>NW_027464585.1:33562857-33902142 GCF_043290135.1 Rhipicephalus microplus
GTCCGCCGTGCATTTCGCGAGTGCGATGAACTTTTTCGCGAGTGTGTGTGCGACGTAATTAACGCAATGAACCGCGCGTTACAGAAGTGTGGGCGCGTTCTCTTGCTGTGTGCGCAGCTGTGCAATTAAGAGATCGCGTCTCAGTATTAGGGACGACGGGGAAAACTGAATAGAGTCGCAGCAGGCGGTGCGCTGCCTCCCCCCCCCTTTTTTTTATTCACAGCTGATCGTGCCGCGTTGATTGCGTGCCACAACAAGAACGCTACGCTTCCCTTAGCTGTGTCAGCACAAGACATATCGTTCGGACTCGTGTACATGTGACGAATAAACGTCCCAAGGCTGGCTAAGCCAGGTACGTTATTGGATATTGCCGCGTGCATAGCTGCATTTAGCGGCGAGATAGCGACGACAACGAAGAACGCGGATTTGCTCGAGAGGCGCAGCGCAGCAGAGTGAAGAAGACGACAATCTCAGCGGCCTTCTCTGAGAGCATCTCTACAAGTTCCACTGTCCGCGTTTTTAAATTAACCCCCTGTAATTTATAACCCGCGACACTGGTGGAGGTGCTGGGTACTACCACCTCACGATCAGCACCCCTGTGAGAAGCCCCGAGTCCAGTCCTACGAGACAACCACGCGTGGAGACGCCTGTGCACCGCTCAAGCCGTCGCCTTCAAGGTCTTGAACCAGAATTTGGCCTTTTAAAGGGAGCAACACTTCCGACAGCCACCCCTATTCAAGAAATGGCAAGGAGTCCTGCACAGGTGACGGTCCAGAATATGCGCATTCCTGAATCATTTCTTGGCCGGCCGAACGAAGATGCGCAAGACTGGCTTGAGCAGTTCGAACGGGTAGCTAAATCGAACTACTGGAGTTTCAATGGAAAGCTCTTCCACGTATTATTCGCCCTTGAAGACGGTGCGAAGACGTGGTTTATAAACCGGGAGGCAACATTGACTACAAAAAACCGATACGTCGTCGGTTTCTTGACATCTTTAGTAACGCGGACCAACGTGAAAACGCAAAATGCCTTCTTGAAGAACGCACCCAACAGCTGCATGAAAGCGTCGCCATGTTTGCTGAGGATATGGTGCATCTGTGCCACCGCACGGACCTCAACGTGCCCGAGGCTCGAAAGCTAAGCCATCTCATGAGGGGCGTCAAATAGCAGTTATTTGTTGGTCTTGTGCGCAATCCGCCGACAACAGTGGACGAGTTCACCAGGGAGGCCACCACAATAGAGCGTGCGCTGCAGCAACGGTACCGACAGCCTGATCGCCCTGCCACCGGCGCAGGTGCAGGCGCCGCCGCACTTACCGCAAACAACGAGTTTTCTCTACACCACCTGATTAGACAGATGGTGCGTGAGGAGATCGCGAAGGAGAACGCAAAATACACATTGCAGTCACAGGCGCCCCCGCAGCAGGACTCCGCGGTAGCCTCCGTCGCTGAAGTCGTTCGCCATGAACTTCGAAAAGCGTTTGCCTCTCCTCAGCAATATTCCGCTCCACCGCACCGTCCAAACTCGTGTACCTATGCAGACGCTGTGCGTCGTCTATTGGCTCCTGAAGTATCATACCAGCCGAACGGATACAGCTATGCAGACGCTGTTCGTCGACCCACGCCCATGCCAGCGCCGCAGTACCTCGAACCGTATCCTGTGGCAGCCTGGGCTCAGCAGGATTCTGTCAGGCGTCCCTATACGCGCAAGACCGACATATGGCGCACTGCGGATCGCTGACCACTCTGCTACAACTGTGGAGAGCCAGGGCACATTTACCGTTTTTGCCCACATTGCCGAGCTGAATACCGCGGTAGTGCACCTACAGCTACGCGCCGACAGTTCGACGAAAGCCGTGCCCCCATCGACAACGACCAGGCTGGCAGGCGGGAAGGCTCTTCTACCTTCCGGGCGCACTCACCATCCCCGGCTCGCTTTGGTTCACCAAGCCGCCGTAGTTTCGCTGACACCGTCAGAGGTCGGTCTCCCAGCCCATGGCGGATGGATGGATGGATGGATGGATGCTATGAGCGTCCCCTTTATAACGGGGTGGTGACAAGTATGTCACCAGGCTCGACAAAAAAACTTTTTTTCTTTTTTTTATGTTGGCCTAATGCCTCTACTTCGATAAATTCTATCTTAATGGAAAAAAAGGTAAATTTTCACCTTAAGTTCTCTGCCATTTACGGCACACTGTCCATATTTTATTTTTCCAATATTTATTTTTGTCCTTTCTCTCTAATTTTCTGCCACCAATACTCCAACCGTCTCTTACTTATTTCAATCGCGGGTGTGTTCAGCTTTCCATTGTTGTCCCTAAAACCCAAGGCTTCCTGTAGGCTCGTGCCCAAACGTACACCTGGGTGGATATCTCCACATTCAATCAGAACATGCTCCGCCGTTTCCTTATCTTTCCCGCAGCATGTGCATTGTTCTTCTTCTTTACTGAATCTTGCTTTATAACTACGCGTTCTAAGGCAACCCGATCTCGCTTCAAACAGTAAAGCGCTTCCCCTTGAATTATCGTAAAATGCCTCCCTCCTTATTTCATTTTTGCCCTTTCGGTAGTTACTCAGAGCCGGTTTTTTCTCCATAGCTGCCATCCAGTAAATCCTCTCCGCCTCCCTGACTTTTCCCTTAACGCTCTTTGTTGACATATGGCTCACAATACCAGCCGTATATTTACTAGTGAGTCTTCTAGTTCTTTTTCTCCACTGTGTGTCCACGCTCTTCCTATACAAATAACGGAACACCTTCTCTGCCCATCTACTCTCCTTCATATTTCTTAGCCTTTCTTCGAACCTTATTTTGCTCTGCGCTTCCCTCGCCTCAAAACCTGCCCACCCCATATCGCCCTTTACAGCCTCGTTTGTCGTCTTCCCGTGAGCACCCAACGCGAGGCGTCCCACAGTCCTTTGATTTACATCCATTCCCGATTGCACCTCTGCCCTCATGCACACCACTGAGTTCCCAAAAGTAAGCCCTGGAACCATTACACCCTTCCACAGACCTCGAAGCACCTCATACCTATTGTATCCCCACAACGCTCTGTGCTTCATTATTGCCGCATTCCTCTTTCCTTTTGCTGCCGAGGCTTTTTCCTGTACCTCCATGTATCTATCACTCTCATTTACCCATACTCCAAGGTACTTGTATTCACTTACCCTCGGTATTTCCTGGCCTTGTATGGACACCGTCTGATCACAGGGATCATTGAATACCATCAATCCACACTTCGTTACACTGAATCCTAGTCCAAGAGCTTCACCTTCCCTTCCGCATATATTCGCCAGCTGCTGTATATCATCTCGACTGTCCGCAAATAAGACGATATCGTCCGCATAAAATAAACCTGGAAGCTTCTGCTCAATCATCATGCCGCCCTGTTTGTGTGACAGATTAAAACCAATGTTGCTACCTTCTAGCGCTTTTTCCATACTCACCATGTACAGCATGAATAACAGTGGGGACAAAGGACATCCCTGTCTCAGACCCCTGCTAACCTCAACGTTCTCTTTGCTACGCATTCCTTCCCACTCTATGCAAACTGTATTTTCTCGGTATATCTCCCTCAAAAGCTGTATACAGCGGGGAAACTGAAAGCAGCGACCTCTGGGGGGAAGGTTGCAAGCCGTCGAGTCGCCGAAAATTCCCTACTGCTGCCGAAACACGTGAGAGACGATGATGAAGACTCTGCCGAGAAAACTGTGACTGCCGACCTCGCTGTGATGATTGACGGCGTTGAAGTGACGGCCTTAGTCGATACGGGTGCAGACTTCTCCATAATGAGTGAATGATTGGCAGACGAACTCAAGAAAGTCAGGATGGAATGGAAGGGCCTTTATATCCGAAATGCTGGAGGCCAGATAATGACTCCCACGGGAAAATGTACAGCAAGACTCACTATTGAGAATGAGGCTTTTTAGCCACATTTCTGATCCTACCGGAGTGCTGCAAACCTATGATATTGGGAATGGACTTCTTAAGAGAGTATGGTGCTGTGGTCAACATACGCGATGGTGTGATCACATTCGCTGCTGACAAGTCTGTGACCCATTATCCAGACCAAGAACCCAGGGTGTTACGTGTGGTCGACGACGACGTCTGCGTGCCACCACTGTCATGTAGTCTTGTTTCCGTGTGTTGAGCCGTGCACTGTAATGAAGACGCCATAGCCGAACGCATCACTGCCCTTCTTTTTCAAAAAGGCATCGCCATCGCTCGCGGCATCGTCAGCTTAGTGGATTGGCGCACAGGGGTGCTTCTAACCAAGCTCACGAATGAGCGCTGGCACATCGGTAAAAGTACGGCTGTGGTGTACCTCGAAGAGCTCGACGTCTCTCACGCTTGCCTTCTTACGCCAAGGAAAGCCAAAGCCAAATCACCTCCGCATACACCACCAGTAAATATCGGTCCCAGTCTAACACCGACTGAAAGAAGCCGTCTTATGGAACTGCTCAACCAGTTCATGGACTGCTTCTCATCGACATAACGAGTGGGTCGAGTACCTCTGACTAAGCATCGCATCATTACGGAAGACACAGCAAGACCAATCCGAGAGAACCCATATCGCGTTGCTCAGAAAGAACGTGAGGTAATCCAGCAAGTCAAGAAGATGCTAGAGGATGATGTAATTCAACCCTCAAAGAGTCCTTGGGCATCGCCAGTGGTACTCGTGAAAAAGAAAGATGGCAGCTTGCGTTTCTGCATCGATTATCGTAAGCTGAACCATGTTACAAAAAAAGACGTTTATCTATTACCACGGATCGATGACTCTTTGGACAGGCTACGGCATGCGCGCTATTTCTTGTCAATGGACCTTAAAAGTGGATACTGGCAAATAGAAGTAGATGAGCGCGACCGAGAAAAGACCGCCTTCGTGACGCCAGACGGGCTTTATGAATTCGAAGTCCTCCCTTTCGGTCTATGCTCAGCCCCAGCCACGTTTCATAGACTAATGGATACCATTCTGTCCGGCCTGAAATGGGAAACATGCGTTGTGTACCTCGACGACGTGATCGATTTTTCGGCCACGTTTGAGGAGCATCTAAAGCGGCTACTGTTAGTCCTTCAAGCCATACGGTCCGCTGGACTCATACTCAAACCGGAAAAATGCCACTTCAGCTTCGAAGAACTCCATTTCCTGGGACACGTGATCAGTCGTGAAGGTGTGAAGCCTGACCCAGATAAAACGGCAGCCGTAGCAAAGTTCGCAAGGCCTGTTGATAAGAAAGCGGTCAGGCGTTTTCTGGGCCTCTGCGCCTACTACCGGCGATTTATAGCAGGCTTTGACCACATCGCCTCTCCACTCACCCGCCTTACGAGGGAAGACATTGCATTTGTATGGGGTGAAGAGCAAAAATCTTCGTTCAACGAGCTGCGACAGCGTCTACAAACTCCACCTGTCCTCGCTCACTTCGACGAGAATGCACCAACAGCCATCCATACAGACGCCAGCAATGTAGGCCTAGGTGCTGTTCTTGTCCAATGCCAAGATGGTGTGGAGAGAGTGGTTGCCTACGCTAGCAGAACGTTGACACGCGCCGAGTCCAACTACTCAACAACGGAGAAGCAGTGTCTGGCCGTCATTTGGGCAGTTGCGAAGTTCCGCCCGTACTTATATGGCCGCACTTTCCAAGTCGTAAGCGACCATCACTCTGTTTGTTGGTTGACCAACATGAAAGACCCATCTGGACGTTTAGCACGATAGAGCTTACGGCTCCAAGAGTACGACATGGCCGTAGTTTACAAGTCTGGAAGGAAACACTTAGACGCCGACTGTTTGTCAAGGTCACCGACTGAATGACCGGCTATAGAGGATGATGATTTCCCAGGTTTTTTAAGAGTTGTTGATGCAGCTATCATTTCTCGGCAATAACAAGATGATCGGGAGCTCAATTCGCTTATAGAATTCTTGAACGGACGAGCCGCCAATTCACCAAGAGTGTTTTCGAACTTATCGTGATTCTGTTTACGGGACGGAATTTTGTACAAAAAGAACTTTTCATCAACAGGTAGAAGCTATCTGCTGGTAGTTCCTGGAGCTCTCCGCAGCGAAATTTTACAAGCCTGCCATGACGAAGTCACTGCGGGCCACCTCGGTTTCACAAGAACACTGACACGCATCAAAGAAAAATATTACTGGCCAAGAGTCGCAGCAGAGGTTAAAAATTACGTCCGAACATGCATTGACTGTCAGCGGCGCAAGGTACCACCTGTCAAACCCGCTGGGCTATTATATCCTGTGCCCGTGCCAGAAACCCCGTTTTCTCAAATCGGAATGGATCTGCTGGGCCCATTCCCAACATCGGACAGCGGCAACAAATGGGTTATAGTGGCGACGGACTACCTCACCCGATACGCGGAGACCAAGGCAATCGCGAGTGGCACTGCAGCTGAAGTGGCCCAGTTCTTCATTAAGAACATTGTTTGAGACATGGTGCTCCAGCTGTCGTCATAACAGACAGAAGTACCGCGTTTACAGCCGAGCTTCTGCGCGCTGTGCTTACGCTCAGTGGCACAGCGCATGGGAAGACGATAGCTTACCATCCACAAACGAATGGGCTTACAGAACGACTTAACAAGACAATCACTGACATGCTTTGCATGTACGTCGACGTAGAACACACAAATTGGGACCGAATATTGCCGTACATCACATTCGCGTATAATACGGCGCGCCAGGAAACAACAAAAATGACGCCGTTCGCACTAATTTATGGCAGAGAAGTTACGACAATGCTTGACGCCATGCTGCCTTACGTATCAATGATTCAGAGACAGACGCCGCAGACTTCACTGAGCGCGCCGAGGAAGCAAGGCAGCTTGCCCGCGTCAGAATAATGAACCAGCAGAAACTTGACGCCCAACGGTACAACCTTCGCCATCGATTCGTCATTTATCAACCAGGAGATAGAGTCTGGGTTCGATTTCCTGTACGACGACGAGGCCTCTCAGAGAAACTCCTACGCCGATACTTCGGACCATATAAGGTTTTGCACCGTCTTAGCGACGTGACGTACGAAGTCGTGCCCGACGCCTCCTCCTGTTCGAAACGTCGCCAGCATCTGCCTGAGACAGTGAACGTGGTCCGCATGAAACTTTACCACTCTCAGTGATGTAAACACCCGCTGGTCGCATCTCTACCTGTTCAGCATCGGGACGACCCTCACTCTGGCGGGAGGGTGATGCCACGTGCACAGCTGCATTTAGAGGCGAGATGGCGACGACAACGGAGAACGCGGATTTGCTCGAGAGGCGCAGCGCAGCAGAGTGAAGAAAACGACAATCTTAGCAGCCTTGTCGGAGAGCATCTCTACAAGTTCCACTGTCCGTGTTTTTAAATAAACCCCCTGGAATTTATAACCAGCGACAATATTGCCACGTTCCATTTCCCAAGTTTTTGTTATCGCCCCAAATCACCACACGATTCTCAGCGCAAACCACGCCTGCAGTTTTCGAGAGGGTTCCGGACTGTAGTAGACCATTTCGATAAGATCACGCCCACTTTGCGAACGGTACAGATTGTTCTGGAACCTACGCCACCATTAGCGATAACGCTAGAACATTCGACGGCAAGAGTATAAATGCCGACGCGCTTCACCGCTTGTTAGTAGTTGATCGAAGGACGACGCTCCGTTCGCCGCTATCAGTCCGAGACTGCTATCTGTGCGAGACTGCTGCTGTAATTGGGCTTTCCGTTTACCGGGCACAGGTTCGCCCAAATAAACAGGTAAATCCCAACACGAAGTCTCCTGTCTTCGGCCACGTCACGACCCCGTGATATCTGGTGGAGGTGCTGGGTACACGGCTTGACGGGGGCGTCCGGTACATGAACGGTCATACCGTTGGACAGCGGCCCAGCACAGTGCACCGACGAAGACTGACGTCTGGCGCACCCCTGACCATCGCCCGCTCAGCTACCACTGCGGCGAGGCCGGACACACATACCGCCGTTGCCAGTACTGACAAATGGGACTGCGTGGCTTCGCCGTCAATGCACCGCGTCCACAGCCAGGAGAACGACCACGTGACATCGCCGACTACCTGACAGGAAGTCGGTGGACACCACGAAGCCCTTCGCGTTCGCCGTCGCCCAGCCGCCGCACGTCACCGCTCCACCGGCAGTACTCTGGCCCAACGCGGGGCCGGTCTCCTAGCCCGTATCCGGGAAACTAAGGCAGCAACCGGTGGAGGTGCGGTTGCTGTGCGACGAACTACCGAAGATCCTCCTCCGACGACGACGCCGCGACGGAGCTTTCCGAACACAACGCCAACCAGGCAAAGCCCTGACGACGAAAGCTCACTTATCGAAGGTGGCCTGACGACGCAACATGTAAGCAGCGGAACAAGCCGACGCAGCCGTGACCCGACGCTACGCCCTAACTGTAATGCGAGACGGCAAACTAGTGATCTCGACGTCCTTATCGACGGCCACAGTGTGACCACTCGCGTCAATACTGGAGCCGACTATTCTGTCATCAGTGGGTCGTTCGCCGCGAAGTTAAAGAAAGTTAGGACAGCTTGGAAAGGCCCTGAAATCCGCACAGCCGGAGGTCATCTCGTAACGCCTGCAGGAATCCGCACAGCGAGAGTCACCATTAACGGCCGTGTTTATCCTACAGACTTCGTAGTCCTACAGCGTTGCTCGAGAGATGTCATCGTTGGCATGGACTTCTTATGCCTCCATGGTGCTGTCATCAACCTAAAAACAAAGTCGATAACGTTATCCACAGAAGAAGCACTACCACCGCGCACGCCGTCAGGACACCATGCCTTAAATGTGCTGGAACAACAAGTCACCATTCCGCCTCGCTCAAGCGTCATTATCTCAGTCGGCACTCCTAAATCACCTAACTTGGAAGGCGTCGTTGAAGGCAGTCAGCATCTGTTGGTCACCCGAAATATTTGCGTCGCAAGAGGAATTGCAGAGCTGCGGGGAGGCAAAGCAACGGTTATGCTCACCAATTTCAGCAATGAGTACAAACATGTGAACAAAGGAACAACGGTCGCAAACATCAAAGAAATTGTCGAAGCCACCAGTGCTTTCGCCCTCGCCGATTCTGCAGAACCTGCTCAGAGGAACTAAGCCCCTCCCATAGCTTTTGACGTCAATCCCAGACTTCTGAACGATAAGCAAGAACAGCTCAAGGCCCTGCCCCTGCAATACGAAGATTGCTTTTCGTCGTCGTCGAAAATTCGGCAGACCCCAATCACGAAACATCGCATCATAACCGAAGAAAATGCCAGACCACTTCGTCAGAGTCCGTACAGGGTTTCGACGCGAGAACGTGAGGCCATGAAGAGACAAGTTGATGAAATGCTGCGGGATGACATTATCCAGCCGTCCAAGAGTCCATGGGCATCCCCCATGGTGTTAGTGAAGAAAAAGGATGGTACCCTACGTTTCTGCGTCGACTATCGCCACCTGAACGAAATCACAAGAAAGGACGTGTATCCTCTCCCACGAATAGACGACGCACTTGATCGGCTCCATAACGCCAAGTACTTTTCGTCAATGGACCTCAAGACTGGCTATTGGCAAATCGAAGTCGACGAAAGAGACCGAGAGAAGACGGCGTTTATAACACCGGACGGCCTCTTCGAGTTTAAGGTGATGCCCTTCGGCCTTTGCTCAGCGCCTGCAACTTTTCAACGCGTTATGGATACAGTACTGGCAGGATTGAAGTGGCAGACTTGCCTTGTGTACTTGGACGACGTCGTCGTGTTTTCCTCGAGTTTCGACGAGCATCTTCGGCGCCTTGAAGCTGTACTTCAAGCCATCAAGACTTCCGGACTCACACTGAAGCCAGAAAACTGCAGATTCGCGTATCAGGAGCTCTTGTTTCTGGGGCACGTTATCAGCAAGTCTGGAGTTCGTCCTGATCCACGGAAAACAGCCGCCATCGCCGAATTCCCGCCGCCCACTGACAAGAAAGCCGTGCGCCGATTTCTGGGCCTGTGCGCCTATTATAGGCGGTTCGTGAAAAACTTCGCCCACATCGCCGATCCTCTCACTAACCTTACCAAGGCCGACGTGGAGTTCAAGTGGGAAACGCCACAGGAACACGCTTTCCAGGAGCTTAAACATCGCCTCCAGACGCCTCCGTTACTTGCCCATTTCGACGAATTCGCCGAGACAGAAATACATACTGACGCAAGCAGCGTAGGTCTTGGCGCCGTTCTTGTGCAGAGGGCTGACGGACTTGATAGGGTTATTAGTTACGCCAGCCGATCGCTATCCAAAGCAGAAGCAAACTATTCCACAACAGAAAAGGAGTGCCTCGCCATCATCTGGGCTACGTCGAAATTTCGCCCATACCTCTACGGCAGGCCCTTCAAAGTTGTGAGCGACCACCACGCCTTGTGTTGGCTAGCCACTTTGAAGGACCCTTCAGGTCGCCTCGCACGATGGAGCCTGAGACTTCAAGAATATGACATTACTGTCATTTACAAGTCCGGCAAAAAACACTCCGACGCCGACTGTCCCCCTCGTGCGCCTGTCGACCAACCGCTACCCGACGACCCGGATGACGACTACTTCTTGGGAACGATAACTACCGACGACTTCGCTGAACGACAGCGGGCCGACCCGGAACTTAAGGCCCTAATAGAATACCTCGAAGGCAGGACCGCCGAAGTCCCGAAGGTATTCAAGCGCGCACTTGCGTCGTTTTTTCTACGAAACGGTCTTCTACAAAAGAAAAACTTTTCACCGCTTCGAGCTAAGTACCTCCTTGTGGTGCCTTCAGCTCTGCGACCAGAACTCCTGCAGGCCCTGCACGACGATGCGACGGCAGGGCACCTCGGGTTTTCTCGCACGCTCGCGAGGATACAAGAAAGGTACTACTGGCCACGTCTTACCCCCGACGTCACTCGTTATGTGAAGACATGCCGGGACTGTCAGCGACGCAAGACACCACCACCACCGACAAGGCCAGTGGGACTTCTGCAGCATATATATATATATATATATATATATATATATATATATATATATATATATATATATATATATATATATATATATATATATATATATATATATATATATATATATATATATATATATATATATATATATGTATATATATATATATATAAATATATATATATATATATATATGTTGCAAGCGAGAAAATTTTATAGTATAAGTGCAGTTCTATCATTATTATCATCAAAGGCGTAGGCTGGCAGGGGTGCATATTGTTTTGAGAAATTTACCTTCCTTTTTTATGTGCACAGTTTCAGACCCTCTCCTACCTTTCCTTCTTCTGTGGCATGGAGGAAGGAAAGGTAGGAGAGGCCCTGACGTCCCTCGTGAAGCCGCGATGAAGCCGGAAGTAGGCCATATTGACTGGGAAAATTCTCCTCTCTTCTTTACATCCGAATGTAAAGCAGAATGCACGACTCTCTCTCCGGCTCGGAAAGAACGTGGGCTGCGCAGCGCGTGTGTCGTGACGATCCGAAACTAATGGAACGGGGCTCATCACTCTGAGTCAGCGGACACCTTCGGCAAAACCACTTCGTCTGAGTAATAACAGGGAGGAACGGCTCGCCGCAAACGAAGCAACTACAAGAGAACGCGCGCTAGATGCACTGACAACGGCGAGTGTTTTCACGTCACTAATTCAGCAACTGTACAGACAACACGATCAGTCATGCGCATTCTACGGTTGCATTCCGCCACGCGGCTGACGCAGCGTCCGGCCACTGTGCCCGTGTTCCGCGTGAAACTCACCGGCGTCCGTATTCTGCGACCGTGGTGACTTTGAGCACGGTGCTAGTGACACTTGAACGCGGTTGCTATTACGTTGAGATTAGGTGCAATGCTGGGGGAGTGTGTACCAAGCGGAACAGAAAAGGTGTAATAATACGCACATGCAAGTTGTTACTGTACACACACAACACGAAACTACGTATGTGCACATGATCCTCATGGTGTCTTGCTGGGCTCAACAGCGTCGTCCGTTGTCACAAGCAGGAGCACTGCTCAACCGTCACTGACCTGCAAGGCGTTCGTCGTCATTCAGCTTCATCATGGTGTCCAAGGCGATTTCGCTGAACACTGACTGTTTCATCCGCATCATCCGCCGCACGACACATGGATATGCACTCCTGGCTCTGGCAGCCCGCGGGTAGCCAGAAGTCGAAAATCGAAGAGCCCCACTGTTGAAACCCCGTGATGGACAAAAGGATTTGTAAACGTTGCTAAGAGTACAGTAACTGCCAAGAGAACACTGCGTAACCAGTAACGCGGCGCAGAGCACAAATATTGTCCGCCACGGCTCAGCACGAGACCTGGGGAGGCACACATTCCGCCACCAGCCGCGGCCGCTCACTGCTAGACCAGATCCACTGCGCACACGGAGGAAGGAAACCTAACGAGAGGGCATGCCCAGCCGGCGCAGGGCGTAAAAAATGTGTCGGAAATTACGTCACGCGCGGCCATATTCACTGGGCACAATGGCAGTGTTTTGTTATTATTGATGTAGTGCGGTGCGGCACCGTTCAGGTGGTCCAGCGGTGGTGTGCGCGTTTTCATGGGCCTCGCACCTAACCGTTGCGTACTGCAGGTGTTCGACAGCATCCATTCTTTGTGCCGCATTGTTAGCTACACGATTTTCCTCCAGTGGTCGTTGTAGCCAGGTGTCTGAACTAGAAACCATGGAACGAGCACGCGTATACATACTCCGAATTTGCAGCGTCCGTCAAAATTATGCTGAAAAGCCATCATAGAAGATAACGACTGTGCTCAAAAGTTCGTTCAATGAATGCCTTGCAGGTTAGTGACAGTTATGCGGTGTTGCTTCTTATGACAACGGATGATGCATTTGCGGTCCACTGGCCCTTATTAAGACTGTAATCTAATCTGCAATGAAGAGGTGGACGCTGAAGCTAAGAGAACTTTAAATAGTGCCCCGGAAGTGTGCATCGCATTTTCTCGACAAGATACTAACATCCTACTTCGCGTAATGCGCAACCCCATCTTAGAGCACTGGTAGAAACCAGAACACCAGCACAAGCGGCTGCACAAATGGAACCCGGAAATGAAGTTCCGTATGCCTCACAAGTTAAAGCGAAGCATCTCATGCATTATCCACCGCATTCGCCTCGATGTGGCTTACACGAGGCGTTACACCCACTTGATTGGCTGTAATGACACAGGTCCCAATTGTGGTCACTGTCGGTTGCCATAAACGCTCGAACATATATTTTGC
Source organism: Rhipicephalus microplus (assembly GCF_043290135.1). NCBI lineage: Eukaryota > Metazoa > Arthropoda > Arachnida > Ixodida > Ixodidae > Rhipicephalus > Rhipicephalus microplus. The sequence continues at coordinate 33,576,079 of NW_027464585.1, forward strand.
GACTGTCCAGCATATGCAAGCGAACGCCAGTAACTGATATCTTCGATTGGCCGGGATATTAGTCGACCATTAACCGATGAGGTTGTGTTAGGTCCTTGGCCTGGCGCCAGCAGCACACATGTGGTTATATGAGCCGTCCTCACTCTCTAAGAAGCCACTGGACTGGATGCACGTCTGTAGAGTTACCCAATCTAATAAGAACATATCATCTCTCAACTTTACCATCCTCATTCATCACTCTTTCACTCCCCAGTCACCCTTCCCCAGTGTGGAGTAGCAGGCCAGAGCAAACTATAGCTCAGGCCGACCTCTCTACTTTTCTGTAAATAAGTTCTCTCTCTCTCGTAATCTAATTTTGCTTTTCATGTTCCTGTACATTTACCACATGCTTCTGCGCATTAAAGTTCCTGTTATGCTTCGTTTAAGACGCTCCTTCTTCGCAATATTATCTCGCTCTCCGCAATATTGTCTGTATTGTAGCAAAACTCGTTAAAATGTCTACACGCACCTGCAAAAGGTAACTAAGTGCACCTCACAAGATGCGCGTGCTTGTGCATTCAGAAGCTGACAAAGCCGTTCGAACGATGTTGACCAAGTGATGTTGACCTTTTCTCACGCATTCCTTCGGCTAACTTTCCCACCTTTCACCCTAACGCGATCCTGGTCTCCGTTCTCCGTAGCTACTAGTGCGTGTGAATCACACTGGAGACGTGTTCCCACGCACTTTCGGGTAGTCTTCACTGTTTTCGTCCTAATGATATTAATGGCCTTTGGGATATTCGTAGGAACCAGTGCGTGTCGGACAAAAAAGGGACGAAAACAAAGAGACCGGCGCAAACTCAACGGGCTGCCATGCACACAAGCTCCACCGACGCCGATGTCACTGGTCCCGTTAATTAAGGAGGCAATCGCCGGGCTAATTCCAAGCGCCGAAGTATCGGCCCCCCGAACCACACCATGAAAGCGTGGACAATTTAGAAGTGGTCCCTTTTGGCGCGCCAGCGGACGCCGGCTGTGGTCCAAAGAACAAGTCAGAGCCGAGAGTTGATAAACAAAGCAAAATTATATTCTCAATAATGGCAGATATAAACGATACACAAATATGCACACTCGACAATAGTTGAATATGATATTGACGCAAGGTAGGCTGGCAACTATAGTAGCCAGCATCTGAAGAGGACAACGAAGTAGATCTGTGTGCGCGTGCTCTGGTGTTCGCGTTTCTGGCCCTTGGGTTGCGAAAGTAAACGCCCTGTTTTGTACCTGCGTGCCTGTGTCTTTTTGACATTTTCTGGTGGAGGTGCTGGGTACGGTAGATGATACGGTCCCCTGAGAGCACCCCTGACGCAAGTCCATCGAGTATCTCAGCCGAGCTTACTCCTGTGCACGTACGTTCCAGCCGTCGTCTCCAGGGACTCGAGCCACAGCATGGTTTGCTGCCTGAACGTCAGAGTACTATGAATCAAACACCGCCTAACGTCACCGCGCCAGCACCAGCGCACCTGGTTATCAACCAGCCCAAGACGCCGAAGACATTTCACGGAGCTGCTTCTGAAGATGCCGACGACTGGCTCGAGCATTTCAACCGGGTCGCCGTCATCAACGATTGGACCCCAGAGCGTAAGCTACGCTATGTGTACTGCTTCCTGGAGGACTCCACGAAAACGTGGTTTGAGAACCATGAAGCAGCGCTTACGTCATGGGATGAGTTTCAACGGCAGTTCCTCAAGGCATTTGCCCGAGAGGACAAGAAAGAGACAGCGGAGCGTGCTATAAAGGCAAGGGTTCAAGGCCCTAACGAAAGGGTGACGACCTACGTAGAGGACATGGATCGGCTTTTCAAGCGTGCGGAGCCCTCTATGTCCGAATCCAAGAAAGTTCGCCACCTAATGCGTGGTGTTAAAGAAGAGATTTTTGCCGGCCTGATTCGAAACCCGCCGGCGACACTTGCGGAGTTCCATGAGGAAGCCACTGCCATGGAGAGGGCCCTTCAACAGCGTGCCAGACAGTATAACCGTGGTGTAAACCCAAGTGAGGTCACTTCTGTCACTCTCTGCAATGACATCAGCGCGTTGCGAGAGCTTATCAGAGCTCTCATTAAGGAAGAGCTACAAAAGATGCAGGTGACTGCTTCACCTGCAAAGCAGCTCTCCATTGCGGAGATGGTACGCGCCGAGCTACGGCAAGCCGTTCACGCTCCCCAACCATCCGAGGCGCCACAACAGAGGCACTGCGTCGAGATGAGCTACGCGGAAGCAGTGCGACGTCCTCCATCGTGCAGTTCAACCAGCGTATTTTACCCCAATGAGCGACACGCTCAGAAAATGGAGGTAGGCTTCCGCTCTCACAGCTCACCGTTGATCGCCGAAGCAAGACCGAGAAAAAGTGACATCTGGCATACACCCGACCACAGGCACCTTTGCTTCCACTGCGGGGAAGCCGGACACGTCTACCGAACATGTCCATACCGTCGTGTGGGTCTCCGTGGATTTTCGCCTAATGCCCCTCGTCCACGACCTGGCGAGCGACCACAGGAAATAGAGTTTCATCTCAAATCGTCGCAGTATCGAACATCGGTCACAAGAGCCTCGCTCGTCGTCGCCTGCTCGCTACAGGTCACCGAGCCCAGCCTATTCACGTGGCGCTCCAAGACGCCGTTCACCCAGTCCTGCAAGTCAGGAAAACTGAGTTCAGCGACCTCCGGAGGTGAGGCCGCTGACGCTGACTCTACGGAAGATCCTCCACTACGACGACAGCGCCAGCAGCAAAAAGATGTACAGGCGCAGTCAAACGTGATGCGAAGAGTGGTGACATCAAACATTGCGGTAACTGTGGCCGACGAAGATGTAATGGCGCTTATTGACACTGGAGCAGACACTTCTGTTATGAGCATGGGTCTTGCCTGCAGGCTGAAGAAGGTTTCTACCCAGTGGGCTGGGTCGCAGATACGTACGGCAGAAGGCCATCTTTTTACTCCGGTGGGGCGGTGCACAGCGCGAGTCAGTATTCACGGATTTACGTATCTCGGAGATTTTGTAATACTGCCGAGTTGCTCGAGGGACCTAATTCTCGGACTGGACTTTCTGCGTGATAATGGAGCCGTGATTGATTTGCAACAGTCGCAAGTGACGTTTTCTACGGCACACGCTTTAGCGCGCAACCCTCACGGCAGTTACGTCAATGCTTTGAGAATTGTTGATGATGACGTCACGTTACCGCCGAAGAGTAGCGTGTTCACCTTGGTAGCCTGCGACGTTTTCGACGAATTCAACGACTATGAAGGTATTGCTGAGGCAAATATTCCGCTGCTGCTCAAACGAAACATATGCATAGCCCGATGCCTTGTTCGGTTAGAGAATAAACGCTCTCGAGTTCTGCTGACCAACTTCAGCAATGAGTTTCAGCACGTTCCTAGAGGGACTACTGTCGCTTTCTTCAGTAAAATCGCCGACTTTTTCGATATCGGCACATTGGATACGACTTCACCACATGCAAAAGCTTGTGCTGACCCGGGAAGCCGCATTCACGTTAATCCAGACTTGCCAGATTCACGAAAAGAGCGGCTGCTAAACCTTGTGAGGGAATTCTCGGACTGCTTCTCCACAGCACGAAAGTTCAGCGTACCACCGTTACAAAACACCACATTGTTACCGATGAGTCGGCGCGGCCTCTTCGCCAACATCCATACCGTGTGTCCCCGAAGGAAAGAGAGGTGATTAGGCGTCAAGTTCAAGAAATGCTGAATGATGACGTCATCCAACCCTCGACAAGTCCGTGGGCGTCACCTGTTGTCTTAGTAAAGAAAAAAGACAACACATTACGCTTCTGCGTCGATTATCGATGGCTTAACAAAGTCACGAAACGCGACGTTTACCCCCTGCCACGGATTGATGACGCCTTAGACCGTCTACGCCACGCCCAGTTCTTCACATCACTAGATCTCAAGTCAGGGCACTGGAAAATTGAAGTTGACGAGGGCGACCGTGAGAAAACCGCGTTCGTGACGCCTGACGGGCTGTACGAATTTAAAGTGCTGCCTTTAGGTCTCTGTTCCGCTCCCGCCACGTTTCAACGCATGATGGATACTGTACTAGCTGGACTAAAGTGGCAGACATGTCTTGTATACTTGGATGATGTCGTTGTGTTTTCAACCACATTTGACGAGCATATTTCAAGGCCAAGAAGTGTCCTCACTGCAATAAGGAGAGCGAACCTTACCATCAATCCCGAAAAGTGCTACTTCGGCTATCAGGAACTCAAGTTTCTCGGCCACGTGGTTAGCCCGGGGGATGTTCGACCAGATCCGGAGAAGTTGGCTGCCATTGCCGATTTCCCTCGTCCTGGAGACAAAAAGGCTGTTCAGTGATTCCTCGGCGTACTACCGCCGTTTTGTCGAAAGATTTTCGAAAATTGCGGAACCTCTTACAAGACTGACACGGCCAGATGTACCTTTCGTATGGACGGAAGAACAACAACAAGCCTTCGTAGAGCTGCGCAATCGACTGCAGACAGCTCCAGTGCTGGCACATTTCGACGACACTGCCGACACCGAGATCCACACAGACGCCAGCAACGTGGGAATCGGAGCCATTCTAGTTCAATGGAAGAATGGCGCAGAGCGTATGATCGCTTACGCGAGCCGCAGTCTCACAAAAGCAGAGGCTAATTACTCTACCATCGAAAAAGAGTGCCTAGCAGTCGTTTGGGCCATTAGCAAGTTTTGACCCTACCTATACAGCCGGCCATTTCGAGCGGTCAGTGACCACCATTCGCTCTGTTGGCTTGCCAATCTACGGGATCCATCAGGCCGCCTCGCCCGCTGGAGCATCCGCCTTCAAGAGTACGACATAACGGTGGTCTACCGATCAGGACATAAGCATACAGATGCTGACTGCCTGTCTCGTGCTCCTATTTCCCCGACGTCATCTGACACTGAACAAGATTTACCGTTTCTTGGCATCGTCGATGTGGTGAGGATGGCTGAGCTTCAACGTGAGGACACTGAGCTACTTCCTGTCATCCAACATCTTCAAGAAGAAGACGTTATCGTCCCGCGCCGACTCTCGCGTGGTTTGACTACGTATTGCCTGCGGAACAATGTTCTCTACAAGAGAAATCTTGAGAGCAGCCAGGAAACTTTCCTCCTCGCCGTTCCAATGGCACTGCGTGAGGAAGTTTTGCAGGCGTGCCACCACGATCCTTCGGCCGGTCACTTAGGCTTTGCTAGGACATTAGCGCGCATCCGACAGAAGTACTACTGGCCACAGCTGTATTCGTCCGTTCAGCGCTATGTCCACACCTGCTGTGACTGTCAGAGGCGTAAAGTTCCACTCGCAAAGCCCGCTGGTTTCCTCCAACCTTTAGATCCACCTCGAGCACCATTTCAGCAAGTAGGAATGGATCTTCTTGGTCCCTTCCCTACGTCATCCTCAGAAAATAGGTGGATAATTGTCGCGACCGACTATCTGACTGGCTATGCAGAAACCAAAGCTGTGCCGAAGGGAACTGCAGTTGAAGTCGCCCGATTCTTTGTCCACGACATTGTTTTGCGCCATGGTGCACCTGCTGTTCTCATAACCGACCGCGGAGCAGCATTTACGGCAGAGTGATTGCAACAAGTCACCAAGCTGACGCACACCAACCACCGGAAAACAACACCTTATCATCCCCAAACAAACGGCTTGACGGAGGGGTTAAACAAAACATTGGCCGACATGCTATCTATGTATGTTGATGTAGAGCACAAAACGTGGGATGAAATTTTGCCGTACGTCACGTTTGCCTATAACACCGCTGTGCAAGAGACCACAGACCTAACACCATTCGAGCTTGTTTATGGCCGTCGCGTCAAAACACCGTTAGACGCTATGCTCCCCGTAGACCAGGACAACAGCGCAAATGACAGCGTTGACGACTTCGTTGAGAAAGCCGAGGGAGCCTGCCAGCTTGCACGGAACCGCATTCGCGCGCAGCAAGATATCGACGCTCGCCGTTACAACCAAGGCCGAAGGAGCGTCCACTATCAACCAGGTGAGTATGTATGGGTGTGGACACCAGTTCGACATCGTGGGCTTTCGGAGAAGCTATTGCGGCGCTACTTTGGCCCTTACGAAGTTGTGCGCTGCCTCAGTGACGTGAATTACGAGGTAGTTCCCCAAAGCTCCGACACCAGTTTAAACCGAAGACGTCCACGTCCAGAAGTAGTCCATGTAGTACGAATGAAACCGTACCACGCCCGTGACTTATGAACACTTCGAACTTTTTCCTTATTATCCACAACAGCGTGGGCTTTTTTTTTCATTGACGTGATCATTTTTTTCTTTCATGGCCACCTATAGCATCTCAGTCAATCGACCGGGACGGTCTCTCTTGAAAGGGGGGAATTGACGCACGGTAGGCTAGCAACTATAGTAGCCAGCATCTGAAGAGGACAACGAAGTAGATCTGTGTGCGCGTGTTCTGGTGTTCGCGTTTCTGGCCCTTGGGTTGCGAAAGTAAACGCCCTATTTTGTACCTGCTTGCCTGTGTCTTTGTGACAGTATGATACCAATCAAACAACGTACTACACAGTACAATCAGCCACCCTCGAAACAACAGACACAAACAACAATACGCTCTACAATGCAGTCACATGCATCGAACATCCAAGGCACTCAAAGACGAAAGAGTTCAAAAACTTATTGAGTCCAAAGTCCTTCGGACAAAAGACTGAATGATACTCTTCTGAGAATCACTCACTCAAAGTCCAGCGTTGTTGTCGTTCCGCTGCCCCCGAAGTTTCTCTTCCAGGAAACCTCGCGTCTTCAATTGGCCGCTCTCCAAGCTTCAAACTTCTTCGCCGGAAACACGTCGGCTTCACACACGCAGCTGTTGCCACGCGACTTCGCTCGATAGCGGTAGACACACACTCTTGCCTGTAGCTCGAGTCTTCACCCCTCAGGTGGAAATCCTCTTCTTCTCCTCCTTTGTCACGGAAGACAAAAGGCTTTGCCCACAAGGCGGGACACCCTACGCACTCTGGCGCATACTCTCTTCTCCTGCTTTGTCACTAAGGACGAAACCTTCACCGACAGACGCGGCGGAATACCCCACGCACACTGACGCTAACTTCCTTCTACTCCTAATCTCCCATCTCGGCTACTCGATTAAATACCTTCCGAGAGAGATTCCGGAAAGTTGTCATCATTTCGTCCGCGCGATACGCAGCTAAGGCTGGGGAGAGGGCGAGACGGTACGAGGGCCGTCCGCCAAAGATGACGCAACCCTGCATGACCCGCCCACTTCCATCGAGAATTCTCTAGGGCTTGCTCGGCCGCCGATGCGAGGAGGTTCGTTGGCGAACCTACGCTTCCGAGGGGAGAGGGACGCGCGCCCGGGGAGTCTTTGGATGCTTGTTTTCTTTTTTTTATCGTTGACCTCTCGGCGCTTCGTCGCGAGAATTTGGCGGCGCGCCCTTTTTTGAGCGCTCGTTTTGTGACACTGCCCCCCACTTTAAGAATATTATCTCATAATATTCAAAACCACGCAAACGAGTGCGAACAGTCCCCACACTCTCAAAGACTGTAATATAATCTGTCGCTCATGACACGTCACATTCACAATATATCACTCAATACATTTGTACATTGTAATTCAATCTCACGATGCATGAAATATAACCACAGGTACATGAGTACAACACTCCATCACATATTCCAGACAATACAAATGTACAAAGTTATCTCATTACAACAGTTGTACAATACTATACATCACATCACCGTAACAAACATTTTCATTCGCTCGACATACAGTTGTGACACAGGATAACAAGAACATTAACACATCATATGGCACTCAGCCGTGCCGAACACATTCCGATTTCACCTCAGCACCAATTCTGTGTACCTTGAGCGGCGCTTGCGCCCTTTCTTGCGGTGCTCTCTCGATGTCTTCTTATTGTTTTTCCTCGTTTTGTTCCGGCGAGCCCCTTCCAACGACGGTATCGGAGGCGGCGTCTCAGCCATCGTTGTCACTTCCGACAATGTTAACGGGTCATGACGCTCAACCGATCCGGCGCGGTTATTCATCCGCTTGTTCATGTCACGACATTTGGCCTGGCTGGCCGACTCCGTCATCTTTACACTGCCGGTCGGTTGAAGTCGTGCCGACTTAAGTCCAGCTGCCCAGCACGTGAACTCATTCAATACGATCATGTTCTCATTCGCTGTCTCTCGCCCAGGCTTCACCTTGGGCTCGGGTGAAATCCTTCAAAGGATTGTTCTCCGCTGAATCTCGTGGTCCCTGTGTCAGCGGGCGCTCCATCTTCGGGTCTTTCCCCAAATATTGTGGATTATTCGGCCCTAGCGTCCCGTCGATGTTTCCGATGACGAGGTCGTACAGGGGGGTCGTCATGCATAGAGCGGTAACCTTCCCGCTGAAGTAAGGGGTTTCGACCTCAATTTCTGCTTCGGGAAGCATCTGAACCGTACTGTCAATTAGGCAAACTGTTTTCGTTTTGCCTGTTAACTCACTTTCCCGTACCCAATTTCTCCGCACGATAACCGTGAAGCTACCGGTATTTCTTGACACCATAATCTTCTTGCCCGCACCTTTTCCAGGCAGTGTTGGCATTCTCTTCGTGACACCGGTTGGCTGTTTTGTCATTACAGCACCCACAATAGGAAGTTTCTCCCCATTTTTCAACTCTACGAATCCGTCGGTGACGGCATCACCATCGTATTTCGGTGCTGCTAGCACACAGGATACCTGGTGAGTTTGACTCGTTCCGTTACGACATGCGTCTGCTTTGTGCCCAGTCTGACCACACTTGAAACATTTTACGACCGTGGGACTCGTAAAGTTAGTTCGACAGTTGCTAGCGCGATGACCCACTCGGCTACAGATAAAACATCGCAGAATGCTCTCCGGTGCCCGCTTCTTTTCTTCGGGAGCCAATTTATTCGAATCTTCAAAACACTCTTTCTTGACTTTGGCCAAATTAGTGCCACCTTGCGCCTCCAAGAATTGACCAGCTAATTCAAGCATGTCTTCAAGTGACTTAGCTCTCCTCTCTTTCAAGTACAGCGACAGGCTTGGGTGGTAACTAGTAAGAAATTGTTCTCTAATTAGGAGCTCGCTTAGCTCATCGTACTCCTGCGCTGTCCCTGAAAGTTCAATCCATCTGTCGAAATAATGGCAAAGTCGGGCGGCATACTGCGTAGCCGTCTCACCATTAGCTGGCTTTCCTGTCCAAAATTTGTCCCGGAAATCTTCGACAGTAAATCTAAATCGCTTCAGCAAAGCAGCTTTCACCTTTGCATAGTTGGCTGCATCGGTCGGCGTCAGCCTACCCTACACGCTGAGCGCTTCACCACTCAAGCAAGTACTCAAAGCAGTTGCCCATTGATGTTCCGGCCAATTCTGGCTCCTTGCAATCGTCTCAAATCTGTGAAGGTACGCGTCAAGGTCGTCCTTCCTTTCATCAAACGCTACGAGCAGCTTGCTTGGGTTCAAGCGGAAGCCATGATCTTCCAGTTCGCTGCTTGCAACTCTCGCTTGGACGGGAGTTTCACTTCGCTGTTGCAAACGGAGCCGCGCGAGTTCCATCTCGTGCTGCCGCTGCCATTCCCTTTCAGCCATCTCCGCTTCTCTTTCTTCTTTCGCCCTCACAGCTGCCAGTCTTTCTCTCTCCAGCTCCAACTCTAATTGTTGCTCTCTTTCTTCCTTCAGCTGTCACTCGTTTGCCTCTCTTTCTTTTCTCGCCCTTTCGGCTGCCAACTTTTCTCTCTCCAGCTCCAACTTCAATTGCTGCTCTCTTTCTTCTTTCGCTTTCTCAGCTGCCAACCTTTCTCGCTCCAACTCAGCTGCTTTTTCTTCCTTGAGCTGCTAACCTCTCTCTCTCCACCACCTTTTTTTCCTTCTGGCTTACCCACTTCCGTAGTTCGGCGCCAGAAAGACCCATCTTCTCACCAAGAGCTACTAACCTTTCGAGATCCTTCGTGTCTCGCAAATGAAGTCTTGCCGCGTGCAAAAAGTCTCTGCCTAAATCAGTCTATCGGAACACTCCCCTGCACTCGTTAACGATGATTGATATGTGGGGTGTAACGCCCCAAAACCACCATATGATTATGAGAGACGCCGTAGCGGAGGGCTCCGGAAATTGCGACCACCTGGGGTTCTTTAACGTGCACCCAAATCTGAGCACACGGGCCTACAACATTTCCGCCTCCATCGGAAATGCAGCCGGGATTTGAACCTGCGACCTGCGGGTCAGCAGCCGAGTACCTTAGCCACTAGACCACCGCGGCGTAGCTGCACTCGTTAACAAGAACACTGAACAACACACAAAATCGTTCCGATAGCACTATCAACAACTCGAGGCTCTTTCTCAATACTTTGGACACACTGTGCACCAAAAGGTCCTGTCACGGACGCCAGATTAATTGTCACTGGTCCCGTTAATTAGGGAGGCAATCGCCGGGCTGATTCCAAGGGCCGAAGTATCAGCCCGCCAAACCGCACCATGAAAGCGTGGACAATTTAGAAGTGGTCCTTTTTGGCGCGCCAGCGGATGCCGACTGTGGTCCAAAGAACAAGTCAGAGCCAATAGTTGATAAACAAAACAAAATTATATTCTCAATAATGGCAGATAAAAACGATACACAAATATGCACACTCGACAATAGTTGAATATGATATGATACCAATCAAACAACGTACTACACAGTACAATCAGCCACCCTCGAAACAACAGGCACAAACAACAATACGCTTTAGAAAGCAGTCACATGCATCGAACAACCAAGGCACTCAAAGACGAAAGAGTTCAAAAACTTATTGAGTCCAAAGTCCTTCGGACAAAAGACTGAATGATACTCTTCCGAGAATCACTCAAAGTCCAGCGTTGTTGTCGTTCAGCTGCCTCCGAAGTTTCTCTTCCGGGAAACCTCGCGTCTTCAATTGGCCGCTCTCCAAGCTTCAAACTTCTTCGCCGGAAACACGTCGGCTTCACACACGCAGCTGTTGCCACGCGACTTCGCTCGATAGCGGTAGACACACACCCTTGCCTGTAGCTCGAGTCTTCACCCCTCAGGTGGAAATCCTCTTCTCCTCCTTTGTCACAGAAGACAAAAGGCTTTGCCCACAAGGCGGGACACCTTACGCACTCTGGCGCATACTCTCTTCTTCTCCTGCTTTGTCACTAAGGACGAAACCTTCACCGACAGACGCTGCGGAATACCCCACGCACACTGGCGCTAACTTCCTTCTTCTCCTGATCTCCCATCTCGGCTGCTCGATTCAATACCTTCCGCGCGAGATTCTAGAAAGTTGTCATCATTTCGTCCGCGCGATACGCAGCGAAGGCTGGGGAGAGGGCGAGACGGTACGAGGGCCGTCCGCGAAAGATGACGCAACCCTGCATGACCACGCCCCTTTCCATCGAGAACTCTCTAGGGCTTGCTCGGCCGCCGATGCGAGGAGGTTCGTTGGCGAACCTACGCTTCCGAGGGGAGAGGGACGCGCGCCCGGGGAGTCTTTGGATGCTTGTTTTCTCTTTTTTATCGTTGACCTCTCGGCGCTTCGTCGCGAGAATTTGGCGGTGCGCCCTTTTTTGGCGCTCGTTTTGTGACAGCCAACTTTACTGGCATAATTACGGACCTCCGGGTTTATTGCAGGGAAGAGATTTTTTCCCATAGCCTGACTGAAAATTTTATAAAGCCTAAAGAGAAGCGCAAAAAGAGGGAAAAGTGATCTGAAAGAAGCTGTACAAATTTCGGTGCCTGGTTCGTCGCGCGGCAATGTCCGAAGTATCATCTTTATTTTCACAAAGAACGCATCAAAAAAAAGCTTAACGTGCAACTTGCCGTGTTTATCGTAAACGCCGGCAGTGTAAGAGTACAACAGCTATATGCAGAGATTTCGTGAACCGTATCGCGGCAAGACAGCGTGTTGAAATCCGTTCCGTTGGTTTCGGATAGCACCGGTGCGCATGCCACGTGCTTTTTGAGACAGAGAGGGAGTCGCGCATTCTGCTTCGCATTCATATGTAAACAAGAGAAGAGAATTCACCCAGTCAATATGGCCGACTTCCGGCATCATCGCGGCTTCACAACGAGTGACGTCAGGGCCTCTCTTTACCTTTCCTTCCTCCGTTCACTGTGCAACACGTAACCATAACAACGCCACCCATGTGCCAAGTTAATATGGCCGCCATGATGTCATTTCCGCCACACTTTTCACGCCGCGCACCGGCTGGGCTTGCCCTTTCCTACTATAGTGTACTAGAATATAGGGTAGTGTGTTCAGGGAGGAGCCATGGCCGACGCATTTGGTATCGACAGCCGCGAGATGGCGTCACCTCAGCAAGGGCTGTCACCTCACGCTTTGTCTTTTATGCAGTTCTGTGCTTTGATGTTGCTACGGAAAAGAAGAGACGCACTATCGACGAGGCTGGGCATTAGATATATTCAAAACCAGCGGTAATGGCGTGACGGGTTCACCAGCGATCGAGCAGAAACAACCCTTCGTCTTCCTCGTCAGGCACACACGCACGTCGCCCCCTAGAATATCAATATACATGCATGTAGCATAACCCCCGGAGGCACAAGCGCCGTTTTGGCGTATCTGAATGCCAATGTCACTGGGAGAGTTGTAGGGCTTCAAGCGCGCATCATGTACAATATCGGTAGCCTGTTGGGCACATGAAGGCGACGGGGTGGTAGGACCAATTTAATTTGTTACAGGAGTAACCACACGAAGGGCTCGGTGTGAGCCTGTGTAGCGAGTAAGCAGTTTTTCTGACAAGCCGACATGACGGGTTGGAGACCAGAGCAGGACCGAAGAACCGGGCGGAAAGTGTGCGTCATGGTGTCGTTGGTCATACAAGCGCCGTTGCTTCTCTTGAGAGGTCAGAGAGCGAGTTCGGGTGATTTCGTGTGCGTGAGCGGCCCGAGTGATAGCGTCCATGGCATATTCACTGGTTAGTACTCCAGGGGACTGTATAACGGTGTCTAGAGGCAATGTTGGTTCTCGACCAAACAGCAGAAAAAATGGAGAGTAGGTGGCAGTGTCATGCCGGCAAGAATTGTAGGCAAATGTGACGTACGGCAACACGAGTTCCCAGTCGGTGTGGTTGGTAGAAACATACTTAGCGAGCGTATCTGTTAGAGTTCGATTTAGACGCTCCGTGAGTCCATTGGTTTGCGGGTGGTATGACGTTGTCAGATTGTGTCTCGTTTTACAGGACTGCAAGATGTCGGCTATGGCCTTCGACAAAAAGGTGCGGCCTCGGTCTGTAAGCAGCTGTCGTTGGGCTCCGTGTTACAAAATCACGTCCTTGAGAAGGAAGTCGACGACATCTGTGGCGCAGCTTGTTAGAAGAGCTCATGTGATGGCATAACGCGTGGCGTAGTCGGTGGCCACGGCTATCCACTTTTTACCCTAGGAAGACAAGGAAAAAGGGCCAAGTAGGTCCAAGCTAACGCAGAAGAACGGTTCTGACGGAATATCAAGTGGTTGAAGGCAACCGGTGGTAAGTGTCGATGTTGTTTTGCAGCGCTGGCGTTTCTCACAAGCCGCAACGTATCTTCTGACTATAAGCATGCAAACCCCGTCCAAAAAAAGAGTCGGTGTATTCGGTCATAAGTGCGTGACACACCAAGGTGACCAGCAGTCGGAAGGTCATGAAGTTCATGTAGAACTTCCGAGTGAAGATGTTTCAGAATGACAAGCAGCAGAGCCAGTCCATCCGGCTCAAAACTTCGGCGGTATAATACACCATCGTGGAGCACGAATGAGCGATGGAACTGATCGGAAGATAGTGATTCGAGGCGCTCAATGATAGCACGCAAGGACGCATCATGGCGCTGCTCGTCACCTATGCATGTCATTTGCGAAAGGGAAAAGACGCAAGGCTTGGTGTCGGTGTCTGGCATAATGCTCCAACCGGGTAGAGGGACAGGCAGTCTGCGCCCTGATGTAGGCGTCCGGACTTGTACGTCACCGAGTAGGTATACTCTTGCAGTCGCAGAGCTCAGCGCCCGAGCCGGCCAGCAGGATCCTTCAGTGACGTAAGCCAACATAGCGCATGATGGTCAGTTATAACAGAGAAATTTATGCCATATAAATATGGGTGAAACTTTGAGACTGCCCAAACAAGAGCAAGACATTCACGCTCTGTAATGGAATAGCTGCGCTCAGCAGCTGTGATGAGGCGGCTAGCGTAGGCGATAACTCGGTCGTGTCCCCGTTGGCATTGGGCTAAGACGGCTCCGATTCCGTGACCACAAGCATTGGTTCAGACTTCCGTCGGAGCGAATGGGTCGAAGTGAACCAATATAGGTGGAGTCGTCAGTAGCGTGATTAGGTGAGAAAAAGTAGCAGCTTGGTCGGTACCCCACGTAAATGTGACGTCTTTCTTCGAAAGCTCTGTGAGGGGTCGAGCGATGGTTGCGAAATCTTTCACAAACCTTCTAAAATAGGAACAAAGTCCTACAAAACTCCGGACGTCTTCGGCTGACTGGGGTACAGGAAAACTGGTGACTGCACGATTTTCTCAGGGTGCTGCTGCGCACCAGAGGCGTCGACAAGGTGGCCCAACAGTGTCATTTGCCAGCGTCCAAATTGGCACTTCGACGAGTTTAATTGAAGGCCTGCAGTGCGGAATATGTCGAGAGTAACTGACAAACGCTGAAGGTGGGTCTCAAATGTTGGGGAATATACAACGACATCGTCGAGATAACAAATACATGTTGATCACTTGAACCCTTGTAGCAGAGAGTCCATCATGCGCTCGAACGTGGCTAGGGCGTTGCATAGCCCGAACGGCATAACCTTGAACTGATATAGGCTGTGTGGAGTTACAAATGCAGTCTTCTCTTGGTCTTTTTCGTCGACAGCAATCCGCCAGTAGCTGGAACCTAGGGCTATTGTAGAAAAGTATCGGGCGTCGTGGAGACAATCGAGAGCGTCATCGATGCGGGGTAAAGAGTAAACGTCCTTTTTCGTGATTCTATTCAGATGACGGTAATCCACGCAGAAGCGCCACGTGCCACCTTTCTTTTTAACGAGCACAACAGGGGGCGCCCAAGGGCTCGAAGAGGGTTCAATAATTCCTTTGGTTAACATCTTCGTGACTTCTTGTTGAATTACTTTACGCTCGGTGGCGGAAACTCGGTATGGTCGCTGATGAATGGGATGAGAATCCCCTGTGTTAATGCGTTGCTTGACGAGTGAACTCTGGCCGAGTGGACGGCTGCCAATGTCGAATATGCCGCGGTATGAAGCCAGAAGGCGGCAGTGCGTGGCTGACTTCTTGGGTTTGAGGTCCGGGGCGATCATGGAGCGTAAGGTCGCATCGAGGCATGTGGCACCCTGCGAGTGATGTGGGTGCTCGGGACATACGTCTGCCGTAAAACAGGTGACGGGGTCGTCAATTAAGGGTCTTAGCGTGGCGACCGAAATTCCTTGGGGCATCACATGTTTTATGAAACCGAAATTGATAACAAGTAAATATGTTCGATTAGAAGCCATGGTTACGACGGAGTGTGGAACAGTAATGTCACGCGCCAGAAGAACATCAGTAAACAGCGTCATGGTATAATCACCATCGAGCACGAGAGAGGGTGTTGCTAATTCGACGAATGTGAGAGCTTTAGGCGGTATCCTGAAGAGGTCAGTGGTGTACAGACTGTTCGGGAGTTCAGGGTGAGAATCTGGGAGAAGAGGAAGTTCTAGGCAGAAAGTACCTGCGTCACAATCTATCATGACAGAATGCGTCGATAGGAAGTCCATGCCGAAGATTAGGTCATGCGGGCAATTTTCAAGCACCGTAAATAAAACGGGGACATGGCGGCCGGCAATACTTACACGAGCGGTAGACATTCCAGTGATTGCCACAGTTCCACCACCAGCGACACAAAGGGCTTTAGTTGCTGCAGGCGTGAGGACTTTTTTGAGAAGGCGACACAGATAAGCACTCATTATGGACACTTGAGCTCCGGAAGCACTCATTATGGACACTTGAGCTCCGGTATCGACCACCGCCGTCAAAGAAATACCGTCCACATACACCTCAATCAAGTTCGTATTGGTGGGGAGCGTCAACGGAGGATTTGGATCAGACGCAAGTGATGCAGCACTACCTCCCGGAGCTGTATGATCTAGTTTTCCGTCCGAGAGGGTCCATAGTTGACCGGCGACGGATAGTGGCGTGGTTGGGGCGATGGGGAACGGCGGCGTTGAGGTTACGGCGAACGAGCGGCGGAGCGGCTGTTAGGGACGTCGGAAGAAGGGTACATACGACTGGGCGAATACCGACGGGAGTCCTCGTATGGGAGAGAAGAGGTAAACTGGCTCCAGTTCGAGGGCGTCCAAGTGCTGCGACAGTAGCGGGAGATATGGCCAACTCGGTGGCAGTGGAAGCAGATCGGTTTGTCGTCTGCAATTCTCCATTTTGCCGGGTTGCTGGATCGCGGAAGAAAATGTGAGTCATGGCGTGGTGCATTTGTTGTCATTGGTCTGGAGACGGGTTGGGAGACAGAGCAGGCCACAGGAAAACCGAGCTTTGCAATTTCCTGCCTCACGACGGCTCGAATAACGGAGACCGCCAGAGGCGTTTGTGTGGTGCCATGGTCGAGCGGATGTGGAGGAAATGGTGCCGGACTTGACGCCTCAAGCTCCCGTCGAACTATTCGTGTCACGCTGTCCTGTATGGGTGGTGCGGCACCGAGATCGGTGCAGGTGGATGTAAGAGCCGTGAAAACTGAGGCAGAACACGGCGCCTTTTGGCCATTTCGAAGCGACGGCATTCCTTGACAATCATATCTACGGTCATGACGTTAGTGTAGACGAGCAAGTTGAAGGCGTCGTCCGCGATGCCCTTGAGTATGTGGCCCATCTTGTCACTCTCTGTCATTTGCTGGTCGACTTTTCGGCACAACGCGAGCACGTCCTGTATGTACGAGACATAGGACTCTGTTGAGAACTGCACACGAGTGGCGAGTTCTTTCCGCGCTTCCATTTGGCGACCGGACGGGCCCCCAAAGATGGCGTGTAGTCTCGCCTTGAAGGTATCCTAGCTGGTGAGTTCGGTATCATGGGCGTCGAACCAGACCCGTGGGGTGCCGTCCAAGTAAAATATTACGTTGGCGAGCATCATGGTAGGGTTCCATCGGTGTGTCTGGCTAACACGCTCGTACATACGAAGCTATTGGTCAACGTCAAGCACAGGTTGTGCGGAGAATGCACCGGGATCATGGGGGGTGGGCATCGTCAGGTATGTAGTGGCTGGAGCTACAGATGGAGACGCTGACGGGCTGTTGTCATTGGTAGCCATTGCCGGAGACTGAACGGTGCGGCCACTGCGAAGCTTCGTGGTAAAGACGGAGAACGTTCCACTTCCACCAAATATGTTACGGAAAAGAAGAGACGCCGTATCAACAAGGCTGGGGATTAGATATATTCAAAACCAGCGGTAATGATGATGATGATGATGAACCTTCAGCTTTGCTGGCACTCGCCCACAAAGGGGGATCGGCCAAGAACCGGGCGGCAGGATCATCAAGTGTGCTAAGTCAGGCATTCAGGTAGTCTCGTAGCCGTAAATAATAACAATAAACTAACAAGGTAATCTTTTTGTTGTCATTATGTACTCATACATGGCAGAGAAAACCTCCCTGTGGCTATAACCTAATGTAATCCCTCCGAAGAATAAAATTACTTCCACGTTTATTTTTAAACTTAGCTTCTCAATTGGTTCGACCAGGTATCTTTTCCTTTGATAAGAATATCGTAGACAGGATAAAAAGAAATGATCTATTGATTCTGATTCCTTGCAAAAGAGACAAAACGGAGATGCTGTTAGTCCAGCTTTATGTAGGTAGTAATTCAGGTGCGGAATTGTGCATCGTAATCTGGTGATTGTAATTTCTAACTGCCGAGATACACACCACTGTTTGTTCCAGCAATATCTTAGATGTACGAAGTCTCTGACATTATCTAATGATAATTTTTTCTATTTTCTTGTGCAAACAAGCATTTCTATATCTGAGTGCTGTTACGTAGGCGAAATCAGGTAAAATAGGTAAGAGTGGTCCGCCTAAAGATGCTTTGGTTAACGAGTCTGCCATCGCATTTGAAGAAATCCCGCAGTGGCCAGGTATCCACAGCAAGTGAAATTTTTTCAGGTTTGCTTGCAATAAACTGCTAATCATACTCAATAATGTCAAATTTTTTGCTGTAGATAGTGCAGTGCATACTGAGAGAGAATCGGTAAGTATGACCGCTTCTGATTTGCTTGCAGGAAGTTTACGAAGCGCTAGAATTATAGCAAATAATTCAGCGATGAATATAGGCCTGTAATCTGGTAATCGAACTGAAAAAGACCAGTCGAGAGAAGTACAGAAGATGCCTACTCCAGCCTTTTCGTTCAATACGGATGCATCCGTCGCAATAATGTTGTTTATGGACAAATGAGTCAAGTAGTCTTGTAACCACTTATTTAAATATTGAAGGGGCAGTTGTTTCGCATTAGAGGGGAAAATATCATCAAATTTAATTTCAAGTTTTGAATTAGGCATCTTCGTTATGGCAATTTGATAAATATTTAGATTGAGAGGCTCTAGCAGCGCTTGGACGAACCTAATCTGAGAGTAGTGTAGTCTAGACCATTGTGTTCCGAAGAATGCGGTTGGTTCTTGAATAAAAACGTAAGACGCTTGTCGCAGAGGCGAATTGTATATTTTTAAGAAAGTTTGAACTCTAAGTATTCTAAACCGAGTTAACAAAGCTGGAAGACGCGCTTCCACATACAAAACATTATTTGCCACAAATTTGGGGAGTCCAAGACACAAGCGCTAAGCTTCTCTTTGTAATAATATTAATTGTCTCATCTTGTAAGGTGCGCTGCCTAAAAATAATACGCACCCGAATTCCATAATAGGCCGCACATACATCTTTTAAATCATTATCAATGAACTCCTATGCAATCCTATTTTTCTGTTTCCCAATTTGCGTAACCACCCCAAGGCACGTGACGCTTTACAGCCAACCTCGTCTATATGGCTTTTCCAACTTAGCGTCCTATTATATACGATGCCTAGGTATTTCAGGAAATCGACTTGGGGAATGAACTCGGTACGATACATCAGGGAAATGTTGACACGATCCTTAAAAGAGAATGACAGAAGCGCACTTTTTTT
Organism: Rhipicephalus microplus; assembly: GCF_043290135.1. Taxonomy (NCBI): domain Eukaryota; kingdom Metazoa; phylum Arthropoda; class Arachnida; order Ixodida; family Ixodidae; genus Rhipicephalus; species Rhipicephalus microplus. The sequence continues at coordinate 33,595,260 of NW_027464585.1, forward strand.
GACGTTCAACGATATATGGATATTGTCAAGCCATCCTTCTACATGTTCATGTAATTCTGTAATGTCTGATACAATGAGTGCAGATCACTGTTTGTTGCGAAAAAAGCAATATCATCTGCACACACGTAAATTTGGATATCCTGATGAGTTGGAATGAAACTTAGTAATATGTTGAATAACACCGGGAATAATACTGAGCCCTGAGGTCCACCTCGTGTCTGCTTATATATTTTAGAAGAGCATCCATCTAGAAGCAATAAAATTCTCTGTCTTTCACGAACTCTGTAATCCATGCCGTTATATATTTTTGAAAGCAATAATCTTGCATCTGCTGGATTATAATAGGATACTCCACTTTGTCGTACGCTTTAGCTAAGTCTAGAGTGACTAGTGCACAGTATTCGCGGCGATGCCGAGCCAGCTGTATGCGACTTTTCAAATCCACATTTGCACACCAAATGGAGTATCCCGATCTAAAGCCAATTTGTCTGGGGTTTATATTGCATGTTCATTGATATAGTTTATTATACGGGCATTTAGGACTCCCTCTACAAGCTTGACCAGGTTGGACGTCAATGAAGTAGGCCTTATGTTGTCCAGAGTAAATTCCCTGTTTCTTAAGTATCGGTATTATTTTGGAAAGCTTCCAATCTGCCGGAATCCAAGAATTTTTCAGTGAATAATTAACTATGTTACGGATTTCATGTGGGCATATTTCGTATAGCACTTTAATCATTGTAGAGGTCACCCCATCAGGTCCAGGAGCAGCGGGCGGTAAGCTCTTCATCACATCCGCCAGTTCAGCTAAAGATACCTCCTGAAAATCACAATCCACCATTAATACCACCATAGACTTTGGCATAATTGTCGTAAACCTGGTTTGCAAGCCATTAGCATTATTTTCCAAGAAATCAGAGAGTTCGCGAGGAGACATAATGGTGGAATGAATGCTTTCTGTCTGTGGAATAAATTTTCTCGCACGCAAAAACCTGAAAAACATATTCTTATTTTTAGACTTATACAGATAATTAAATTTATTCATATCATAGTCTTCTTTTGCTTTGCACACTAGACGCTTAAAATCAGCGGCCATGAATTTATAATCACTCCAATTTTCGGGGCATCGGTTAATTAACAGCTTTTTCCAAGCCGCTTTTCGCTTTCTATACCCCCTGACACATTCTAGATTCCACCACGGGCTAAAAGATCCCGCTGCGTTCGAGTTTACAATAAACGTTGAATTTCTTAATGATCGTTTCAACACCGCACATAGACTCATAGCCCTAAAGTTTTCCTGCATTTCCTCGCGAAAAATTAACGTAGATTTTAAGTCTTTTTGTAATTTAGCATAATTTACGAATGAGCCAACTTTCCCTGCCAAACTAAACCTCAGGAACCTAATTTCAAAAGTATTGGGAAGGTGGTCGCTGTTTGTAGCACAATGTAATATATTCCACGAGGATATGCTTAAAGTGGAGCTGGAAAATGTTAAATCAATAGTCGATTTAGAGTTGCCTCTTACAAATGTAGCAACGTGTGAGTTCAAGCAGTAAAAGTTATTATCAAGCGTCCATTCCGACAAACGTCTTCCGCATACATCAGATTTGAAGCCCCAAGACACATGGTGTGAATTGAAATCACCACACAGTACTATTTCTTTTCTGCATGAAGCTACCATAATATCGAGGCATCTCGTGTCTTGAACTCCTGCAGGAAAGTATACATTTGCAAAAGAGAAAGGCGAGCAGTCTGGTAGTGTTATGTCTAACACCAGAATTTTGTAATTCGTATCCATACACTGATACCATATCTCGGCTCTGTGACTAAATTTCGTAGATATTAAGAAAGCCAGACCGCCAACTCTACTCGGCCGATCCAGCTGGATTAATTGATAATTTTTCATGTAAATTTTTTTACCGTTAACAAGCCAGGTTTCCTGAATGGTAATTATGTCGGGAGAAAATTGCGAAAAATATATTGTAAATCTGTAGTTGCCGACCAAATAGACCGGCAATTACACTGCAGAATTTTTAGGGAACCTATTTTGATGCTATACCCGCAGAAAAAACTGCATGATCCAGAATATCTTTTTTCAAGAAATCATTTTTTGAAAGGTTCTCAAAGAAGTCTTTCTTTGACAAATGTTTCTTGGATTTTGGGTTCCGAGAAGACTTTTTAGAAGGGGGAGATCTGTTACGTTTCAAAGTTCTTTTGAGATTCTGTGTCCATTTCTCTAAAGTCTCCTGAATCATCTGCCACAGTTTCTGACTCAGCCTGAACTCTATTTTTTGAAGGTCTTGCTTTCGGAGAGATAGATCTATGATTAACTGTCAGATTTTCCTCATCTGTACCCCTTGAAATCAACAGAGCCTGCAAGTCCCGATTTAGCACAGAATCTGCACCAATGATTTGTGTCAGCTGTTGTGTTAACATATCAGCCAAGGCTTCAAAAAGAGTAGCTGCCAGACGCTGCATTGCCTTTTCAGTAGACTTATCGATAGCTTCAGTTATCGACTTTGCGAGTGATGCATCCATTGCCGCTGTGTGCCGTGATGTTATGCCTGCGTAACTTTTCGATCTTTCACGCATTTCTGGTACCGCCTCCCTCCTAGAGCAACGCCTGCGTTCTATGATTTCTAGAACACCCATTTCTCTTTCTTTTGCGCCACATTCATCAGAGTCTGCAGGGTGCGCTCCATTACACAAGCAGCACTTCTGGTCATCAGATTTGCAATCGCGGCTGTCATGACTCTCTCCGCACAGACGGCATCTAACCTGTGATCTGCATCCTTTCATGCTGTGGCCGAAACGCCAACATTTTGAACACTGCAAAGGTTTCGGAAAAAGTGGCTCTACTTTGTAGATTAGTGGCAATGCCTTAATTTCTGTTGGTCTGACTCTTCCGGCAAAAGTTACTATAACTGATACAGTAGGCGATTTTGTTTTATCAGTCGTTCGGGTGCATCGATAGACTGAAACTGCCCCAGCTACAGCAAATAAGTCCAGAATTTCTTGAGGTGCCAGACTCGTATTCACCCCACGGACTATGCCCTTCGTACATGCAAGATGAGCTGGAATAAACAAGCTCACCAGCTGTGCAGCAAATTCAGAGCAATTCAGGAGCTCTCGGACGCAATCCTGATCTGCAGAGCAGCACAGGATACCCCCTCGGCCGAACTGGCGGACCTCAGTAATCTTCTGGAAAAGTGACGAGGCTTTCTGAAGCTCCACTTGTATCACCTTCGGATTCTTCATCGGAATAGAACCCCCCTTTGTAGGAACTAGAGCCACAGGGACGTAGCTATCTCCACTGCGTAGCAAGGTATCAAGCGGCCAATCCTTGACCGGTAGTGAGGCCAGCCAAGGGGAGTGCCCTTGGCCAGGTGATGAGAAAGACATCAGAATATTCTGACTTGCTTGACCTCCAAAGGGCTGCAACAACGTTTCAGTTGAGAGAAACTAACAAGAAATACGAGGAATGAAAAGCAAACCAAATGTTAGCTAAAAGGATCCTGCCGCTCGACGTTGAACCGATCTCCGATGAGCCACGTAGCAGACTTCGCTCGGGTGAACCGACCACCGCCGATGGCTTCTTCTTAATGGCGAGACCGGTTCACCAGCGATCGAGCGGAAACAACCTTTCGTCTTCCTCGTCAGGCACACACGAGCGTCGCCCCCTAAATTATCAATATACATGCATGTAGCAATATTAGTAATAGCAGGGGTTTAACGTCCCAAAACCACCATGCGATTATGAGAAACGCCGAAGAGGAGTGCTCCGGAAATTTGACCACTTGGGTGTTTTAACGTGCACCTAAATCTAGGTACACGCACCTCAGTATTTGCGCCTCCGCCGAAAATGCAGCCGCCGCAGCCGGTATTCAATCCCGTGATACGTGCTTGCATACGTAATTGCTGACACTTCCGGGAAAAGCTTTCTAATGAATTTGTTTGTACTGCATTTAAAACAAAATGAAATGTCAAAGCTGCAACACATGGTTTGAATGCAGGTATTAACAAACGACGGTGAAGCTAGCACTCATCCCTGGGGAAACTGCCTGGAGTTTTAAAGCACGGTTGGTGAACAAATAAAAAAGTAGGCAGACTGAGGTATCAAAGGAGCATCTATAAACCCGAAAGTTATTGTTATATTACAGCTGTATCGGGTCGTAGTATGCAGACTGCGACAGCTTCGACTTTCTTCGTTACGCGCGCGGCACCGTTCTTGTCGATAGTTGCATCATGCAATTTTAATTATGTTGCTAGGTGACAAAACTGCCATTTGATTGAGAGGCACGCCATAGCTGAAGACTTGGGAATAATTTTGACAATCTTGGGTCTTTAAACGATTACGCGCCCGCCGAAATACTGCTACCGTGGCCGGGGCATTGCACTGTACAGTCAAAAGAAAACATCACTTGGCACCACTGTCGGACTGTAAGAAGAAACCCTTGTTGAAGAGCGCGCATACTGCTGTGAGCAGTAACAGCAATCAAATTCGACGCCATTCCGTGGAATTATCACTTCACGATCACTTCATCAAGGTGGCACATTTAAGAATGATTTTGGCGTGCAGCTTTTTTTCTTTCGTTTTGCCTCTTGAGACTGGTTGATGCCCTTTAAGAAAAAATGAAGTCGTGACAGCACGTAAATTACCGCTCTCTTTGACGCGAGATGCGGTGCAATCGAGCTCATATAAATTTAAGGTAAAAAAAGCTTGAGTAAGCGTTCCGGCGAAGCTGCAGTCCCTGTAGTGTTCACCACCTCGGGTTCGTAGTCAGCAGGAAGGTACATCGATGAACCTGAATCAGTGGCCTCACCGTCAATACAGCGTGCTGCAGTTTTCTTGGAGATGGTAAATTCGACCACCGAGTTCTTCCGCTTTCTCGGAGGTATTGGATGCAGCGCTGTCTTCGATAAATAGCTTGGAGCGTCCAGCGTTAGCTCTCGTCTCCTACGTGGTACGCGAACTTCTTCGCCGTTTATAACGTGCACGTAGTCTCCGAGAACACACGAAGGCTCGAATTGTAGCTCACATACAGAGCAGCTTTCATTCAAGGTCCCATCCTTTCGATGTAAATTCTGTTCCCAAACTTTCTTCCGTGACTCGTCTTTGGGTGCAGCGAAAAGCACCAGCTGTTGACTTTTTTTTCGCACCTAGGTGCAAAGCAGTGTCATTGCCGCCGATGACTCGACATTGCCTCATTGTCGTGTGGCCAGCAAAAACATTGCCAGAAAAACTTCCGTTCAGAGGGCGCGAACGCAAGCAACAGGTCACTGAACAGCACCCGAGAAGCCAGAGCGGCGCGGAGGTGACCATTATGCCAGGATGGATGGATGAATGTGGCTGTACCAGGTAGGTGTTCTGTGGCAGTACCTATAGATCGGGCAGCGGCTAACGCCACCTAGCCGCAATACTTAGTGAACTATTCATTAGATTTAACTTTTTTTTCGTTTAAATAGTGTGTTTGAGAATTCGTACTTTGAAGTGAAGGGTTTCATTTTCACTCGTGCCTTGACTTTAGCCACCAATCAGATAACCTCCCAAGGCAGCGCTGCCGTAGCCCATGCTACGGCAGCGCCGCCTTGAGAATCGGTTTGTTGTCTACGTGCGCCGCTTCACGTGATGCATGGCGAGAGAGGGTGCCTGAACCGCACACGACCTACTCATCGGCGCCACCCCTATGAAGGCGTGTGAGCCCGAAAATGGCGCGTAAGGACCGGAGATACCACGATGTGCCGCTACGACTTACCCTCACTGAACGTAAGCGCAAGGGCCGAGCTAAGTCAGACGTAGGCTATATTTACATACAGGGTGGCAGGAATAGGTTAAAGTGGGAAGAGATAGACGAGCAGTTGAAGCAGGAGGAGCTGATGGTATATGGGGTTGTAGAGACACATCTTCGGGACCTGGAGCAACCACCCTGCAATCCAGATTACGTATGGGAATATTGCAATAGAACAGAAGGCAGCAAAAAGGGGGGCGGAATTGGTGCATTTATACATAAGAGCATAGGTTGGCAAAAAGTCAAGCAGGGATGCAAGGAACATTTATGGCTAAAAGGGAAAGTGGCAGGGCAAATGACACACCTTGGTTTCATGTACTTGTGGACGGGAGCAAAGGCCAGAGAGGAAAACCAGGCAATGGTAGAGTGTATATGAAATGACATCCAGGAGTTAAGAGGAGAGTGTGAGATAATTATACTAGGAGATATCAATGCATACATAGAAGATATAGGTGGGTATACTGACCAAACAGGCAAAATGATCATGGATATGTGTGAAAGGCATGATTTTATCATTTGCAACAGTACCGAGAAATGTGAAGGGCAAATACTATGAGAGGTAGGAAGGCTGCAGTCAACGATATATTACGCCCTGATGTCACATAGTATGTATGATAAGCTCAGGGGAATGCACATAGATGAAGGTGGCTCCAGAAGTCTGGGTAGTGATCACAAACGTATCAAGCTAAGTTTTGGAAGAGCAGTCAGAGTGGGAAGGAGACGAGATGAGCAACTGCAGGAAAAACTTTATTCAGAAAAGCAAATAGATATAGCTACTAAACAAACTGAGAAATAATCACAGAGGATAATAAAACAGTGTGGACATACACAAATCTAATTAGACTGTTTGGGCTAGAGCTTGCTAAGGCACATGACAAGTCACCCCGGGAAAGAAGACACAAACCCAAGATTTGGTGGGATGAGGAAGTTAAGAGAGCCATAGCAAAACGTCACAAAGCCTCTAAGGAACACAGACATGCTAAGCAGCGGGGTGAACCGACAGATAATGTTGAAAAAAAAAGGGAAATCTTTCTAAGCTTTAGAAAGGAAGCATCCCTCCTGATCAATGAAAAAATTAAAAGAAAGGGTGCTCAGTGGCTGGCAGAAGTACATAAAAAGGACCGAAAGGCAGCTGCGAAATTTCGGAACCATCTTAACTCTCTAAGAAATGAAACAAACCTAGAGCAGAGGTTTGTTACTACAGCTCAAGGTGCTAGGCTAGAAGGGGACGAAGCTATTGAATATATAAGAACAAAGGTGATAGAAAAATTTCAACAAAGATGTGCCTTATGCACCACAATTTACACGGATGGATCAAGTGGCACAATGGCTCCATTTTCGCAACGAGAGTGGGAAAGGGCTGAGAAGAGGGTTCCAACTAGTACATCAACAGGCCCAGGTGGCATTCCAAGCATGCTGATAAAGACATTGGGTCCGAAGTCTAAACAGACATTGAGAGAGGCAGTGAGCAGAACTATAATTGATGGTGAAGTCCCTGATGGATGGAAACTTAGCAGAATGAGCATGATTTATAAAGGAAAGGGAGGACAAAAATGACATAAACAACTACCGTCCCATAACAGTGACATCAGTGGTCTGCAGGCTGGCGATGCAGATTATAAAGGAAAGCGCTTATAAAGGAAAAGAAAAAAAACCATCATAGCAAAGTTCCTCGGGCTAACCTTACATTGTCTGTAACATTTACTAATCTTCGCAGGTTCTTGCCGAAACGTCAGCTTGTATCAAATGTTGTCTTATCATATACCAGCAATGTGCTCATATTAACTGAAACGTGCCTACATAGCAACATCAGTGACGATGAAGTTTCAGCCGACCTGCCTAACTTACATATTTATCGCAAAGATCGCACAGATGGACGTGGGGGTGGGGTCCTTGTGGCAGTGAATCAGCAGCTATCATCTTCCGTATTACACATCGATTCGGACATTGAAATATTATGGATCATCTGCCGCGTGGTACCGCGAACCGTACTTTTAGGCGTTTGCTATAGGCAGCCCCAAAGTAACCCCGATTTCCCGTGCAAACTGAACAGCATTCTAAACACTCTTACAAGAGTGCATCCAAATGCTGACATCGTTCTCTTCGGAGATTTCGATTATCCTCGCATTGACTGGCATAACTACACAACTTTTAGCCCAGGAGCAACTAACTTTGTTGATGTGTGTCTGAACTTCAACCTCTCGCAGTTGATAACTGAACCTAAGCGTGTCGCACAGAGCTCGTCAAACACCCTAGATTTGATACTAACAAACAACCCCGACTCTATGACATTCATAACACACTTAAGGGAAATAAGCGACCACAAGGTTGTTCATGCAACCTTTAACTTTGCCCCGCTAGTATGTGAAACTTACAAAAAAAAACAATTCGACTTTATGATAAGGCCAATTATGAAGCTATCAACAGCGAGCTAACCCGCTTTTTCCCGGTATTTGAGACGCAATTTAGTAATCATCCAGTACAAGAAAACTGGTTGCTTTTCGAGAGCAAAGTGCTAGAGCTGATTGAGAAGTATATTCCGGTATGTAGTTTCCGTGCTAACAAAAACAAACCATGGTTCAACAAATCACTGAAGCGACTAGAAAATAAGAAAAAAGATATTTCCGAGCTGCTAAACAGAGCAACAACCCACTTCTATGGCATAAGTACTACTCAGCGGAAACCGAATACCTCACGGCAATACAAAACGCTAAGTACAAGTTTTTTCACAATGACCTTTCTTGTATGCTAACACAAAATCCTAAGCAATTTCGGAGGGTGATTAACCCAGAACAAAAACACACGATAACACTAGCTAATGAAAACAGTGATGTTATAAGTAACGCAGAATGGGCGGACGTATTTAACACCGCCTTCGCAAGTGTATTTACTAATGACCATGTCATGCCTCCTATTGTACTAAGATCTCGGTGTATTACCAGCGAACTACCAATGCCTGACATTGTATTTTCCATTGATGACATAATATCTTGCATAGAACGTCTCAAGTGAACATCATCAGCTGGTTTTGACGAAATTAATTCGAAGTTTTTACTTAATACTAAGAACATTTCGGCTGCTTTTTTGTGTTTTTTGTTTTCTCAATCCGTTTCAACAGGTCACTTGCCCGATGACTGGAAAGTGGGAAAGGTCGTTCCCATCCATAAATCTGGCAGTAAGCAGTCACCATTAAATTATTGTCCAATCTTGTTAACAAGTATACCATGCAAAATCATCGAACATGACATTTATTCACAAATCATGACCTTTCTAGACTTAAATGATTTTTTTAATCCTTCACAGCACGGTTTTCGCAAAAGTCTATCCTGTGAAACTCAGCTAGCTAACTTCCTTCATGATTTACACTTAAACTTAGACTGTAACCAGAAAACTGATGCCATCTTTTTAGATTTCGCTAAAGCGTTCGATAAAGTGTCTCATCAGCTCCTTCTTTTAAAACTTTCTAGCTTAAACATTAACCCTAACGTTCTTAATTGGATTGCAGCATTTCTGAGGAATCGCTCCCAATCAGTTTTTGTTAATGAGTGTGTTTCTAACACTTTTCCAGTTACGTCCGGTGTTCCCCAAGGTTCGGTGTCAGGTCCTCTACTGTTCCTAATATACATTAACGACTTACCTTTGCACGTTTTATGTCACATTCGCATGTTCGCCGATGATTGCGTCATTTATCGTACTATTACTAATCCATCTGAGCAGCAAGCACTTCAACATGATCTTAACTCTATTCAAGCATGGTGTGACCATTGGCTCATGACACTTAACCCAACTAAATGCAAATCATTATCTTTCTCACGTCGACAAAACCCTTTAACTTTTCCTTACACACTCGCTAATGTCGACTTGGACAGAGTCGAATCTTATAACGTCGTCTTTCTCTTTCTTCCAGACAGGCTGTGCCGGTGGTTGCGTATCATAACCCCCCGGCGGTAGAAGCACCGTCTCGGTGCTTGAGCAACTCGGATGCGGTAGAAGGAGGGTGATAGGGCTTGAGTCGGGCTATGTGCACGATGTCACTCGAAGGTGACGATGATGACGTTGAATCGGCTGGCACGATCTCGTATGTAACGTCAGTCACCTGGCGAACGACGCGGTATGGTCCAGTGTAGCGTGACAGCAGTTTTTCAGAAAGCCCTACACGCCGAGTGGGGGACCAGAGGAGGACAAGGGAACCCGGTGAAAAGTGCACGTTTCGATGATGGGAATCGTAGAGCTGTCTTTGGTGCTCCTGTGAAGCCTGCAGGCGGCTGCGGGCGAGTTGGCGTGCGTGGTCGGCTCGCGCGATGGCTTCGCCGGCATACTCCGTGACCGAGGGCAGCAAGGTGTCAAATGGTAGGGCGGGTTCTCGGCCGTATAGAAGATAGAATGGTGAATAGCCGGCAGTGTCGTGACGTGACGAATTATATGCGAACGTCACAAATGGCAAATGAACGTCCCAGTCCTGGTGGTCGGCCGCTACGTATTTGGAAAGCATGTCGGTTATGGTGCGGTTGAGGCGCTCCGTAAGACCGTTCGTTTGCGGATGGTACGAAGTGGCAAACTTGTGCTTGGCCGAGCAAGAGCGCAGGATTTCTTCAACGACAGCTGATAGGAAGGTGCGGCCCCGGTCAGTGAGAAGTTGGCGTGGAGCTCCGTGTACTAAAATAATATCATATACCAGAAAGCAGGTATATAGAAAGCAGGAAGCAGGTATATAGAAAGCAGGTTCTACTGAATCGTACGTGTCATACATTCTTGACGTCTTGGCGCTTTGTAGCAAAGTCGAGCAGCGCATGTCAGAAGACGAAAAAGTTAACCATGTCCTCAAAGGCATTGCTGACGATGCCTTCAACCTGCTGGTTTTTAATAATGTCACGACCATCGACACGATCCTGACAGAATGCCGCCGTCTAGAACAGGCTAAAGCCCGCCGCGTCACCCACGGCATCACGCGCCTGCCGAACACAGCTGCTACTTCCTCGTGTGATGACTCCGTCCGCCAAGTTCCCCGATGTGACAACCTCACCCGCATCATTCGTCGTGAGGTCGAGGCAGCCCAACCAGTAGCTACTCCATTTCCAACGCCTGATCCTTCACCGACCACAATCTCACTGATACAAGCCGTCGTTCGTCAAGAATTATCGAATGTCGGCCTACACCCCATTCAACCAGCCTACTCTGCCGAGCCTTTTTATCGTCGTCCATCCGCTCCTCGATATGGTTCCAACTACTCTCGACAGCGCAATTTGTCCGAATGGCGTACACTGGACGACAAGCCCATATGCTTCAACTGCCGACGTGTTGGTCATATTGCTCGCCACTGCCGCAATCACTGGGCTCCGCCGGCACGCTATGGGCCTCCTACCCAAGCCACTTCTGACGACCAGGCGTCCTCAACATTTGATTTTGGTTCCCCTATGCCGACCACATCCTCTGATCCTGCCGCACCTCTGACGAGACCTCGCTACGCCCGCTCGCCATCCCCTGCTCGCCGTCAATCTCGTTCGCCCCCACAACGCCGTCCTGCCTCTCCGACCTATTCGCAGCGCCCCCGACCGGAAAACTAGGCAGTGCAGCTTCTGGATGTGAAGCTGCATTGACGACGACCTCTGCAAGAAATCCTCGTGTGACATTACCGACCACCCGGAATCTGTTGAACGTTACTTTAGACAATGTACCTGTGCGCGCGTTGATCGATACTGGCGCGCATGTGTCCATAATGAGTGCTGCTCTTCGTCGCCGCCTAAAGAAAGTTCTCACACCAGCCTTGAACCGAGCCGTTCGAGTCGCCGACGGGGGAACTGCCGCGATTATCGGCATGTGCTCCGCCCGTGTGACTATCGCCGATAGAAGCACTGCTGTTCTTTTCACCGTTATAGAAAACTGTCCTCATGAAGTAATTCTAGGCATGGATTTTCTCACCGCTCACTCGGCCCTTATAGATTGCTCAGCCGGCTGTCTTGACCTTTAAATGCCTCTACTTTCTGATCTGACCAACCCACCCCAAAGTCGCCTTTGCTGCATTGATTTCGCACGCCTTCCGCCTAACTGTGTCACACATATCGACCTCTTCTCTACACTACCTGTACCTGACGGTGAATACATGGTGGCACCAATTCATGCCGTGATGCTTACGCATGGCGTCGCTGTTCCGCACACCATTTTGACAATCGTTGAAAACCGCACATGCCTTCCTATTGTCAATTTTGCCCTCACAGCCCAAATTCTTCCACAAGGTATCTCCCTGGCTGTAATTACTACTCTACAAGACCATACGGTTGAACCCTTCAGAGTGGATGATTGCTGCACCTCACACAATGAACCAACTCTATCACGTTCATCGGGCGTCGACGTTGACCACATGGTACCTACAGACCTCGCTCCTGATCAAGCGGAAGCCCTTCGTCACGTCCTAGAGTCCTATAGTGACATTTTCGACTTCGCCAGCACAACTTTAAGCCGAACGAGTGTTGTTATTCACCGCATCAATACTGGTGACGCGAGTCCCATTCACCGACGTCCATACTGTGTTTCCGCGTCCGAGCGCACCGTCATACAACGGGAAGTCGAAAAGATGCTTGCAAAAGACATAATCGAACCCTCTTGTAGCCCCTGGGCTTCTCCTGTCGTCCTGATCAGAAAGAAGGATGGAACATGGCGCTTTTGTGTAGATTATAGGCATCTCAACAAAATTACGAAGAAAGATGTTTATCCGTTGCCTAGAATCGACGATGCCTTAGACTGCCTTTACGGTGCTACGTATTTTTCCACTATCGACCTTCGATCTGGCTATTGGCAGATCGCTGTGGATGAGATGGACCGTGAGAAGACCGCATTCGTCACTCCTGACGGACTTTATCACTTCAAAGTTATGCCCTTTGGTCTCTGTAATGCGCCGGCCACATTTGAAAGAATGATGGACTCGTTGCTCCAAGGGTTTAAATGGTCAACCTGCTTATGTTATCTAGACGACGTTATCGTTTTCTCGCCCACATTCGACTCCCATCTCAAGCGTTTATCGGCGATTCTTGAAGTTTTTCGTCGAGCCGGACTTCAACTGAACTCGTCGAAATGCCACTTTGCTCGTCGTCAAATAACCGTACTTGGCCACATCGTCGATGCCGCAGGAGTCCGCCCGGATCCCGAGAAAATTCGCGCCGTCACGGACTTTCCTGTTCCGAAGTCAACAAAGGACGTTCGCAGTTTTGTGGGCTTGTGTTCCTACTTTCGACGGTTTGTTAAGGACTTCGCCATCATTGCACGCCCACTCACAAACCTCCTGAAGAAGGACACCCCGTTTTTCTGGGGCGCTGATCAAGCGTCATCTTTTACCCAGCACCTCCACCAATAATGTTACGGGTAACGTATTTAATAAGTTAAATACGATGCACTGTGCTCGGCGAACAAGATGGCGACAGTTCATCAACAACCAGCCACCAACGTCGTCTTTCTCTTTCTTCCAGACAGGCTGTGCCGGTGGTTGCGTATCGATATATATATATATATATATATATATATATATATATATATATACCAAAAACAAAAGTGATGCTGGGTCCGGGAAAGATTATCCGTAGGGAAGAAGACGCACGTACGAAGTGACTTTATTGACGTTTCGGCCGCGGGTTCGGCCTTCATTCCTAAGTCCTGTTCCCGGTCGTTTTTACCTCTTGCCTAAAATACACAAGATAAACAACCCCGGCCGTCCCATTATTTCTGGTATAGGTACTGTCACAGAAAAATTGTCCAGCTATATCAATTCTCTGATCAGTAGTATCCCAGCATCACTTCCGTCTTACATAAGGGACACTACCGACTTTGTTTCTGGTATAATTGATCTGATTATTCCTCTAGGTTCCTTTTTGGTCACGCTAGACGTAGCGTCTTTATACACCAACATTCCGCATATAGACGGAATAGCGGCAGTCACTAGGTCCTATGAAGCAGCATCACAGGGTAAATTTATCGACAGCAACACACTATAGCAGTATTTCTCAGGCTCATTTTAGAGCTAAATAACTTTCAATTTCAAGGGCAACACTATGTCCAAGTTAGCGGCACGTCAACGGGTACGCTTATTGGACCCAACTACGCCAATATATTCATGGGCCAGCTTGAAAGTGAATTTTTGCAAACCCGCGCGCTGAAACCTTTTTATCATAAACGTTACATCCATGACATTTTCCTTATTTGGCCGCATGGTGAACAGGAGTTGTTTTCCTTCATATCTCACTTTAATAATGGCCATCCATCAATATAATTTTCTCACACCTATTCCACATCAACGCTTAGTTTTCTTGATGTAAGCATTTCGGTTGTAAATGATAAGCTATCCACTGCTCTATACAAGAAGCCTACAGACCGGCAACAGTATTTGCACTTTGACAGTAGCCACGTGAAACATTGCAAAACTAGCATCCCTTACAGTCAGGCCCTACGCTTTAAAAGAATCTGCTCAGAGCAATCAGAGTTTCAAAAAAATTGCAGAACACTAAAGGATGCTCTAGTCAAACAAAAATATCCGCCGCAATTAATTGATGACGCATTAAAATGTGCCGACATGCATAATCGTAGAACGCTGTTGTGCGCTGCTAAAAATTTGACTCCCTCACCGCAGACAAACTTAGTCCTTACCCATTCTGCGTCAGTTCCGCGTGTTTCGAATGTGCTGAGAAAGCACCACAATATTCTAATGCAAAGTGAACGCTTAAGAACCATTTTCACCGAACCACCTAAAGCAGTGTATCGCAAAGCTAAAACTATTCGAGACATACTCTCATCGTCATCATCGCCGAAAGCAGACAGTCCTGACACGATCTGGTGCCATCCTTGCCGAAAACCGCGATGCCAAGTATGCCCGTACATGCGCACATGCCAACAAGTCACCAGTACTGCTTCCAACTTTTCCTTAAAAATCAAAGGCAATCTTGACTGCGATTCTAAAAACGTGATATACATGATAGAATGTGCACTATGTGAAATACAGTACATTGGTCAAACAGAAGGGCCTTTTAGACTGCGTTTTAACAACCATAAATCTCATGCTAACACCTTGCCCCACTTGCCCATTTCAAGACACGTGCACCTCCCTGACCACTCTTTTGAAAATCTACAGGTCACATTACTAGAATCTGGTTTCCGCACAAATTATGATAGAGAAGCCCGTGAATCATTCCCCATCTATAAGTTCGACCGACGCCGTCGCATCTGGTCTAAATGAAAACTTAGGAAAACTTAGTTGCCTGGATGAAGGCCGGACCCGCGGCCGAAACGTCAATAAGATCACTTAAATCACTTCGTACGTGCGTCTTCTTCCCTACAAATATATATATATATATATATATATATATATATATATATATATATATATATATATATATATATATATATATATATATATATATATATATATATATATATATATATATATATATATATATATATATATATATGAAGCTACAAGTAAATTTATGAAAGCGGAAATGTTGGCAAAATTACACTATGTTATAACATATCCTCTTAACAATTTCATTCTCCTATAGAAACACAATTGAGTAAATGCTGTTGTGATAAATAATTACACCTTAGTTGTTCGTTTCACCAGCGTGCAGCCAAGAGTGACCACTGTCGAAAGTGGGGTGGCTCAGCCCTCCAGTTTTCTTAATGGGGGGGGGGGGGGTTTCGCGTCCCCCTTGCTCCCCCACCGGCTGGTACGCCTACGTCTCTCTGGTACATTTGGAGAAGTTTTTCCAACGCTTCATGCCATTTAAAATTACAACTCTACAAAACACTAATTAGACCCTAGCTGGAATATGCTGCTAATTTTTGGGATCTGGTCAAAAGGTATTAACAACTATAATTGAATCAGTTCAGAAACATTCAGCACGTTTCACACACTCAAGTCATTTCTCACTCAGCTAGCATTTCACTGACGAAATCAGACCTTGGACTAACAAATTTGAAACATCGAAGAAAAATGTCTCGTGTATTTCTTTTTCAAAAGATCAGCTACCATAAATGTTCACTTAAACAGGAAATCATCTCAGTATCTTCATATGTATCATTACATCTTCATTCCTTTTTCATTCAAGTTTTTCATTCTTTTTTACTGCACTAATTTTTTGAGACTCCTTTTTAGCAAACACGAGCACTCAGTGGAACCGCCTTCCGCATTTTATCGCCTCCATGGAGGATGCGTCATCATTCAAGGCTGCACTAGCGGATTATGTCTTCATCCTATTGTGACTTAGTTTGTTTGAGCATGTATTTTCACTAATATGTTGTATTGCTATGCTATGTTTGTTGCCTTTTTTGTTTTTGTATAGCCATACCCCCTCTGTAAGGCCTTTATGCGCCCTGAGCTTAAATCAATGAAATGAACCGCACGTGCCCTGCGAAACATGCCACGCTCAGTCCGTTTCACAAAAGAGAAAAAGGCTTCCTGCCACATATCTTGGCAGATTGCTCAGAACTCAAGACCCCCTTCCTTCCCTTTTCCCCAACACCCTCAATACCCAACCTCTTTGACGTGGGAGACTGATATCCAGCCCCCTCCTACCAGCTCGGTTTGCTCTGACGAACAAGGGCCATGATCTGCTGAGAACATATGGGTCCTGTAACCAGTGAACCACCTCGTCTGGTGCTCGTGTGCACCACCAAGACAGTTGTGGCTCAATGAAAGTTGATTCATCTCTCTGATTCTCATCATTTAATTTTGGGGCTATGTGGACTCCCCAGTTTTAGTTTCTTGTAATGTGTCACACAGCATCCCACAACAGGAATTTCTTCTAACCCATTCTTACAAGCTTTCTCCAAATAAATAGCGGTCTCTTCCCTGTTCTTGAGCTAGCTTGACTTTCTCTTCAGTACATCGACATTAAAACACCTTTTGCCTCCATCAGATAGCATATCTAGTGCCGAATTATTCAAAGAATTGCAATTGGGTGATTCTATGCAAAACGTCCCAGCCATTTTGGCAACCATCTCAAATTTATAAAAAAAAATCGTGCTGATTCACTGCGTTGAAAACAGTGAACTGCTAAAATTTTTCTGAGAGAAAAAAATTTTGGGTCATGTGGCTGCCTTCTGAGTTTCCTGAAAATGGCGTTTGGGTGTTTTTTGTGGAAAAGTTTATTTTAAAAGTACCCCTCCTTCTTTCTATACCAACATTGGCCTACATGTTAAGCAAAGGTGCTTGTGTAAGGTGTTTGAAGCTCAGTAATATTAGTGCAATTTTACTGGCGGTGCATATGCCTACAAGAATTTAGCCAAAATGTCTTATGTTTGCAGTTTTTTTATTGCAATACTGCAGTTTGTATGAATACCTGAGTAATGAATACTTTCTCGACAAAAGGTATATATTTAGGAAAAATATATTTTCAGACCTCTCAAGCAGCTAAACTTTATGAGAAAAAATCACAAATTTCGCAAGTTGTCCTTTTTGCCCATATTGAAAGTCAATTTGCACGTTCTGGTGCTATAATTAAGTCCCCTTTATGCCTAAATCAAAAGCAAGTAAGCAGTTATTTTTATATGTACATTTAATCATTACATTTTTTGATTTAGGGAAGAAAGTAATTTTTGAACTATCCCATTGGAGCCCATCTTCCAATCTGGTCATACAACAGCTGCTGCTTTGAAATTTCACATTGCCGTCAATGGGAAAGTTTCAAAATTATTTTCTTCCTTAAAACAAAAAAAAATTAATGATGAGCTTTGCCATTTGAAAAGAAGTGCTGATTTGCTTTTGATTTAAATATTAAGGTGACTTTCAATTTGACCACCGCAGGGTGCAAATTGCATCTGAATATAGACAAAAATGACAATTTTGTGAAATTTGCTTTTCTTTCTTTTAAATTTTATCTGCATGAGAGATCGAACAATATTTTTTCCTCAAAATACACCTTTTGTGAAGTAAGTATTCACTACACAGGTATTCATACAAACTGCAGTATTGCAATAAAAAAACTGCAAACATAAGACACTTCGGCTAAATTCTTGGAGGCGTATGCGTTAGTAAAATTGCACTAATATTACTGAGCTTCACACACCATGCACAAGCACCTTTGCTTAACATGTAGACCAAATTTGGTATAGAAAGAAGGAGTAGTACTTTTAAAAAATTTTTCCACAAACAACACCCAAATGACATTTTCAGGTAACTCAGAAGGCACCTACGTCCCCAAAAAAATTTTTCTCGCAGAAAAATTCTACCAGTTCACTGTTTTAAATGCAGTGCTCCAGCAAGATTTTTTTTTCGAATACGTTTAAGATGGTCGCCAAAATGGCTGGGACGTTCGATGTATAATGATCCAATTACATAGATGACTTGCAGAGTTTTTACTTTATATATCAGACATTACTGCCCTGTTTTGGAAACAAGTAAGGAATATCAGACATCTACATTTCAGTATTCCAATTAAGAGAATAAAATGAGCTAAAATGGGTTTGATAAAATATGATCTGTGTTTATAACAATAACAGTAACAGTAGTATTATTCTTTCCTGTGATACACAATAGGGAATTCACATTTACACCAGATGCTTGTCAACTCATGGCAGAGATAATGCCCATAAGGGAGGTAACCTCACTGGCCTCCATAGCAGTTCTTGTCAGCTTGCTTATTCTGCACTTCTGAGGGAAGGAGCTGCTTTTGCATAAGGGCTGTGCACCAGTGAGCTTACCTGTTGGCGCCTCTTAAATATACTGTGGTAATGAACACACAGTAAAACCGCTTATATCATTGATTGCCGAACTCGCTAATAGTCCCACTGCACGCGTCATTTCTCTCTAATCAAATCATTTTGGAAGGCTCTACATGTGCAAAACATGACGAACAGGCAGCCGCTCGATTGCGACGATCTAAGCATGCAACTTATGTTCAAAAGTCGTCAGTGGACCTGCAGTGCCAACATAACGAATTAACTCGGGTAAAAACGAAAAAGGTCGTAGCGGAATGCCGCTAACTAAATTTGCCAACGTCCACGCGTTTACGTGGCCTTTGCCGCGCGGTACCACACTGCGCGGAAATTGTACGTAGGACGGCTATCACAGCTACACACGCCTAATTTTATCTTCCGCGGGCACTTGCGAGGAAGCACGTGCACTGTAGCGCTGCAAGCACGCCTGCGTTTTCTTAGAGGATTGAATTCGTCCCTTCTAAATGCTACAATTGCAATATGTGTCATTGACTCGTCGCTAACCCGTAACTTTGATCGTCCGCAGCTGCTACCGACTAGTCAGCTAGCCCCTATGTAACATCCACATTAATTGCTTACCTGGCTACCACGTTTCGTCGGGTGCACGCCGTCAGCCTTCAGCATACCCATCAGCTTGCGTGTGCCGTCCACAAAACCGTAGCCGTTCTTGTGGCACAGCGCCTGCAAAATGGCATTCGTCTCCCCGGCATCCGTGTTGAACGCCTCCAATTCTCCGATAGACAGGACCCACTGGCACTTGCGCAAACTCGCTTGTCTTGGCAGAATCGCAGACACTACCACACCGATTGACGGATTGCCATCAAGAAGTCTGGAGATCAGCGATCGGAACCTGGCAATCAGCACGAGGGGTTCTTCACCAACATTGTTAGCGCCAACGTGAAGCACGACCACGTGCACATCTGCCAGAGAATGAGCAATTAAAGAGAACAATTTCTCGATCCGCACACCGCTGAATGAGCGAACCTCGACATGTGTCCTGGAGCTCAATGTGAAAGACCCTGCGAGGTCCTTCAACATTGAGTCTCCGGCAACGAGTGCATGGGTCATGTTAGGGTTGGCTTTTCAGCAGCCGCACACGAACACTTCAAGCACACTTAAACAGAGAAATCAATGCGAACAAACTACAACGCGAAAAGTGCTACAGAATTGACAGGCACAACTGGAAGATCACATGCAATCTCCAACATGATACGGTAGCAGAATCCGCCGGCTGTCAACGGTTAGAATGGTGCGCACAGTCAACCGTACAACTGACCACCACTGAACAACAAGGGCACAGTACTAGGCAGCAAAGTTTCGAAATAAGAGCTTTTGCTGGTATGCTTTCTGCGCACGCGTCAAAGGCGGGCGCAAGGCAGTATGGGAAGGCGAAGTGCAAGCCGCTGTGGGGCTTCAGCCGCCGAAGTTTCGTCTGCTCGACTTTTACCCTTGCTTGCAGCGCGTGGATGCGAACGCGTTGTTGCAAGACTAACGCGGGTTTGTGAGTACGCAACGTACACATACCGATATCTCCACCGGCAATAGACAGGATGCAGTATATTTGGTTCCTAAATGAGAGTTCAAAAACTCCTTAAACAGGAATGGCTGTGCAGCTAAGCTGGGTCGTCCGCTGCTTCCTTGGTAATTTTTCATGGCAAATTCTGGTATCGATGCAGTGTTGAGAGTCAGTGAAAATTCGAGATAAGAGCTAGCCGGAGGACGTTTGCACCTTTATGTTTTCCTTGCGGCACACAGCCCTTGCAGGAGCAAAACAGGCTATCAATACAGAGTTTCAGTGTGGTGGCTCCAAGCGGCTTGCGTACGTAAGCCCTTGCTTTCTGTTGTATTCTCCACAGGTGCGGCGGTGAGTACAAAGAAATGCGATAGCGTGCGCGTTCTACAGGCAGCTAGGGGTACCCGGCATGAATACGTGTGTGCGCACGCACGCGCGCGCTCATGTGGATGCGGATGCTGCTATCGTGTTATACAAATATATATATATATATATATATATATATATATATATATATATATATATATATATATATATATATATATATATATATATATATATATATATATATATATATATATATATATATATTCCTGCATGCACTTTCACTGTGTTAAAACTTTGCACACCAGCAACATAGAGTATAAGTGGACATGGCGCACTGCGCAGCGCTTTATAAGCGCTGTGCCATGTCCTATCGTGTAGCTCGACAAAAGAAATACTGAATGCCGCATGTGACAGCAACGCGCGTCCTCGCGTCATAAAAGCATGCATGCAGTTCCGAGTGCATAAATAAAACGAATTAACGCACATGTGAAGAGCAATACGAAAAGCTCTTTCACAGCATGCAGATTATCAACGAAAACGCGTCATACACAAGCAACCTTCTTGAGATTGAATAAACCTAAGAAAGGTAATTCATATTTATTTTACAAATGTGAGTTTTACAAATGTGAGTAAAGATATTACGGGCGAAGCATTTCTTCTATCTATCTATCTATCTAGCCGCTCACGTTTGGGTGCTCTCGTGATCACCTCCTTAACTTGGCGTGAACCAAAATTAGTATGGGAGGGTTCCATAGTTTGACGAATAAGACACGCCGGTTAAGACATGAATACGGTCACAATCCTGTCACACGCGTCGTCTAACGCTTCCTGCCGAACAGTGACACATACCCGCGGGCGGGTATGTGTCACTTTTGACGCGTGAGCATTGAGAAATTATGAACCATTTCCCCGAAGTGAACCCTGCTGGGATGCGAAGCAGCAGTGGTGCGCACGTCATTGACTCAGTTGAAACGGGTGTCGACGCGGGTGCTGGAAGAACGGCTGGAAGCGAACTCAGTGTAACGTTTACTCGAGTAAACGTTTGTTTGAAACGCAAAGACATGAGAGGCGGGTTGGGTTTCGTGTAAGTTTCATCGCAGACAACGAGCTGAAAAGTGTTTCCACTCGACGTGCGGTCGAGCGTTGCGGGTGGTGGAGAGGGTGAAGCGGGAGAGATGTGTGTTATGAGCGGGTGGTGGAGCCGGCAGCTGCTGCGGGTGAGACGATAACGCGCAGCTGCGACTTGACCTACTTGGCACTGCTCCAATACTTGCGGCGAAAGAAACGCGCCGCGGTGCGTTCGCACAGACGCATGTACGGCGTTACACACGTGAGTCAGAGATGCTTCGCATCTAAAAAGCCTTACATCGGCAGCGCTTACCCGACAAATGCAAAAAATAAATGTCGCGGTACCAGCAGGAGTCGAACCCAAGCATTCTGCGCGGCAATCAAGCATATTCTACAACAAAGCCACGCCAGATATTGGACCTACTTTTCAAATAGCTTAATACCTTAATATGGTCATGAAACGTTAATACTGGTTGCAGTGATGGCAATCCAGCTTTATAAACATTACATATGTACTCCTATGATGCAGCCGTGACGTCGGGTTAACGCCAATTGTTACTAGGTGCCATGCGCTGAAGTTGATTTATGCAGCAGCGTCCAGGGCTATCATCCTCACTAGCACTAGCACTTCATACCAGCTTGTTGCTTCTGGTGTTCCTAATGCTCAAGTTCATGTTTGCATAATTGCACAAATGTAAACAACTGGTTATATAAACACTTTGAACTCTTCAATGTATGTCTGTGCGTGGAACATTTGGACGTATATTTGGCATAATTTCTTGAAGCGACGCTATAAAAAATTACAACATGGTCACGCTAAGCATGCCTCCGCATGCTTCGCATAACGTCGATTCCTAAGCTACGTGGAGTATGCTGAATTTGTCAGAAATATACTTGGGCAAGACGTACTTTCGGCACGAATCTTGACATAGGTATGGGTCAGTTTTTTACAAGAAAATGTAACTCTTAGGGATGCCGATTACCATATTTTTAATGGTGTAGTCAGTGTACTTAACATTTCAAGCAGTACTCTCTTTTATATTCATACAAAACACAGGTGTAGTGTATGGCTCATAGTTGAAGAAAATGCTGGCAAAGCACAACTTGCACTTCTGCAGTTAACACGACATAACTTAAGGGCCCACTGAACGCTTGTATTATGCATGGTGTACTACTAACTTATTACCGTTATTCCGTGTGATCAGGCTGACATTATGATATGTGCATGATCCAGCTCCTCAGCCGCACGATAGTGACTTGCATCGCCAAGCTGTTTTTTGGCACGACAGGCATGTACGTGGACGTGAGGCAGGGTTGGAGGGAGACGAGGATGAAGAAGAGGTTAGAAAAAAAGAAGATGGCTGACACCCCAGCCTAGTACTGTGTATTATTACAAATTGGCGCAGCCGCGTATACTTTCTGTGCGGACATTCGAGATGTGGGTGGACTTCACCATTGGAGCAAATCAACGCGGTGGCATCCGGATCTTGACCGCAACGCCTCAAGATGAAGAGGAACTAGCTCTTCCGGAAGCAGTGAGCACTGACGCATTTGTTTCCTATATAGGCACTAAAATGAAGCTAGCTCCATACCGTTTACTAGCTAAAAGAACGGTGAGGGTCAACATGAAACTACAGGATTATGAGAATTTCGTGCTGACTCCAGTAAGAAACGACGTGAAGCCTGCTACCGCTGCTTCGCCTAACAGTTTCGTCGAGCTGATCAACAAGTCTATTGAACTGCACCAAGAACAGAATAGGCAGCAAAATGATTTAATGCGCTTGCTTGTAAACGCGACGGAAACATTAAGCAGACCGAGTCGCGAACACGTGAAGCCAGACATGTTTGACGGAGAGTCTAGTAGTCCCGAGACCTGGCTCACGTTTTATAAGTATGCATGTAATGAAAACTGCTGGCACAGCAACGAAGATAAAGTGAAAAACATGCGAATATTCCTATCGGGCGTAGCAAAGAGTTGGTACGAATGGCGTCTCAACGCTCACAGCAACAAACCATAGATAGAGTGGAAAGCAAGCTTTCTGAGCTCCTTCAGCGAGAACAAGGTATTGCTATAGGACAAAGCAATCACGTTCAAATACAGGTCTGGATCTGCACTCAGCTATTTTTATGAGAAAAGGCGCTTGCTACAGCTGGCGGACTCATCTTTGCCTGAGACGTCTGTGGTTCCGCTTATCATTCATGATTTAAGTTCGGACCTCCAGAAGCAAATGCAAATGCGCGGACCCAAGACGGTCGAAGAACTTCTGCAGGGAATGCGAGACCTCTACCTCCTGGACCTAGGAACCCAGCGTCAACCCATGAAACCTGCTGCAAGGAATACCGGGGCCACACGAGCTGAGGAACGACGCCCGCTTGCAAGCTGGAGACCTACTGCAACACCCGTATACTTTTTGACCGCCCAGGGAGTCTCAGACCATGGCGAAGAGCTAAATGACGTAACAAAAAACTAAATAAAGAGGGTCTCGGCTTCCACTCGACGACATCAAGAGAAGCTGTTTATTTGACTCATACAAGTCTATTGTACATATCTGTTCATGTGGATGAAAAGGAACGCAGTGCGTTAGTTGACAGCGGAGCAAGCGTTATAGTTATTAACGCAAATATTGTTGAGAGGGCGAAAGTAAAAGAGGGAAGACCAGTAGAAGTACACGGATACGATGGAAGACGAGATGTCCACGATAAATGAACTTGTATAACCATATCGTGTCTCGGCAACACTGTCACTGCACAAGCACTGGTACTCGACGTAGTTCCGTATGAACTACTGCTTTCACGTCCAGTAATCAGTGAACTTCGCCTTAATGTCTACTGCACAGGCGAAATTACCACAGAAGAAAAGCGCTGCGCTGTCAACGCTGCAGTTTCGCCTTCAAGAACTCCGCGGAAACCATCGTCAGGTGAAGATGTTAGGACGCTTTACCCGGAATTGCTGTGCCCGAAAGGATATCCTACAGCAACTACGAAGTTTGAGGTTCCATTCCAGCTCAGTGATACGACGGTGGTGAGAAAAAAGCCCTATAATATGTCACGAGAGAAAAAAGTGTGGCTTCAGAAAGAGATTCAAAAGATGTTGGATGCGCAGATTATCCGTCCATCCACGTCTACGTTCGCTTCACCCATCACCATTGCACCAAAGGAAGATGGAAGTCTTCGACTCTGCACGGACTACAGACAAATTAATAAGCAGACTGAGCTTTTTCCATTTCCTATGCCACGTATAGACTCTATCATAGATGACACGGGTGGCTGCAGAGTTTTCTCGCGCATTGACCTATGTAAAGGATGTTGGCAAGTTCCGATTTCTGAAAAGTGCAAGAAATATTCTGCCTTCATCACGCCCTTTACATCTATGAGTATAACCGACTTCCAATTGAATGGAAGAACTCACCCGCTCTGTTCCAGAAAATGATGAACGACGTCCTGCGACCGTTTATCGGGAAGCTTTGTAACGTTTACATAGACAATATAATAGTATACTCCCGCAACGAGGAAGAGCACTCAAACCATCTGGCTAGTGTACTTCAAGCACTTTGTGACGCCGAGCTCAAAATTAATGACAAGAAGAGTGAGTTTTTCCAAAGTAAAGTGGTGTTTCTTGGAAGAGTATTTGACGGCCAAACCAAGACAACAAAACAGGAATCAGTCGAACGAATCGCAAAAATGCAGAAGCCATATGACTTGCACTCTTTGCGGGTATTTCTGGGTCTTGCAGGGCATTTCCGGCCATTCATTAGAGATTATGCGACCACAACCAAATGCCTTACAGAAATGACTAAGAAGAATGTGCCATTTCAGTGGACAGCAGAGTGTGAATCTGTTTATCACAGCCTTGCGACTATTATTTCATCGGATCCGGTCCTGACTCTTCCAGACTTCAAGTTGCCCTTTGAACTGAACACCGACGCTTCTTATTATGGCACAGGCGCAATGCTTTACCAGAGAGATACCGACTCTCCACGGAGCCGTCAACAGAGGGTCGTCGGGTACTATTCGTACATATTTTCGAAAATTCAACTGAACTACACGACTACAGAGAAGGAAGCCTTGGCAGTCCTAATGGCCGTACGCTATTTTAGACCTTACCTGGATGGCAGGAGCTTCAAGTTCTTACGGATCACCAAGCCTTAACGTATATACTTAACCTCGCCGAGCCTCGAGGAAAAATTGCTAGGTGGGTGAGTGAACTCCAGCAGTTTACTTTCAAGGTCCACCACAGGCCTGGAGAACACCTCAAGGACGCAGATGCGCTTTCAAGACTTGCGGTAATTCCTGATCATAAAAATGTCAACGCAACATTGTTGTGGTAGGGAACTGAAGAACTTAAGTTCCATAACGGAAAGTTCACAGTCGCAGAAACAATAGTGCCTCGAATTTCGGAGCTCTATCACGACTCCCCGCACTCAGGTGGACATGATGGCTTTTGGAGGACATATCACAAGATTCGTCAGCGTTTCCAGTGGAAACACATGAAAGAGGACGTTCAAAGGTATGCTCAGTCTTGTCATCAATGTCAAGTTCACAAAGCCAAGTACCTTCGGAGAACAGACGAGATGGTTTTGCCTCAACATTCCGACGTACCATTTGAAGTCATTCATCTGGCTTTCGCAGAGCTCAAGAAGAAGGCTGCAGGAGTAAGAAAAACACAGTCTTTCCTAGTGGCAATAGACCAGTGCACAAGAATAGTGGCTGCACGGCCGGGAAGGGAAGACGCAAATAGTGTGATCGCTCTTTTGAGTCGGGAGATGTTCAAAAATACGAAAATAGTAATATCAGACAATGGGCCAGCGTTTCTCAGTCAGCGTTTGCAAGATTGGGCGAAGGAACGAGGAGTTGTATTGCGACGCTGTGCTCCGTACCATCCTGCAGAAAATGGCATGGCTGAAAGAATCATTCGGGATTCGAAGTAGTTCATTTCAATGTATGCAGGTTTTCAGGGTGGATAGAAGTGCTGCTTGGAGGCAGCTGTCGCTCATCACAATCGGTCGCACACTGTGAGCATCGGCTGTAGTCCATATTTTGCAGCTTTC
Source organism: Rhipicephalus microplus (assembly GCF_043290135.1). Lineage (NCBI taxonomy): Eukaryota > Metazoa > Arthropoda > Arachnida > Ixodida > Ixodidae > Rhipicephalus > Rhipicephalus microplus. The sequence goes on from NW_027464585.1 coordinate 33,621,698, forward strand.
GGAAAGGTACCAGTGCTTCCTGCTGATCAAGAACTTTGCATTGCAGACTGCCTGCAATTGTGCGAAAAACGAAAACCTTTGGAAGCCTACCAGCGATACCGGGAAAGTATGAAGTGGAACTTTGACCGTCGCCGCAACACGCGGATACCTCAGATACAACTGAACGATCTGGTGCTTGTCAGAAAAGGCCTTCCCGGCTCAAAGCAGGTGTACATGGGACCTTATCGCGTGGTGCAGATCGCAGTGCAACATGGCGTTCTCAAAAGGGTCGGTTACACCAACGACGATGGTGTGCTGGAGTTTGCGACTATTGGAAACGTTTTCAAGTATCACCCCAGGAGGGATGAGTCTTCAAAGAGGGGGAGTGTACGTGGACGTGAGGCAGGGTTGGAGGGAGACGAGGAGAAAGAAGAGGTTAGAAATAAAGAAGATGGCTGACACCCCAGCCTAGTACTGTGTATTATTACAAGGCATGAGAATTTTGGGACAGGATGTGACAACAAGCAAGTACGCTAAATCTGAGTGCGCCATCAATTCAGTCGATCTGTGTATAGGAGCGAAAATGTAGCCAGCTAATGGTAAAAAAGTGACGCATAGGGAAAAATTGAGGAGCCCTCAAAAATGGGGGTGAGAGAAGTTTGGTGTGCATGTGCCTCCTTCCTTCTCTTGTTTCTTCTCTCGTTCTCTTTAAGAGCTCGCCTTTTTTTTTGCTCTTTTCTCTGTTTTATCTTTCCTCTGTTTTCTTTTCTGCTTTTCGATGCATCACTTTCTACATTCTTTCCTTTCCAGCTCCACGGTATCAGTTCACTTTAACTGAAACCATGACTGTTCACAGCTGGGACTAAGTAGAATACCTACAGGTTAGCAACATGTTTCAGTTGCTCCCAGCATGAACCACTCGAGACTGAAAATGAAACCAGCTGGCCTAGAAATGGAATCAGCAGGAATCATTTGTTACAATGAAATCTGTTGGTGTGAATTATTATTATTATTATTAATACAATTATTATTGTCTTCCTTATGGCCATTCTTTTCATTCCAGAATACCTGTAGTGCCAGGCAAATAAGCGATAAGGGTTCACTGCCTTCATGATGGTTTTTTTGTACATCTAATGCTGACAACATTTACAGTTCATTGTATGCCAGTACAAGTTTCATTTCAAAAAGGCACAGGGCATTTCAAGCAGTGCAAACAACTAAAAAACAGTTTGTGTAAAGCACAGGACATATGCACAACCAAATATTGCTGTGTGTTGCATCGAAGTTTAAAGGGGCTGGCACTCCCTTACTTCTTATTGCCTGCACCTCTCTGCCAGAGGAGGACATGGCACTGCAATTTATAGAAAGGCATAAAGCTACTCTTGAAAGGTCTAACTGCTTTGTCTCATACTGCCATCACCTGATCTTTTGGAGATAAAAGGTAAGGTTGCATGAAGAACAGGTAGCCGTGCATCTGTCATTCCCTAATACGTACCTCCTTCAAAAATCCAAAACATCCTCAGGATGTCCTGAAATGACGAAAATATTATTGTCCCGTAGGGTGTGCCACAAGACTGGCTGATATATCTGAGTTCATTAAATGCAGTTAAAATATGTAGGTCTCTGTAAGGACATTATAAATACTGCCTTGAACAGTGTAACACAGATTTAATGAGTAAACCGCAAATCAAGTGCAATGTTATCGATGCAATAATAATAATAATAATAATAAATTAATACATTACTAACATGTATATAATAGTATTGTTTGATTTCTGCATACAACTAATTGCGAGGATTAAAAGGGGGTTCACAGGAAGGCAGTGAGGTATATTTATAACAAATGCAATCTAACGAATTCTCCTACTGAGTTGCAAACGAAAGCTGGTCTATTAACACTACAAGGTAGGGCAAAAATAGCAAGACTAAACATTTTGTTTCAATTAATTCATAGTGACATAAACATCGAAACGTCAAAAGTAACTTTTTTCTGTCGTTTTAAGTTAACACATTACCGGCACTCACAAACACCTAATAAGTACACTTCCAAATAAAATTGCTATAAATATTCATACTTCCCCCAAACCATAATAGAATGCAAACCAAATAAGTCCTTTTGGTACTAATAATGCCTCATCTTTCACTGTGTCCTTAGATATGGTACAAGCGTCCCGCGAAACCGAGAGAAGAGACGAGAAAGAAAAGAAGGCAGTATTTGCCGACAGTATAATAAACAGCACTTTCTTAAGAATTACATATAAACTGCAGTTGAGTAAATATAACTAGATGGCGCTGTACCCCTACTCCCCGATTGGCTGCATGGGGGGCTGTGCCTGAGTATGCATAGAACGAGTGGATCTCTCAGTCTCCTGGACAGTCACCATACGTAGCGGATCGTTGGTGGGGCAAGAACGAAGCAGAGTGGCGGGCACAATAAAGACGCTTGCACTCGGCTTCCTTGGCACGTGTCTCATCAGTGTTACCCATGCGCCATCTGCATTCTCGAACGCGATCGGACGCATAGACACGTGCACGGACAGACACTTCACCCCACTCATCATCAATAACTCCATGAATATGCTGCGATTTTTTTAATTTTCTTTTTTTCTTCTGGGATTTAAAAAAAATTTATTGTTTTTCCTCATTTTAACTTGAACATACGTTGTAATACCACTACTATTATTATATTCTAACAAAGCTTATTTAGCAGTTCAGTACATCTACATCGCCCTAAATTTCATACAACACTACGCAGTATAGATTTAAAATTACTCTTCAAAGTTAGACTCCACTTATTTACTCATAAATTGTGCCATTCTCTTGATGCAATGATTCATACACTGAATTATTTTGAAATTTTCTAACACATTTGACAAGGTCAGTCATAAACATTTACTTTAAAATTAAGTCATCTGGACCTTGGCACTAACAAAGTTTAGTACTTTGAATGCTTCGCATGAAATTAAACTGTCTTTGTACTCAGCTAAGCCCAGCTTATTTCTCATTTTAACTGCCGAGGCCCCTTTCTTGCTATTACCTAAATTCCGTGATGATTTGCTGATAATGGTGTTGTCATTTGTGAAATTACTATCAGAGACTATTTATACCAAATGTTATAGATATTTTCTAAATAAAAGTAGGGTGGAATTGATCTGAAACTCCCGTACGAACTATAAAGTTAGCAATGCTAACCACATGCTTGGCTCGTGCCAGAAATGTCGCAACACTCCTTCCTTTCTTAATGGTAACGTACAACCAAACCAAAACATGTGCACGCATGTGCCTTTAACACGTTTTGTAAACAGATTTGTCCAATGCCTATGAACAAGCCTTACCGTTGCCTTTTGGCCTGTTTGACACTTCAGGGCCTTCGATGCACTGTAAGGGCACAAGAAAACTTGTGGGTCTTAAAAGTGACTTGTTTCAAAACTTTACAATATCACGGTTGATTGAAAGTGATAAAATACTGAAGTTGATAAATGAGTTAGTTGTGGTTTCTTGTATAATAATATGCATACTCTGTGAAAAAGAAGCAAGCATGAAAATTAGTAGATTCATAATGAAAACATAATGACATTAGTGCAAGATTGGTTGTTGTGGTAACTCACCTGCAGTTTCATCGTAATTATGGATTATGAATGTTTAATTACCTTGAGCTTTAATAAACTGGCATTTAGTTTGTGAAAAGCGGTATGCTAAAGAGCATGTACATATTCTTGTTTGGTTGTACAACAACAGCGTTAGGAAATATTTTTAAAGAATTAGTGGGAGAAAATTTGTGGCACAAAGAACATTATTAGCATTGCTCATTTTGTAGTCAGCCTGGACATTCGAGAATAATCTAACAGACATCTGCCCAGTCAAGTATCTAAAATTACCAAGGAATTTTCAAGGGACGACTACATAATAATTGCACCTGCATGCATGAGCTCGTGTCTCTGAGGTTTCATGCATGTGCTTCGTTATGGCAGAGCGTGGTGCAAATACACCCGATGGTTGCCGGCCACTGTTTGGTACACATGTGTAGTAAAATGAATTTGAAATAAATTTTAATACAAAATGTTTCATTGCTATTTCCCAGTTGATGTATTATTTCCATTGCAATATAAAAACAAGTACATCAAATACTGGATGGCCCTTTGCAGTTATGATAAGGACTCCTAGCAATTTTAAAAGTAGGAATCGAGTATCTGGCAAAAACATCAAGCCCTTAAAATCTACGGAAGTGTTAAGAAAGGGTAAGTGACAATCGTATAGGTAGCAAAATCACTTTCCTAGAACGAAGCAGCCAGCTGCACTAGTTAAGCTGTCATGTTTAATGTGTATAACCTGCCAGGGATGATATTTATGATACTTTTACACATTTTCTTTTTAATTCAGTGCACTTAACAATTTAAATATTATTAAACTAGTAAAAATATTTAGTTCTACGAATAATGGCGACTGAATCAAATAGAACAGCATTAAATTTGGTATGTGAAACCGTAGAATATTTTGCACATTCTTCGAATTTGGCAGTTTCAGAATTTCTCTGGGACACACTTCTTCATATGGGCTTTAGATGTTTTCTGAAGAAAGCTTCTGGGCTATCATCGTGATATAGATTTTTAATTAAGCCATCATAGCAAGTGTTGTACTTGCACTTCTTAGTTTTTTGCAAAGCAGTTGTAGGGTTCACATATCTTTATTTTCAAGAATTATGAAGTGAATCAATGAATGAAAGAGTAGTTGGGCAGCTAACTGATTGATATAATGACCCGTGTAAACTATGACCACTGGAAGGGTGGAGCGGGTGTTGTTAGACGTGGACGTACGGGCTGTTAAGGGTAGATAAACAAATCTGGCTGATTGTCGTGCAAGTATTAGGGCATGTCAGTTCGGATTAAATACGAGACAAAGATTACAGGCAGCAGTCCTGATAGATGTGAACTGTTGGAAGCAGTTCAAGCTGGAAAAGAAGTGGCGTATTTATTAGTGCCACATATGTTGAAACATTGAAAACCAGGAAAGTCTCTCGAGCAGGCAATGTTATGTGATGTTTTTGATGACTGTGACATTGCACACTTTCACTCTGCACATGTGTCTGTGTCCTTATATATTTTATACCTAAGCCACAAACAAATATAGATGGCAGTTAAATCGCGTCCTGTGTTTCTTGCCCTATGCGAGTGTCATTCTGCACTTCATTACTTTGGAAGTACTTGTTGCTGGGCTGGTTGGTACAACATTATTAAGGGAAGTTCTAGACGATGCGAATTTATGGTGCGGTGTAAATATTTTCTGTAGTTCAGCTGCGAGTGACGCTCTTTTCCTGTGCTTTTTCATTTTTTCTGTGGCGCTTAGGCATCTAGGATTTTCCTCCTTAGCTTAATTACCTCCCTGAAGCTATGCACCCTCTTGCCCATTAACAACCGTTGTTAAAATATTGTATGTGGCATTTTTGATGCAAAATGACCTAGAGTATATGCTAGAGCTCCTGCAGAATCACCGGCTGAATGTGACAACCAGTTCACCATTTATAGGACCCAAAGTATTGACATTTTCAATATATTTGTTCGCACAGGGATTCACTGGAGTCATGCAAGCTTAAAATATGGTGCTCCCACAAAGAAATTTTTCTTGTGCTGTGACCAACAGTAAAACTATGTAGACAATAACGAAAAGAGAACAAAGCTAGGCTTAGCAGTGCGATGTCTGCCTCAATAAATTAATCTAATAAATTAATGCAAGTGTGCTTATGTCACCATGGTGTTACCAGTTTATTACTACGTTTGATGTGAGCCTCTGCTCGCTCCACCATGGTGTTCCTGTGGGTGTACACAGTCTTACCTCTGAGACAGCATTGCCTGAACTAATTTCACAGTCACAATCTTCAAGAGGTGTGCGACAAGCATGCGCCAGTGCAGAGAACACAAGAAAAGTGGTCACTGCTTACATATTCAAGGTCCTATGTACGCACACCGGACTACGATTTTACAGCGTTTTACATTTTTGAGTGGAGTATACATGGTGATCGCTGGAGCCATCTCTGTGGTCACCAGCTAGACTGTCACAATGTGCATATTGTTGCTTCAGACAACTCTTTGGGACAAAAAAAAGGACATCATAGAAAAGAAATTTTTTAGGCTACTGTAGGGGCTTGTGTTGAGGAGACTCTGAAAAGGTATGTGGTGTGTCATCTTGCAACAGAGAAATGACATTTATACCTAACGTATGTTAGTAGGAGTCTGCTAAACATTGGCCATACAAGCTTGTGGCTAGAGAAGGGTGATGTCCAGAAGATACCCTCCTGAAATGTTAACCTGCACCGTCCTCCCTTGTCCTTCTTGGTGCACTGGAATTTTTGCCCTATAAGTACTAATTCCTTCACTAGGTACTCTTGAAGGGCTTGTGAATAAGTTCACTCTTACCACCTGCTTTACCCAAGGGCCAATCCTGCTGTTGGAACTTGTTTGCTTGGCAAAAAGTTTTAACAGGAAAAAAAAAATTCACTCGTTACACAAATAAAGCTACAGCATTGAAAGATTACTACGATGTTATGTACACAGACCTCCCACATACAACTCACTAAAATGTCACCAATTACCTCTATGGTGAGCCTGATTAAGCCTTAAGAAGGCGTGTAAGTTTCTTGATCCTATACTTTTGAATCATACATGAACCTTGAAAAAACAAGATCGTCACGTGCAGTCCGTAAAACCAGTGCTTATGAAGTGCAATGATGCCACCGGAAGCATCAGCAAAAGTAAATTCACCCTGCTAGAAAGCAAATTCTTCGTGAAGCCTGTAAATGTACTGTTAACAAAGTCTTCTCGACAACTTCATTATGTCTATTTCTGAAATTTGCATAATCCTGTTACAAACATACCTTGCTGTTCACCCTATAATTATTGACCTATGAGGTGTTACTCATGTGACCATGCTCATTTAACATACCTGCAAGCCTCAGAGCTAACATAATATAATTGAAGACTTTAATAAATTAATGCTCTCTGCTACTCACCCCTTCAAAAAAAGTTTTTAGCATCCCCTGAAAACCTATTCTTTAAAAATTTGATCATCAGAGATGCGATGTATCTCCACACCTGATGACAGACATTTGTCCAATTACAGCCACATTATGACAACAAGCAGCCTTTGTAAGATGCGTGAACACGTGCCATCATCCCAGGTCAACATGTTTCCTGAAACCAGCTTGCTCTTAGTTATGCGACAGAATGGTTTTCATAAATCATTTTCTTGCTAAGCTCAACTTGCCCCATGACAAACTGTGTGTTTAATTTTAGACCGTTCTTGGGGAGCTATTTTTCTTAATAACTAAAGAAAGCCCGATAAAGTGAAGCATGAGTTTTTAAAAGGAAATTTGCAAAACATGCACAATCGTCTCCAATACCTAGCCTGAGTATATATTTCACTAATAATGATCATTTTCATTTTAGAGCACATATCTGATGGCACAAAATCTGGAGTACCAAGGAGTCTGTCACAGGTATCTTTCACTTCTTTATTAGGGGTCATGCAACAATTTTAAATTATTCATGCGATATACTAGAAGTTTACTGCAGTGTGAATCACTTGCCACAATTAAAAAAAAATAATTGTGGGGGGAACATATGAACTCTTTACAAAGGTTGAAGTTGGTGCTGATGCCGTCTGTCGCATGACCAGTAATGAGACAAAGCACAACGCATCACATTGGGCCTAATAGCAGTGCTACGCTTCCATTTTACACACACACGCGTTATGTATGCTTTACTGCAATACACTGCAAGCACTTCACCCCAAGACACTGCTGTAGTGCGGCAATGTTAACTTTTAAAAAGACTTTTAGGGGTTAGCAATTTAAGCTCGACAATGCTCCCAGCACTGAAATTTCTATTTTATTCAATTTTTTTCATTTTTATACACTTGCTTCAACTAGTGTTACCAGCGGTCTCGAATTTTGCTGGACTCTCCAAGACTTTGCCCGCGCTGTCCCAGTCGGGACAGATGTCCCCGATTTTTTCCGGACCATTCAGTAAACAAGAAAAAAAAGAAACGTTTTGTGTTATCAAAGGCACGTCAAATAACGTGCGTCCAACTGATTACACAGACAAAGAAATGTTGCTGTGGATAGCTGCAAGGAACTTTAAACACTTCAGCTGAACTTTAGCGTCAACTTTTACTAGAGCATTCTACAGGGAGAGGAAGTGTCACGAAGAGCACATAGCAAAATTTAGTGCCACATCAAGAGACCGACGCAATGAAGAAAAGAAACAACGGATTTGTTTGGAAGGCACCACAACAAAGAAAATTAATTTCCCCACCCACGCAGAGCAACCTTCACTGTTGGTTACCACAAGCTAAGCACACACTGCTAGGCAAACATATTGCCATCATCTGCGACCGCTTAATAAAGCCACTCGGACAAGAAAGTTCTCTGATTCCAACTTGTGCATTCCGTATCTATCTCGCGCACTTACGCAAGAACAAGCTTCAACGAAAGCGTTGGCACAAGTATATACTTCCTCCCAAGTGACACCAGCTGTTTGATTGGTCCTCAAGCAACACGCATGCATTTACCATATGTCCGCGTAGTACATGCGTCAGACCAACATTCACAAATCGCATTCCACACGGCCTTTATTTTATGCTCGTTATCATTACTTGTAGATTTGGTGGCAAACACTTTGAGCGAATGCCGTTAACTACTCGATAAGCACGGATGAGAAGCTCCTGAACACGGCAACATCACAGGAATTAACAAAAGCGGCAGCGACTTGCGTATGAATCACTTTCTAAAAACAGAAAGCGACCACGTCCCCACGGGCAGGGGCAGATTACAGTCCAATCCAACACTAACATCAGACAAAAAAGCATTACGACTAGAATACGAGAACCCGCCACAGTCTGTCACAAGTTAGTGAGAAACTCTACCTAAACCACAGAATAAAGAACGCCTCAATCGCCTGAAAAAAGTTTTTCGACACAGCAATTTAACGCCGTCTATTTATACACTTTAGGCCAAGTCAAGCCGGTTTTAAGCGGTTATTGGGTGAACCGAGCGTTTTCGCCCCTAAAAGGTTCGTGCCACCGATGGATGGATTGATGTGGCTGTATCCTTTAGATCGGGCGGCGGCTAGCGCCACCTAGCCGTAATACTTAGTGAACTAACCACTACATTTATCTTTTTTTTCTTTAAATAGTAAAGAATGGACGGGTGATTTGCAGTGAAGGGTTTAATTTTCACTCGTGCCTTGACTTCAGCCACCAATCAGATAACCTCCTTCTAGTTAAGTCTACCCACTTAAAGTCTATTTTGCCCTCCCTGTCCCTGAACCCCAGTGCTTTGAAAAACTCTGCGCCATCATCCTGAACTATAGGGTGAAGCCCTTTACAGAACATTATCAAGTGTTCGGCAGTTTCTTCTTCCTCTCCACACGCACTGCATACTGTGTCTACCCCTTCGTATTTCGCCCAATATGTCTTGGTTCGCAATACTCCCGTTCTGGCCTCAAACAGTAGAGAACTACCCCGACTATTTTCATAGATCATTTCTTTGGCAATTTCCTGCTTAACAGTTCCATAGATCTCTAGGGCGGGCTTCTTAATCACGCCAATCCTCCACATGTCAGTCGCCGTTTCATTCCCTTTCTTCTTAACCGATAGTTCTTTTTAGTTTGGCCGTCTGCTGTTTTCTTAATATTTACCAGTCGATTTCCTAGTTCGCTTCCTCCATTTTGTATCGACATTCTTCATGTACATGTAGCTGAAAGCCTTCCTAGCCCAACGCTCCTCCCCCATTTCTCTCCATCGCTTCTCAAATTTTATCTTGCTGCTAGCTTCACTGCCCTGAAATGATGTCCATCCCATATCACCTTGTACTCCCTGATTTGGTGTATTCCCGTGAGCTCCTAAACCAAGCCTACCTAATTCATGTTGCTTAATTTTTAATCTTGCTTGAACTTCTGATCTCATGCACAAGACCGCATTGCCGAACGTCAGCCCAGGAACCATGACTTCTTTCCATATTCCTCTCACAACATCATACCTATTGTAATTCCACAGTGCCCTATTTTTCATCACTGCTGCATTCCTGTTACCTTTAGTGGTCACGTATATTTCGTGTTCCCTCAGGTACTCGGTCCCATTGCTTATCCATACGCCAAGATATTTGTATTTATCTGTTATCTCAAGCGTGACCTCCTGTATCCTAAGCTCACTACCTTCGTTGTCATTGAAAATCATGACTGCTGATTTTTTCTTACTGAATCTAAAATCTAACCTATCTCCCTCATTACCGCAGATGTCCATCAATCTCTGCAAACCTTCTTTGTTGTCGGCCATTAGCACTATATCATCTGCGTACATCAATGCTGGTAGTGACTGTTCAATGAGTTTTCCCTGTTTGACGAAAGAGAGGTTGAAGCCGAGTCTACTTCCCTCTAATTTGGCCTCTAATCCTCGTAGGCACATCATGAATAACAAGGGTGACAGTGGACACCCCTGCCTAAGTCTCCGTTTCACCTCTGCGGGCTAAGATACGTGTTTTTCCCACTTTATAACTACCTAGTTACTTTTATAGATCTTCTTTAAAAAAATAGTGACTCCATGTTCCACGCCTAGTGTGTCCAGTATTCCCCACAATTCCTCTTGAACCACGCTATCATACGCTCCCTTGATATCGTACGCTTCTGCCATGGATGAATGGATGGATATGGCTGTACCCTTTAGATCGGGCGGTGACTAGAGCCACCAAGCCGTTATACTTAATGAACAACAAACTAGATTAATTTTTTTAAATAGTGAGGTTGAGGATTCGTACTTTGTAGCGAAGGGTTCAATTTTCACTCGTGCCTTGACCTTAGCCACCAATCAGATAACCTCCTTCTAGTTAATTCTACCCGCTTAAAGTCTATTTTGCCCTAACTGTCCCTGAACCCCAGTGCTTTGAAAAACTCTGCGCCATTAACCTGAACGACAGGGTGAAGCCCTTTACAGATCATTATCAAGTGTTCGGCAGTTTCTTCTTCCTCTCCACACGCACTGCATACTGTGTCTACCCCTTCGTATTTGGCCCGATATGTCTTTGTTCGCAATACTCCCGTCCTGGCCTCAAACAGGAGAGAACTACCCCGAGTATTATCATAGATCCTTTCCTTGGCTATTTCCTGCTTAAAAGTTCCATAGATCTCTAGTGCGGACTTCTTAATCATGCCCATTCTCCACATATCGGTTTCGGCTTCCTTCACCTTCTTCTTAAGCGATAATTCTTTTTGGTTTGGCCCCCTGCTGTTTTCCAAGTATTTACGAGTCAACTTTCTGATTCGTTTCCGCCATTTTGTATCGGCATTCTTCATGTACAAGCACAGAACACCGTACAAGTAGCTGAATACCTTCCTGGCCCAACGCTCCTCCCCCATTTCTCACAATCGCTTCTCAAATTTTATCTTGCCGCTAGCTTCCCTGCCCTCAAATGATGTCCATCCCATATCACCTTGTACTCCCTGATTTGGTGTATTCCCGTGAGCTCCTAAGGCAAGCCTACCCCTTCCACATTGCTTAATTTCTAATCTTGCTTGAACTTCTGATCTCATGCACAAGACCGCATTGCCGAACGTCAGACCAGGAACCATGACCCCCTTCTATATTTCTCTCACAACATCATACCTATTGTAATTCCACAATGCCCTGTTTTTTCATTACTGCTGCATTCCTGTTACCTTTTAGTCGACACGTATAATTCGTGTTCCATTAGGTACTCGGCCCCATTGCTTATCCATATGCCCAGATATTTGAATTTATCTGTTATCTCTAGCGTGACCTGTTGTATTCTAAGCTCACTACCTTCATTATCATTAAAAACCTTAACTGCTGATTTTTTCTTACTGAATCTGAAATCTCATCTATCTCCCTCAGTACCGCAGATGTCCATCGATTTCTGCAAGTCTTCTTTGTTGTCGTCCATTAGCACTATATCATCTGCGTACATCAATGCTGGTAGTGCCTGTTCAATGAGCTTTCCTTGTTGACGAAAAAGAGGTTGAAACCCAGTCCACTTCCCTCTAAATTGGCCTCTAATCCTTGTAGGTACATCATGAATAATAAGGGTGACAGGGGGCACCCCTGCCTAAGTCCCCAATTCACCTCTTTGGGCTTGGATACCTGTTTTTCCCACTTTATTACTACCTTGTTACTTTTGTAGATCTTCTTTAAAAACTAGTGGCTAACTCTTCCACGCCTAGTGTGTCCAGTATTCCCCACAGTTCCTCTTGAACCACGGTATCGTACGCTTCCTTGATATCCAAGAGTGCTATCCACAGGGGCCTGTGTTCCTTTTTGCTATTTCGATGCACTGCGTCAGTGAAAACAGATTGTCTTCCAACCTCCTGTGTTTCCGAAACCCATTCTGCAGGTCCCCCTGCACCCCATCATCCTCTTTCCATGCCTGCAGTCTTTCCTTTATAATCTGCATCGCCAGCCTGTAGACCACTGATGTCACAGTTATAGGATGGTAGTTGTTTATGTCAGCTTTGTTCCCCTTTCCTTTATAGATCATGTTCATCCTGCTAAGTTTCCATCTATCGGGAACTTCTCCATCGATTATAGTTCTGCTCACCGCCTCTCTCATAGTCTGTTTAGACTTTGGACCCAACGTCTTTATCAGCACAATTGGAATGCCATCTGGGCCTGTTGATGTACTACTTGGAACCCTCTTCTCAACCTTTTCCCACTCTCGTGAAAATGGAGCCATTGTGCCACTTGATCCATCTCTGTCTATTGTAGTGCATAAGGCACCTCTTTGTTGAAATATTTGTCACCCTTGTTCTTATATATTCAATAGCTTCGTCCCCTTCTAGCCTAGCACCTTGAGCTGTAGGTATAAACCTCTGCTCTAGATTTATTTCATTTCTTAGGGAGTTTAGATGGTTCCGAAATTTCGCAGCTGCCTTTCTGTCCTTTTATGTACTTCTGCCAGCCACTGAGCACCCTTTCTTCTAATCTTTTCATTGATCAGGAGAGATGCTTCTCTTCTAGAGCTTAAAAAGATTTCCCATTTTCTTTCAACATCATCTGTTGGTTCACCCCATTGCTTAGCATGTCTGTGTTCCCTAGAGGCTTCCTGACGTTTTGCTATGGCTCTCTTAACTTCCTCATCCCACCAACTCTTGGGCTTGTGTCTTCTTTTCCGGGGTGACTTGTCACGTGTCTTAGCAAGCTCTAGCCTAAACAGCCTAATTAGATTTGTGAATGTCCACGCATTTTTATTATCCTCAGTGATTACTTTCTCAATTTGTTTAGTAGCAATTCCTATTTGCCTTTCTGAATGAAAATTTTCCTGTAGTTGCTCATCTTGTCTCCTTCCCACTTTCACTGCTCTTCCAAAACTTAGCTTGATATGTTTGTGATCACTACCCAGACTTCTGGAGCCATCTTCATCTATGTGCATTCCCGTGAGCTTATCATACATCCTAAGTGACATCAGTGCGTAATCTATTGTTGACTGCAGCCTTCCTACCTACCATGTTATTTCCCCTTCACACCTCTCGGTACATTTGCAAATGATCAAATCATGCCTTTCACACATATCCATGATCATTTTGCCTGTTAAGTCAGTAAACCTATCTATATCTTCTATGTCGCATTCATATCTCCTAGTATAATTATCTCGCACTCCCCTCCTAATTCCTCAATGTTCTTTGATATACGCTCCATCATTGCCTGGTTTTTCCTCTCTGGCCTTTGCTACCATTCACAAGTACACCAAACCAAGGAGTGTCATCTGCCCAGCTACTTTCCCTCTTAACCATAAATGTTCCATGCATGCCTGCTTGACTCTTTGCCAACCCACGCTCTTATGTATAAATGCACCAATTCGACCCCCATTTTTGCTGCCTTCTGTTCTATTGCAATATTCCCATACGTAGTCCGGATTTCAGGGTGGTTGCTCCAAATCCCGAAGATGTGTCTTTACAACCCCATATACCATCAGCTCCTCCTGCCTCAACTGCTCTTCTATCTATTCCCACTTTAACCTATTCCTGCCACCCTGCATGTTAATATAGTCTACGTCTGACTTAGCTCGGTTCTTGTGCTTACGTCGATTTCTTTTCTCACGAACTTCGTGTGGCTTGAATATTTGTGCTCCTTTAGGTCTGTCTTTGGCTACACTGTTGGCCTCAAGGTTCTGGGTCCCTGTAAAAAAGCTGTGGCGTGACGACCCATTCTATTACCGACCCTCCTGCCCGTCCCACCACTGTAGTGAATGCCATCCTGTGCAAAGGGGTGAGTTCCGGGCTCGTACACGTCTTGGTTCACTTCCATTACACTGTATCCGAGTTTCCAGCTCATACCCTTGATCACACAGTTGGCCTCCACTACCCTCCTTTCAATCCTACGAGACTGCCCTCAGACCTCTGGGACTATGCATATGGTCACATACACACTCCCAAAGGCTTCTCGGAGCTTACGCATCCCATTCTCTAACTGTCTTTGAAGGTTCTGATCCTTGCCCTTCAACACATCATCGAGCTCAGCATGAATAATGACGAGGTTTTCACCCTCCATGCTGTCCTCTACAACCTCCTGAGCTTTGGCCAGTGCATCCACCACGCTCTTCCCTGACAGGGCCTCCACCCTCTCTCTCCCATCTTCCTTCACTGTCGTGAAGACGTCATCCCTAACCCTGGCCACGTTGGAGTCCCTCACCACTAGGACCCTTCTACGATCCAATCGCTGGCTTCCTGTTTGTGATGACGCCCCTGTTTGCTTCATCTGTTTCTCTCTCTGCCGTCTGTCCTGTGTTTTTGCCCTTCTTGAAGACTGCTGCGCCACCACGGACCTTTCCTCGCTCTGAGTGCACCACCTAGCTGTATGTTCTCGGAGCCTCCGTGCTGTGGCCAGACACTGCGACTCGCCTGTTCCTTCCCGCCTGTCGCCTTCTCCGCTACCCACACCACAGAACACCTACCCCACGCCTTGTCTGCTACTCACGCCTTCTGTCTCACACCATGGATGGATGGATAGATATGGCTGTACCCTTTAGATCGGGCGGTGGCTAGCGTCACCAAGCCGTAATAGTTAATGAACCAATAACTAGATTTATCTTTTTTTCCTTTTAAAAAGTGAGGTTGAGGATTCGTACTTTGTAGCGAAGGGTTCAATTTTCACTCGTGCCTTGACCTTAGCCACCAATCAGATAACCTCCTTCTAGTTAATTCTACCCGCTTAAAGTCTATTTTGCCCTCACTGTCCCTGAACCCCAGTGCTTTGAAAAACTCTGCGCCATCATCCTGAACTCTAGGACGAAGCCCTTTACAGAACATTATCAGGTGTTTGGCAGTTTCTTCTTCCTCTCCACGCGCACTGCATACCGTGTCTGCCCCTTCGTATTTGGCCCGATATGTCTTGGTTCGCAATACTCCCCTCCTGGCATAGAGTTTCCCACAATACTTACTAGAGGGAACTCTGGCACTAGTGTCTATGGGAGCTGCAACGCACGGCGCTTCAACGAGCATGGGAATGATGGGTAGTACCGCGGAGGAAGCAAAGGTAAGGAGAGGCCCTGACGTCACTCGTTGTGAAGCCGCGATGAAGCCGGAAGTCGGCCATATTGACTAGGCAAATTCTCCTCTCTTGTTTACATGTGAATGCGAAGCAGAAGGTGTGACTCCCTCCCTGTCTCAAAAAGCACGTGGCCTGCGCGCCGCGAGCGTCGGTGCTATCAGAAACCAACGGAACGGATTTCAACGCGCTGTCTTGCCGCGATACGGTTGACGAAATCTCTGCGTATGGCTGTTGTACTCTTGCACTGCCGGTGTTAACGATAAACACGAAAAGTTGCACATTAAGCTTTTTTTTATTTGATGTGTCCTTCGTGAAAATAAAGATTATATTTCGGACATTGCTGCTCGACGAACCAGGCACCAAAATATGTACAGCTTCTTTCAGATCACTTTTTTCTCATTTTGCGCTTCTCTTTAGGTTTTATGAAATTTTCGGTCAGGCTGTGGGCTAGACACAACAATAAAAAAAGAAAAAAAATGTCTTCCCTGCAATAAACCCGGAGGTCCGTAATTATGCTAATAAAGTCGGCGTCGGTGGAGCTTGTGTGCGTGGCAGCCCGTTGAGTTTGCGCCGGCCTCTTTGTTTTCGCCCCTCTTTTGTCCGATGCGCACTGGTTCCTACGGATATCCCAAAGGCCATGATTTCATTAGGACGAAAGCAGCGAAGACCGCCCGAACGTGCGTGGGAACAGGTCTCCAGTGTGATCCACACGCACTAGTAGCTACAGAGAACGGAGACCAGGATCACGTTAGGGCGAAAGGTGGGAAAGTTAGCCGAAGTAATGCGTGAGAAAAGGTCTGCGGGAAGCTTCACGCGTCGACACAGCCGCCAAGGAAGGCAGGGAAAGCCAGCAAAATGCGAGGGAAGATGCCTCCGGGATAAGTGGCTAGTCATTAGAGGAAAATAAAGAGAAAGCGCTTGTTTCTGTCTTCCTTACCTGGAACAGAGCTCAGCGCCAACCGCCAACCGGTAACTGTACTGGAACATGAAAAGCAAGATTAGATTACAGTCTTAATAAGGGATGACGATAGTTATAGCGCGAGAACAAAACGACGACACAGAGACAAGAAGGACAAGAAGGCGCTCGTGTTTTTCGTGTCCTTCTTGTCTCTGTGTCGTCGTTTTGTTCTCGCGCTATAACTATCGTCAAGCCATACCAACTAGCCCAAGTTGCCACACTTCTAACTTAATAAGGGCATGTGGACCGCAAGTGCATCGTCCGTTGTCATAAAAAGCAACACCGCATAACTGTCACTAACCTGCAAGGCATTCATTGAACGAATTCTTGAGCACAGTCGTCATCTTCTATGTTGGCTTTTCAGCATAATTTTGACGAACGCTGCAAATTCGGAGTGCGTATACGCGCGCTCGTTCCGTGGTTTTTAGTTCAGACACCTGCTTACAATCACCACCAGGGGAAAATTGCGTAGCTAACAATGCGGCACAAAGAATGGATGCTGTCGAACACTTGCAGTACGCCACGGCTAGGTGCGAGGCCCATGAAAACGCGCACACCACCGCTGGACCGCCTGAACGGTGCCACACCACACTACATCAATAATAATAAAATGCCACCATTGTGCTTAGTGAATATGGCCGCGCGTGACGTAATTTCCCGCCACATTTTTTACGCCCTGTGCCGGCTGGGCATGCCCTCTCCTTATTCAACGCCTTCTCTAAAAGATGGTGGTGGTAGTGGTTAGAAGGAAGAGGAAAAAGGCACCTAATTTCTGTCTGCCTTCAGGCGACACGGCGCAGTGTCTTATAAGGGTGGGGGGAAGAAGGGATAAAAAGAATGGAAGGAAAATAGATGAAGAAATAGACAGGCAAGCAGCGGAAAAAAAGAAGGAGATAGGAAAGTGGGGATCCGGTCGAAGCAGTCCACGGGCGGGGCGCCACAATGCGAGAGCTGCACGGCGTCAGGAGACCGCGGAGGGCGAACCAGTCGGCGGGAGCTACGCTGATGCCGGAGATCGCGAGGGCACAACCGTCCAGCTTGAAATCCTGTGAGCGAATCCCTAGAAGATGCCTGCCGCATGAGAAGAAAAACGGCTGCCACAACCTTTCCCTCCTTTATTTTAGAATGAATAGATGGATGGATGGATGGATATGGCTGTACCTAGAGGTGTGCGCTGAGGCGATTTTGACCGGCGGCGGCGTGGAGGTCGTTCAGAGTCGGCGGCGGCGGCGTTGTCGGCGCACGCCGGTTTTTTCATCGGCGGCGGCGCGCGGCCAATTTTCGTCGGCGGCGGCGGCGCCGGCGGCGCAGAAACCGAAACTGAAAATTAAAAAGGCTCTTCTGCCACAAGTTACTGAATTTTTTGAAATTCAAAAACTTTAATCCAAATAGCATAAATGACACTACACAGATGTGTTGACATCCCGATGAGTGCAAAGCGTTTTGTAAAATAGTATTTATTTTGCTTTCATGAAAAAATACCGCGTATTTCTATCTATGTCCATGTTCTATGGTAAATGTGCAGCACTTTGCTTTTTTTAGTTTAAGATGCATCAGTTTGTTGTTGTTGTTGGCAACGTCATACTTCATGAAACCTTCTTTCATTGAACAATGAGCAAGCGGTGACGCACGTCACTCATTTCGCTTTTTCCGGATCTGGTCTTATTTTTACATTGTATGCTGCACAAAAGAAGAAGAACCTCTGCTTCGAGTTTTGTTATTAAGATTGCATGAAACCGCTTTTTTGAGTATCTGTCTTGCTTTGAATGTAACTTTTTTTCAAACGAATCAAAATACCTACTTTTCACAATGTGAGAATCTTTTATGCAGTGGTATAGGATGCGGAAGGAAACAAATCTGCGCATTTATTCAACTAGTTCTCAGCGCGGTGTTCAATGAATGAAGTGTAGACATGGGCGTGGGCGAGGCGGGTGGTGCAAAAAGGACACTTGAACCCTTCAAGCTCCACCAGCACTTGCTACCCACTCTAGCGACACCAACACGACCTACTCCCTCAGTCGTGATGCAAGTTATGCAAGTGCAAGATATCAGGAAATACGTAGTGCAGACAACCAGGTTCTTTTAAACGCAGCGTTAACAAAAATATCTTCTTGGTGTGCAGTGTGGCAAATGAAGATTAATGAAAAGTAAACGGTTGCTATGACCGTTACGCGCAAGTGGCTTCCTTTGAAACACTCGTATTCCATCAATGGTCAAAAACTATCGTTTGTTAAAACCTCTAAATATTTGGGGGTTGTATTAAGTGCAGATTTTAAGTGGAATGAGCATGTTGCCTACATTGAAAAGAAAGCTTTACAGAAAATAGCATTTCTAAGACGTTCTTTGCGCAAATCTACTCCAAAGTTAAAATTAATTGCGTATAAAACTTTTATCCGTCCAATCCTCGAGTACTCATCTGTGGTTTGGGACCTTTATAGCCAAGTAAATATTAAAACTCTTGAAATGATTCAAAGAAAAGCAATCCGATTTGTATATAATCGTTACAGTGCTCTTACATCACCCAGTGAACTGTTAAAAAAAGCTGACTTGGATACATTGCAGGCAAGACGGCATCACGATCGATTAAAGTACATGTTTCTGCTTTACCACGACAAGCTACGCATAGACAAGCACGCGTACATAAAAACGGTTCACCGCCGATCAACTCGTTCCGAGCATCCAAAAAAACTGAAGGAATATTCCTGTCAAACGAAAGCCTTTAAAAACTCATTTTTTCCACGCACTGTCACTGATTGGAATGCTCTTTCTGCCGATCTGGTGAACTGCGAGACCGTTCAGTCGTTCGTTGAAAAACTTAAACACCAGCAACCCACTTGACTTTGATCTTTCTTTGCGCTTCGCCCTCTATTATTCCACCGCGCATCCTGAACAGGCTTACATTTATGTTCCACTTTCTATCACTTTTCTCATATCAATGCGTTGTATTTTTGAAATGTTGCCAATTTTTTAACTGTTATATGATGTTTGTTTCTTAGTTCTGAGTGTACAGATCTTTGTCATCATAGTTTTTTTTTGTACGTGTACGGGTAAACCACTACAATTGTGTAAGTACTAGCGTTTTACTTTGATGCACTAGTTCTTGATGATGTAGCTTTACGTGACGTGTTTCCTTTCCTGTTGTATCTTCATATGTTTCCTTTTTTGTATCACCCACCCCTGCCTAAGGTTTCATGTGTGAGGCTGGCAGTACTTCGGAAATAAATAAATAAATAAGTTGAAAGAAGGGTTTGCATCCCCCCAAGACAAAAACCTGTCGATGGTCATATGTGCAGATGAAAGCAAATGCAATATTTGCTCAGATACACAGCCCATACTGGTCACGAGCTGGGCGTCCGTTGACCACGCCTGCAGAGAACGTTGACTCCCCGACCCCTTGGTGTTTGGTCAGGGGAGGGGAACACCCCTTGCAAGTGGGCCCCATTAAAATTTCTCTTAAAAACGTCACAAATAAGAATGTTTGATAAGTATGTATAAAACATTCAACTTTTCAATGCTTTTTTTGTAGCGTGTTCACGTGCTCAGTACCCATCAGATGTGTGAGAAATCTAAATAGCAACTGCCCCTCTCGACTTGTTCCGGAAAAGACACAATAGAACAATGCAATTACGAGTGCTGGGAACCTTTGTTCTTTTGTACATTTGATTTCTAGGCATGATTTGAATTCTTATATAAACAAAAATAAAACCTGCAACATATTAAAAACGGCTGCTATTGCAAGATGTGTGTTGCAAGACGTGATTTTTCTAGACTTACGTCTCTGCAAGGCAGATCTGGTGTCACAAACTTGTAAGTGTCCCCCCTTTTCCCCACGACATCTCCCGATCCCCCCCCCCCTCTCTAATAAAAAGGCACCAATGTAGGCCTCCGTAGGCTTCCGTGATTGCCTATTGGCGCGCGGCGGGCCATTCCGGTGGCTAGGTCCAACAGTGGCGATTTTGATTTGCTTTATTGGAGGTGCTGAAGGATCAAGAAAAGGCCGATATTTGTAAATTTCTTGAGAGTTCAGTGATAGTTTCTTCATGAATACCGTGGATTATTGGACCTCACTTTGTGTATAATGCTCCAATGAAAAAAAAATGGTTTCATCCTTTGTCACTGCAGAGTCAGAAGCCATCACATGTGCAGGCATCATTAAGCTTCTATATGACATTGCTAAGGTTCACTACATTTGTGCAAATAATTCTCGTTAATTGAACATTTTGAGCATAATCTTTGCTTGGGTTAGTATGTGTGAAACATAAATTTGAGATTTAAAATTATCATTGTGGGTTTCTGCAGCAAAGGCACATTGATTAAAACTGATGACTCCGGAGCTACGGCAGAGGTAACACTCGTTCTGTTTTTTTCGGTTAGGGTAACGGTAATGCGTTACCTTTTCTATGTATCTATATAACGTGGAGCCGTGAAACGTTCCCCTTTTTCTTATTTGAGTAACGAGTGAGGTATTTAGTTACTTTTTACTGTAACGAAAACATCACTAAATAGACTTACAGGAGTGATGTCGGCCCACACCGTCAGTTGTTGCGGTGTATAGGCTGGCTGTAAACATTACATGGATATATTCCTTTCACCCAGCACGTGATAGGGAAGGGTCGCTCGACCTTTGAGAAATACACAACAGTTTCTTAATGATATGCATATCTTCCCACCGAAGCGTGCACTTCGTTTCATTAATATTTATAGTCAACGTGAGTGCTGTCGTCACGCCGTATGTTTTAGGTAGAAATTTAGCCTACTCAAAATACCTAAAGACGTCGATCCACCTTGCAACGCGTGGCCACCCGCTGACGGTTCTGTATGAAAATGGCATCCACAGTGAAACACGTTGCATCTGCTGAAACTTTATCGCAACATTATTATACTGCCACGCTCGCTTGTATTTTTATGTCACTGTCTTGCGCAAAGGCACTACCATAGTGGTTCAGTAGCTAAGGTACCCAGCTGCTGACCCGCACGTCGCGGGATCAAGTCCCACCTGCGGCTGCTTTATTTTCGATAGAGGCGAAAATGCTGTAGGCCCATGTGCTGCGATTTGGGTGCATGTTAAAGAACCCCAGGTTGTCAAAATTTCTGGAGTCCTCCACTACGGCATCTTTCATAATCATGTGGTGGTTTTGAAACGTTAAACACCACATAATAATCAGTTGCCTTGCACAAAGGACGCTTGGCCGTCTGCGAAAACTCTAGATTATTTTAGAATCTTCTGATAAGCTTGAGACACCTACGATATGGATGCTACGTGTATAAATGGTGACGTACCTTCACGCAGATCATTTTACCGACGACCAATGCTCTAATTACCGCTATATGTGTAAAGCACGAATTTCTAGTACTTTGCACTTTCCTATGCACATGTTCACTCAATAAAAAGTGTCGTCTTGAGCAACCCACGTACCATCTTCTTTGACGTCGCAACCACGTGACATTGCCGTAAGTGAAATGAGAACGCTGAAATGATCGATACGAAACAGTGAGATGGGGCGTAAGTGCACGCCCAAATTTGATTTGAGATGCGTATACCACAAGCTATTTTCTTTTATAGAACCAATATGATGCGGATTTGTTAAATGTGAAGTTCAATGTCAAGAAAGGAAGAACACGAACTTGAAAGAGACAGTGGAGACGAAAAGTGATAGGTATTCACGTAAAGTTTGATCCGTCCTTCCACTATCTCAGGTGTATTCGAAAAATGTCGCGCTTATTTACTCTATTGAAAGCAGTCTATTGCGAAAATGTTTTGCAGAGGAAAATATTTTTATATGTGATGGAAATTGCGGCTATAGGTTGGGCCCTATATCGAGTCCTAAGATAAAAGCACATTTACTGAGAGAGTCTATGTGGGCTCCATTTATTTTGCCGACCTATTGTTCCGAATATTCAAAACCTCCCACGATGACGTGCCTTGTTGTCGTATTGACGTTCCGGCTTGTAAAGCCGAAAATTTTATTTTTCAAATTATAAGACTGTTGCTATCTCCCCCCTCCCCGGAACTCGTTCTAGGGTTGGTCCTTTGATAAAAACCAGTCATATATCTTTAAAGAATGCTTGGATATTAACTATTCATAACTCTCTATTAAGGATGTGGAAATGAAATGACCATCACTAAATAACTGATGAGGTGAAATATTAACATTAAAAAGCATTGTAAACGTGGCTTAAAAGCTAATTCTACAAAAACAATGTAACCTGAACTAATGAAGTCACCACACATCTAAAACCTCATGCAATGTATATTGCATACCTGCAAAAGGCAGTTATTTAAGCGCTTTTTGCACTGAAATTTGGTCACGGAGTTAATCCCGTTCACGGTGGTGCTATTTTTTAATTTTAACGGTTGAATAACTAACGAAGCATTAGGAAATTCTTTGCATGAAACACGTATTTTTTGCGATGTAATTGAGCATTGTATACATTGTGCTGACACGAAGTTTAATGCTGGTGATGTGTTTATAAAGTACACCGTTGGGTGACTGTGGTAAAATAGAAACAGCAATTTATGTTAATTCATGCTACAAAACTCCCGTGACTCCACACAGCATTCGTCCCGTCCACATAGCAAAAGGCTTGATGGCAAAGTCGTTTTCTATGTTCAAGTTTCTTGTACCCAACCTTTCGCGCTCTTTGTGCACTTCAAGGAATTCAGAAAGACTACAATACAACCCAACGAGCTGTACACCGTGCCGTCGGGACTGGTATGCATGACGCAAATATGTTGCGAGTGGTCTCGCAGTGTTCTGCCATTGTGCTTCGTTCCCTGTTCCGTGAGCTCAAGTTTGGTCGACACGCGGCGTCGTTGCGGCGCCATTGGTGTCGTGTTTCCCGTGTCTTTTCTTATACACAGTGTTCTGCGAATAAATGCCTCTGTGTAGCCGCTGGTGCCGAGGTCGCGCATTACGCTTTTCCTTCTTTCCTTCCGCAGCTGTGGTGACAATTGGTGGTTAAATTATCGGTTATTTATTTATTTATTTTAGTTTTCTCGTTTAGCCAGTTTTCTGTATTCTTGCCCCAGAAAGGTGATCCAGATTTTTTTTTCTCGTGGGAATGACCATAGGTATCTGCGTACATGGTCGCAGCTCCACATTTCCAAGTTGTACGACTTGGACTGCCCTGCCGATGACCCCTATTCTCTTTCTGCTCTAGCAGCCATGACCGTCACGTTCTCCCAAACCTTCTCCTCCTACCTACTTCTAAACTATTTTCTCCACTCTCCCCTTTCCCTTCAACGGACTGAGCCGTGGTCTCGCAAGGAAAGGTAGTGTCTTTTTCCTTTTCTTCAACCACACATTCATCCATTCAGGGGAAGCTTGCATGCAGTAACTGGTTTGGAAAGCAGGTAAGGTTCGCGGAAAGTCACCTCATCTAC
This sequence comes from Rhipicephalus microplus, assembly GCF_043290135.1. Taxonomy (NCBI): domain Eukaryota; kingdom Metazoa; phylum Arthropoda; class Arachnida; order Ixodida; family Ixodidae; genus Rhipicephalus; species Rhipicephalus microplus. The sequence continues at coordinate 33,645,565 of NW_027464585.1, forward strand.
CCTGATTTGTTCCGGGTCAACGCTCTCGAGGTGCGCCAAAAAAGGCGACAACACGAAAGTCATACTTCGAATTCTTTAGGGCTGTCGGCTCCCCTCGTCAAAAACTCTTTGGACACGCCTGACTGACTGACGGCCTAGGAAGAGCTGTCGGAAATAGAGGCAGCTTGATTTGTTCGACGTGCCACGAGACGCGCTGAATAATTAGCCGAGAGGTTGGGATCCATCGTCAGGTATGTTTCCCACACTCTGTGGTGCTCTCAAGTCTTCCACTCCCCCAGGCCCTAGCGCTGCAGACCCTATTCTGCACGTGCGATGCAACGTTATTGCACTGTGCTGTGTTGTGCGTATTATTGCATTATGACCTACGTTGTGTTTCTCTCTCGCCGTGTGACGAACTGAACACGCATCCTTTCTATTTCCTGGGTAGAAAAGAAGGCAGTGTTTGACTTTCTCTCTCTTTCTCCTTTTCGTTTTTTTATCTTTATTCGCTGCGCCGTGCTCCCTGCTGGGCTGCAGAAATTAGGCGCCTTCTAACCACTACCCCCACCATGTGGGGGACGGAGATGACGATGACAATTTCTTTGGACTGCCCTGGACTGGATGGACATGCAGTCTGTCCATTTACTGTGATCTGCAAGGTGGCTTTTCTGTAAGATTTATTTTCTAGCCAAAAACTATAGTTCACAGACTGCTTTTCTCCCTCATTGTGTGTTTACCTCTTAAAATTCCAGCGAATGCAGGTGAGCACGCGAGTACAACAGAATGTCACCTCTCCAAATTCCAGCAAAGGCACGCGAGCACAACAAGATCTCAAAAAGGTGAATGGCAAAAACAAAATGAGCGAGAAAAGCAGTCTGTGAACGAGAGTTTATGGTTGGAAAACTAACCTTACAGAAAAGCTGCCTTGCAGATTATTGCAAGCTGTCTATTGTTTTCTCCTGCAGAGAATTCTAGGAAGACCACGCCTTAAAACGCGAGCACCGAGACGCTCTGAACCAGCTCTCAAAAGCTCTCATCAAGCTTCCATGATGCTACATTTAGCGTGTAAATAGTGAACATAAACGTTGCTCTTATCAGCCCCGGCTACTCTGCTTGACTTCTACCTGAGACTTGGCTAGCTCCTTCGAACACATCACGAGCAAGCAAAAGGGCACGGAGTTGTAAAGATGAGAATGTGCAACATCACATCGCTTTTATTACGTGACATATTCGTTCTCCGCCGGATTCGCCCGATCGTGTCCACATATAACTTTCCAGTTTTATAGCGACGACACACCGTTGATTGCGGCCACATCATCAAATGTCAATTAAACAGCGGTTGCATAATTTATTTGCAAATTACTTCTTCATAAAGTATGGTGAAGTAAATTATGATTTGGACACCTGAGGAGCTTTCTAACTTGACTTATTTTTTTATCAAGACTTGAATATAATGTTAAGTTTTTATTTGGTTGACTCTGAGCATTAACTTCGCAACAGAAGTACATCTGTCAGAGACAATCATTCTTAACCTCTCCCAGTGCCGGTAGGTCCGTTCAAGTTACGTGATGAAAACCAGTTTGCTGAACTATGTCATATATGACATGTCGCTCAAATGTCGGTCTCTGCATTTTTGATGAATCCAGCCGTCTTTTGTAAATTGTCTACTGGCAAGTTTTTTTTTTAAATTTTGTTTTGTTCTTTTTAAAACTGGTGGTCTCAGACAAGCTTATTACGCCTCTTCTCACCACTGGATAGCCGTTGTTACGCGCGGCGCCTGGACCGACGGGGGAGGGCCGCGTTCTTTGTTCATCAAAGAAGTCACCGAAGGGCTGCCAGCCTGCTGTCCGCCGTATATTGTCCCTCTTAGCCAGGAAGTGGGGTGGCATTCCGACACCATAAGACGTTCGATGAGACGACCACAATGGTTTCTTGGTGTCACAGGTGCAGTGTGGTGGCCACACCCCAATCAAAGACCTTCACTTGAGCGAGTGTGAGCGGCACCGTCAGAAATGGTGTGTGTGTCTCGTGATTCAACAGCGCATTCTGGACCCATTCCCTGATTTAGTCAAAACGTACACTTTATAGTGAGCCACCCAGCTCATTCGCAAGAGACCTCTCGCCCTGTCTGTACAGAATGTAATAAATCCTCTGTTAAGTTTGCCATCTTACTCCTGAGTGCACATGCGTTTTCTTTTCTGTCTCTCTACACGCCCTTTCTTGCCCGTATTTCTCAAACCTCAGTGCTAGGCAGCAAACCGGATTCCAAGATATGGTTAATATCTCAGCCTTCCTTTCTCTTTCTTGCCATCTTACTGCCTTGGCATATTCATCCCGGGTATCCAATGTCTTAAAAGGCTGGTACAAACAGATAAGTTAAAGAATAAAACAGATAGTGAATATTTTCTGCGGCATGTTCAGACACTGCATATAAGTGGTCATCCTCGAAAATTATCAACTTTAACATCGCGGACAGGTGCTGATATACCCTGACTAGCTTCGAGCATGTATTATGCCTCGACGCTTTTAATCTTCATTAAACTTCTCCCTTTCGATTTCATCCATCGGGGTTTTGTGTAGTTCTTCATCTAACGCCTAACCTCCCTGTCCTTCCTCATTTATTCCTCCTCCTCCCTTCATATAACGCGCTGCATTCGTACTGCACTGCTACCACTTCATTTCTTCTTTACATACGCCCTGTTTCGGGCACAATTATAGGCTGCCATCTTGGACTGATAATGATGCCGTTTTCCATCCGTATGAATATTCGAATTGTGCTATGGCGAACTCGCACGCATCAAAACGCTGGGCCATTACATTCAACGTCGTCTCACCATAATCATGGCTAATTACGACACAAAAAACAGCAAAAATTGCTTTTAAGCCCAAGATGGCCGTGTCTATGCTTTACTGTAACTGTTACATTTATTTTTTGTCAATTTGTCTAATATGTTATTTCATGCAGCGGCCGCCGAACTCGTTCCGCTGATCAAAGTGGTACTCTCGGTCTCTAAAGCTGGATCAAGATAACTAAGAAGCCTGGTTTTACTGGCTACATAAAATGTGAAACGAAGCTATAAATCAAGATGAAAAAGAAGACAAATCTGTGAAAAGTCAGTACTGGCGCATAAATGGCGCACCGATTGCGCCGATGAAAAACGTCGGCGGCGGCGGCGGCGGCGCGCCGATCAGTTCGCGTCGGCGGCGGCGGCGTGACAAAAACTATCGGCGGCGGCGCGCCGACCAGTCGGCGCACACCTCTAGCTGTACCCTTTAGATCGGGCGGTGGCTAGCGCCACCAAGCCGTAATACCTAATGAACTCAAAACTATATTTATTTATTTTTTCCTTAAAACGTGAGTTTGAGGATTCGTACTTTTCAGTGAAGAGTATAATTTTCACTCGTGCCTTGACTTTAGCCAGCAATCAGATAACCTTCTTCTAGTTAAGTCTACTTGCTTAAAGTCTATTTTGCCCTCCCGGTCCCTAAACCCCAGTGCTTTGAAAAACTCTGCGCCATCGTCCTGAACTATAGGGTGAAGCCCTTTACAGAACATTATCAAGTGTTCCGCAGTTTCTTCTTCCTCTCCACACGCACTGCATACAGTGTCTACCCCTTCGTATTTGGCCCGATATGTCTTGGTTCGCAGTACTCCCGTCCTTGCCTCAAACAGTAGAGAACTACCCCGAGTATTATCATAGATCCTTTCCTTGGCAATTTCCTGCTTAAAAGTTCGATAGATCTCTAGTGCGAACTTCTTAATCACGCCCATTTTCCACATGTCAGTCTCCGTTTCCTTCACTTTCTTCTTAACCGATAGTTTTATTTGGTTTGGCCACCTGCTGTTTTCTAAGTATTTACCAGTCAACTTCCTGGTTCGCTTCCTCCATTTTGTATCGACATTCTTCATGTACAAGTAGCTGAAAACCTTCCTAGCCCAACGCTCCTCCTTCATTTCTCTCAATCGCTTCTCAAATTTTATCTTGCTGCTAGCTTCCCTGCCCTCAAATGATGTCAATCCCATATCACCTTGTACTCCCTGATTTGGTGTATTCCCGTGAGCTCCTAAAGCAAGCCTACCTATTCCACGTTGCTTAATTTCTAATCTTGCTTGAACTTCTGATCTCATGCACAAGACCGCATTGCCGAACGTCAGCCCAGGAACCATGACCCCTTTCCATATTCCTCTCACAACATCATACCTATTGTAATTCCACAGTGCCCTATTTTTTATCACTGCTGTATTCCTGTTACCTTTAGTCGTCACGTATATTTTGTGTTCCCTCAGGTACTCGGTCCCATTGCTTATCCATACGCCCAGATATTTGTATTTATCTGTTATCTCTAGCGTGACGTCCTGTATCCTAAGCTCACTACCTTCGTTGTCATTGAAAATCATGACTGCTGATTTTTCCTTACTGAATCTAAAATCTAACCTATCTCCCTCATTACCGCAGATATCCATCAATCTCTGCAAATCTTCCTTGTTGTTGGCTATTAGCACCATATCACCTGCGTACATTAATGTTGGTAGTGCCTGATCAATGAGTTTTCCTTGTTTGAATAAAGAGAGGTTGAAGCCCAGCCCACTTCCCTCTAATTTTGCCTCTAATCCTTGTAGGTACATCATGAATAATAAGGGTGACAGGGGGCACCCCTGCCTAAGCCCCCGTTTTACCTCTGCAGGCTTGGATACCTGTTTTTCCCACTTTATAACTACCTTGTTACCTTTATAGATACCCTTTAAAAGATTAGTGACTACATGTTCCACGCCCAGTGTGTCCAGTATTCCCCACAATTCCTCTTGAACCACGCTATCGTACGCTCCCTTGATATCCAAGAATGCTAGCCACAGGGGCCTGTGTTCCTTTTCTGCTATTTCGATGCACTGCGTCAGTGAAAACAGATTGTCTTCCAACCTCCTGTGTTTCCGAAACCCATTCTGCAGTTCCCCCTGCACCCCATCATCCTCTGTCCATGCCTGCAGTCTTTCCTTTATAATCTGCATCGCCAGCCTGTAGACCACTGATGTCACTGTTATAGGACGGTAGTTGTTTATGTCAGCTTTGTTCCCGTTTCCTTTATAAATCATTCTCATCCTGCTAAGTTTCCATCCATCGGGAACTTCTCCATCGGTTATAGTTCTGCTCACCGCCTCTCTCATAGTCTGTTTAGACTTCGGACCCAACGTCTTTATCAGCATAATTGGAATGCCATCTGGGCCTGTTGATGTACTACTTGGAACCCTCTTCTCAGCCCTTTCCCACTCTCATGAAAATGGAGCCATTGTGCCACTTGATCCATCCCTGTCTATTGTGGTGCATAAAGCACTTCTATGTTGAAATTTTTCTGTCACCCTTGTTCGTATATATTCAATAGCTTCGTCCCCTTCTAGCCTAGCACCTTGAGCTGTAGTTATAAACCTTCGCTCTACGCTCGTCTCATTTCTTAGAAAGTGTACATGGTTCCAAAATTTCGCAGCTGCCTTTCTATCTTTTTTATGTACTTCTCCAGCCACTGGGCTCCCTCCCTCTCTGCTCGCCGTGGCGCTGCAGTCACCAGCGCCACAGGAGCCTCGGCGCGAACTAATAAGAGTAGCATCCCACTAGGTGCTTTCCTCACGACCGTGCGCGGCCTAGGTGCCAAATTGCGCGAACATCCCTAGGCACTTTAATCTCTAGCGGTGCGCCCCGCGCTGGCTGTAGAGGTGCGGGTATGTAAAGGCACCGCTGGCTGTGTTATGTGTGTGTCAGCGCTTCCTCTATTTCGGTGTTGTGCGGCGGTTTGTATTATTGCGATATTATTCTTTGCGAATATGGTGATGCTTGAGTGCTGACTGTTCTGTGTGCACGTTAGTTCTGAATGCACCGTGCGCTCTGACGCGCTTTAGTGAACGCTGTGACATGTGTACTTGCTGCATGTAGTCGCGCTGCACTGTATTTGATCCGGACCGTGTAGCGATGACTAATACCGGTTTTCCTCGAGAAATTTTGATCGCGCGCCACAACTTTGTCGCTGCTGTGCTGTACAGCATCGACTTTGGCGCAGATGCCCTGACCGCGATCTCAAGTGTCTGTGTGACGCCGGTGGTATGAATATCGCACTATTTCTACTACTCGCACGTGTAGTTCAAGTAGCATAGAGAAAAAAAAAGCTGTGACTGCGATAACCCCTGTCGGTGATCACACGTGAATGTTTATACCAAGTTAAACCGTTCAGTTCTGCACACTTTCGTGGCCTCTACTTCTTTGGCTGCTGCTTTCATGACAATGCAAGAAAAGAGCAGTCTACTAATTACATCAAAATTACGCAGAAACGGTGCATCATGGTTTGGCAAGTCTCTAGAAAATATAAAACGTCTGCAAAGAAGCCCATGTACATGTTCGGTCTTGCAAACAAGCTTATTGGTCACGCTTTTGGCAAATTTGGTTGTTAGGGTTCTGCAGACATGAGCCACAGAGGGCCACCGCATAATACATATATTGTATAATTGGTGTGTCAAGTGGTCACCTGTCAATTGCGATCTGCATAAAAACCGAGTGCTTTGCCTTCAGCGCTACTTTGGCATGCTCATTTTTTGCCTGACACCTAAATCTAAACCTCGTCGTACATTGAAGTTGTCATCATCATCAGCCTCACTACGCCCACTGCAGGGCAAAGACATCTCCCGTGATCTGCCAATCAACCTGGTCTTGTGCTTTTCGTTGCCATGTTATACCTGCAAACTTTTTAATCTCATGGACCCACCTAACTTTCTGTCTCCCTTTCTTCTTGATTACAACTATGATATCCTGAACCCTGGTTTGTTCGCTGACCCACTCTGCTCTCTTCTTGTCTTTTAAAGTTACACCTATCATTTTCCTTTCCTTCGTTCACTGGGTCATCCTCAATTTAAGCCCAACCCTCTTTGTAAGCCTCCAGGTTTCTGCTCCGTAGGAAATTCTGGCAAGATGCAGTTGTTATAAACCTTCCTCTTGAGGGTTAGTGGCAGATTACCATTCATGATTAGAGAATGCTTGCTGAATGTGATCAACCCCATCTTTAATCTTCTAGTTACTTCACTCTCATGGTCCGGCTTCGCGGCTCCTACCTGTCCTAAGTAGACATATTCCTTTACAACTTCCAGCGTCTCTCCACCTATCGCAAAGTGCTGTTTTCTGCCGAGACTGTAGCACATTACTTTAGTTTTGTGGACATTCATTTTCAGACCTACTTTTCTGCTTTCCATGTTCAGTTCTGTAATTGTGAGCTGTAATTCATCTCCTAAGTTACTCATCGAGGCAATATCATCAGGGAATCGCAGGTTACTAAGATACTTTCCATTAGCTCTTATTCCTAACTCTTCCCAAGCTAGGGTCCTGAAAACATCCTGTAAACACGAGATGAATAGCACTGGATAGATTGTATCTCTTCTCCTTACACCCTTCTTTATTGGAATTATGCTGCTTTCTTTATGGTGGCTGTGCATCCACTGTGGATTTCTTTCAGTATGTTTATGTAGCATTCTTCGATGCCCTGATTCAGTAGTGCCTGCATTACTGCTGATGTCTTGACAGAGTCAAACACCTTCTCGTACTCTATGAAGGCTATATATAGGTGTTGATTGTATGTGAAGGTGTTGTTTGATATGTTTATGGCACACGATAACATGAACATTATGGTACATTCCACATTGCATTTAAGCACGGCGTATTTCGGTCGGTGCATCTTCTTTTCATGATCTAGCAGTAATTTATTTTGGGAAAAATATCAGTTATGGTCTTGTTGCTTTTTCGCACTTCATAATGCAAATTATTTAATAAAAGATCACATCTCATACTATAATAAAAGGACCAGGGCAGTGGAGGGCCTCAACATTTTGATCATGCACTACCATATTGCAATTTTCACTGCAACTCAAAGACCAGTGCTTGGCATATTTAATGCATAATAAATTCAATTGTTGCAACAAATGTCTGTGTAAACTTTTGGTTGTAAAAACATGCTCAAATGATCGAAAACAGCTGGTTCATTAGTTTTTAAAAAGCACTCAGATGGTACTCCTTGTCTACCGGCTATAGCACAGTGTAATAGTATTTGTCTAAAATATGTGGTCAATAGGTGCGAAACAACAGCTGCGGCACTTCAAGCAAGTTATTTGCAGTTAAATAAAAGCTGGGAGCACTTGATCACAACACTATAGGGAGTCTGTCATCATGTACAGATCTTTTGTACTTGCATAAGTTTCTGTGTTTGCAGGCTCATTCACAGCAGAGCAGAACAAACCTACGTTGCTCTCCATTAAAATCATAATAAAAAAATTTGATTTAACTCTTGCAACCATACATTTCAACTAGGGAGTTTGTCTGGTTAGAGTTAGTTGAGAAGGTAAAAGTACTTATGATCTTTAGATGCTATAACAACCCCTGAGGAGGCTTTGGTTGTCAAAAAGAAAATGCTTCCTTAGCAGAAAAATCAAGGCAAGGGTTCTTTTGATTGTGATTAAAAAAGCTTTTGCTAGTCTTTGGCAATAGAGTTTTAACGTCCTTCGCTAACACCAAGGAAAGTCAACTGTTTTTCTAGGTCTTAAGCTCTTTTGCTGGCCTCCGAACAATGTTATACTAAGCTCTATTTTTACTCTTTATATAGCTTCTTTCCTATCATTTTATAACAAACTGGTAATACCTGAACATTAAATGTCTAGAAATTCAAATCCTTCTGAAGTCAAGATTGTCACAAACTATTCGGATTATCTTTAGCGTGTCAGGATGGTGTCATAACATATTGAACTTCACTGTAATGAATAGAGTATTCTTGCTCTGATTTAACAGGTGCTGTTTCAATTACTATGCATTTGCACAGATTGTCAAACACATCACAAATTATCTAATAACAAATGCCTCAACTTAGTAAACAGACAACTTGTATAATTCAAATGTGGTGTTTTATTGTATCTCATGAAGAGGGTAACATCATTCAGTAAACGCATTGCTGATGATCTCCATAGTCATAGAACTAATTGAATTTAGGTAATTAGTATTGAGGTTCCACTTTGTTGTATGTGCATGTAGTAGCACCATACTTATCCTCTTCTTCATGCCTCTGTATTTTATTATAGACATTTGAACAAACCGGAAGTGTCGTATTATTATTGCCTGTCTTTGTCATATTTCACTCTGACTTAGCATAGTATTTGATGCTTGATGCCAAAAAAAGAGATTAATATGTCACATCTCCCATTCACCACGAAGAGGTTTCTTTTTGAGCTTTGTTCAAGGCAGTGACGTTATTCAGCATTCTGCTGTAGAGCATATGAGCAATACTGTTTGTTTGTATAGGACGCTATACCATCAGTTGCATATACATGCTTATTTGGTCTACACAGCTTTAAAAATGATCAGTGCAAATGCGGCTGTCTTTATTTAAACATAAAATAGTGCATTAAAAAAAAGGAAGTCTGTATCTCTAATCTGACCCTAAGGTAAAGGGAAATGGTACCGTACAGTCAGGGGTCGATCCAGCCAATCATTTTAGGAGGAGGGGATTGCTTAAAGTAACACCAGAGAGAGGGGCATGGTCATTACTTTTTTTACTAGCTTAAAAGCTCCATCATAGCATAAATACTATTAATGTGTGCTTAAAAGAATCCCACTCATTTGTCTTAATTGGTGATAACAGGTGGACGGCAAGCACTGAAGACAGGGGGAGGGTATACTGACAGGCTTTGTGGTGGGAAGCGATGGCCTCTAGCGCACCCTCTTCTGGCTCCGCCACCGCGTGTAGTTCTGCACAAGATCACAGGATTGATTCCGGACATCAGGAGTCTCATTATAATAGTTGTAGTATGTACTAGTGCCCTAGTTCCATGCACTCAGGGAGATTATGAGGTCAAAATAATTATGCTTTAACTTGAAACAGTGCATCTGATAACCAGATTTTAGTTTTGTGACACAAAACCATCGGACTTAATTTTATTAATTCTTCTCTAAACCAGCATACATGTACAGTGCTTGCGAAATTCCGCTCCCAGTTTTTTTTTTCATGTGATTGTGTATATCATCACAGAATTTATGGCATTATTTAGCAGTGTGATTTTTCAAGGCCTTCCCTATTGCCATGTTTCTTTTTTTTCACATTTGTTCAAACCAGAAAACAAGTGCACCAGGGAACATTTACTGCATGGGAGGATGTTTGAAACAGTTGGTTATGTGTTCAAGTTGGCCCATACACACACCTTTTGCAAATCAACAAAATTTCTTCATCATCATTTGGTAAACTAATTCTATATAATTTTGCAGCAGTCATGCAGCTATACTGTCAAAGAAATAATGTTTCAGGACAAATAGAAATGTTCAATAAAAGTCACTGACAAGAAAATGTAAAGGTAGGCGTCTGTCATAATCATATGGTAGTTTTGGGATGTTAAGCCCCACATATCACCGAAAATCATAAGGTAACATTGCCTGAAAAAAGTTGCTTGTTATTTACTACATACCTCAAAGATCAATATGAATTCTCTTCAATTAGAGACAACTGCAAATCTAGAAAAAAGTGCATCTTAAAACCAAACGAGGGAGCAGATAAACATTATTGCCATTGAGCACTTTTAGTAAATATCCTATCCAAGATTGCAGCAAAATAAGCACCTGCAAACATATGTGCTAGTAATAACAACAGAATGCTCAGCTTGAGGTTTTTGATGCAGGAGAAATAAAGAAATTATGAAAACGACCACATGTTGGATGATGAAGCCAAGAAAATGCTTATCTTATGGTTCATTTCAATAATGTTCCTGACTTAGCTTGTTGTGCACTTGGCTGGAGTGAAGATTCATTTCCACCACTGTCACTTATCCTCCTTTGAGGTCCTTGGCAGCAAGTACACCTACCTGTAACAGAGATAACAAATTACCCGACCTCCTCCTTTATTTTCCTGTACAATTCATTTAAGATTATTTTTATTTATTTATTTAAGACATACTGCAGTCCGAAGACCAAGCAGGTGGGCAGGGATTAATTACATAGAAAGCATCGATCCGCATGGTAAATTGGTACACAATTCTGAAAACAGTCCGACAAGTGTGAAAAAAAATAGCAGTACACAAAGAAATATAGCGGCACAGTGAATGTTTAAAATATTGCAGAAAGTACACGCTTTTCAAAATCCGACACATCACGCGCCGAAAACACATCAACAGGCAATCTATTCCACTGCTCGATTGTGCGGGGAAAGAAGGAGTGCTTAAAAAGATTAGTGCGTGCAAAAATTGGAGTTAGATTGTGCTCATGGGTGCTTCGAGTTGAACGAGATAAGCGGGGCTGAATATAAAGTGCTGGATTAATATTGAATTGTTGGGAATTAAGCAAAAACAGAAATCTTAGACGCGCAACCTGCCACCTGTGTTCCAGGGTCATTATATTGTTGTTTTCCATGAGAAGCGATGGAACTGAACTGTGACAAGCAGCAGCCTATCTTTCCAGTCCTAAATAAAGGTGGCGGTGAGTAAGCTGTGCATGCATGAACTTCACTGCATGACTTGAGCTGCAATTCAAAGCATAAACTCTCATAAGAAATTGTAATGAGTGTCCACTTTATTCAGACTGCAGATATTTAAGCAAAATTGGTTGAAACACAAAAATATGAATATAGGCGTGCATTTTTACTGTAAAGTATCGCACAGTTAAAATATTGTGAAGAGAACACTCGCAGATAGAGCAGCAGAATTGGTGGCAAGCGTTCTTTGTTTGTACGGGTAGTCACATTCAATGGGCCTCTTGTGCAGCCCTGGCAGTGCTATGAAAAAAGCACATGCTAGTGCCTCCATTCCAACTTCAATCGCGAGTGGGCACTGTAAAATACAGAGCACGCACCCGTTTTTACTTTACAGGAGATCTCGAATATGTGCCGACGACCGAGCAAGCGCCCTCTCCCCTTCCACAATTATTTTTCAACCTGTTTTCCACTACAGAATTCTGCAGCAGCAGTTCTTCGAAACCAAAGTTTTGAGAGCCCTTATATATGCGCAAGATTTTTTTTAACACTTTTACAGTGTGATGCCTTGGAGATGCATTCTGAGTTGTCACAAATTGTCTGAGCATTTTTATAACATCTTTTTGCCTTGTCATAACACCTGAAATTTCTCACAAGGATTGTCATCGGGTCTGTAAAACAGTAAATGCGTGTATAGTCAATACAGCATTTCATTAGAAACATGGGTGTGCATTTTTATTAAAGGCACTTCTATATTGAATTAGTGTCCGGGTCAAGCAAGAGCCCCCCTTCCAGATCATCTTTCTGCGTCGAGGGGGTGATTTCTCGGGATTTTACAGTAGTATGAAGTTAAAAGTAGTGCTTGGGCCAATGTGCATCTTTCACTTTAAAGTACTAAGAACCTAGAAGCTTGTACCCCTATGCAAAGAGAAGAAACACAGCATACCAAATACGTTTGCAACGTTTCAAGTTTTAGTTCACCATGGTGAAACTCGCATGTCCATCAAACAAGTTGTGCAAATGAGGGCAATCTTCAGCCATGTGTAGCCTTTGAGCTTGTGAGGACACACTTCTCACGTTGCCAGTCATAGTCAGCATGGCTATACGCTTTCGTCCTTTATGAAAGGGAAAACGTGAACACCTGGACTGCGCTCAGCGGCGACTGGCTACAGTACCATCCACCTACGACTGAAGAAAGCGTGCCTGCTTCTGTTTTTATCAGCGCCTATTCAACGGCCATAAATCAGTATTTTGTTTGCCAATAGATGCCTTCAAAAGAAAATGTGCTTTGTTTAGCGGTTGTTTTGGTTGTTCCAATTCAGTTAGTAAATAATGGTAAGATAGTACCGCCACAAAAACTGGACATGTCTATTATTTTGTTGCAGTGAGTCGCTAATGACCCAGTTATCTTGACTGCAAATCTTTTTTAATGGAGCGCACAACAGTTGAATTGTTTAAAGAGATTTTCATAGTGCTCTGCTCGGGCGTATGAACGTTGCCTTACAAGATACCACAGTGCTGCAGACTTGTGAAACTGCAAATTTTTTTTTTGCTTGTTGGAGAAAAGCTGTGCATGGGCTCGTTAAAATGTACATGTAATGGGTGTCTGTTGCAATAAATTGTCCTCTGTGTTACGCTTCCTACCCTCCATCCTCCAAGGATTACACGCATTGAGATGTGATACACCTAACAATACAAATACACTGATTTTCATTTCTCTTTGAGCCAGGTGAATGAGCTGGTCAGCTACTCTACATCATTCTTATTAGTTTTTTTTGCATGTTGAAAGGACACTAAAGAGCGAAATAATTTGTTGCATACTATTGAAGTATGATTTCACATCACCACTCTTACCACGAAACGACGCTTGGCAAGTGCGAAACCACGCAAAGAAAATGTCTGAACACCATGACATCATTAATTTTGATGGCATTTACTGCGTTCTACATAGCCTATAATCGATAAAAGTGAAGGACATTGTCATCTGTGGGTGTCATAGACCTAGCATATGAAGTTTCAGAAAATATCACCGAGCCAATCGCAAAATTGTTATTAATACATTTAAAAACTTTTGACGTCACGCATGGAATTTCGGCACAACTTTCAATAGTGAGACTTCAACCTTAATTTTCTCCACTAATAATGAACTAGGGATAATGAAACATACGGCATTGGCATTAGAGTACTCAGAGTGCAGTTTGTCGATCTAAACAAGGTCACTGTTTCTTTTCAGTATCCTTGTAATGCTTTTGTAAAATACACACAAGAAGCTTGTGAATCAAGTGCAAATCTGCACAGCAAACTGGTGTTGGGGTACGAAGCTTGTACAATGTGATTTCACCCATGTCGCACTGCTGCAGTGAAGGGAACCAAACTGCTCGAGACTACAGCAGCAGAGGCCTATAAATCCCTCCAGAGTTTCCTTCCACAGTTTCACCCACATGGGTTCAATCGTGGCAAAACATGACATTTATTCCACTTGTTCTTTACAACTCTATCATAAACAGAGATTAACACATGCATTTTTCTTGGTTTAAACGTTGTTTTTTTGATTTTTCAGTTGATAAGTGGTCTTGAGGCAACACTGATATTATTAAAGATAGAATCATTTTGAAGAATAGATTCAATATCTCTGCTACTAGCCTCCATTCTGACATGCATTCATGGCAATTGCATTAATTGGCAATTGTAAGAAGTTTCACCCTAGCAGTAAATTTACCATGCACCACCCTTTTAGCAAAATTAACTTTCTAGATATGACGGTATCTATTGAATCATTCTTTAATGCGAGGTAGAAAAAAAATACAAATCCTTTGCCCCCACCATAAACATATAGCAGGCAATGCCAATCAGAAAATAAAGATAAACAGGACAGAGCCAAGTGAAATTTCGAGGAGGAAGGATGTGCAGGAGAAGCGGACTCCACCCCCAGTCGAACTGGACAAAAAGAAAAAAAAGATCTTGGTTTGGTTTACAACGTTGTTCTTCCTGCTAACATGTTTGGCGAAATTTAATCTTCAGTGGTGAATTCTTGTGATGCGCATCCTAATGGCGCTGTCTTGGAGTTCTTTCGTTTACAGAGAAATGAAAGGCTACGCTCTACACAATGCCAACGAATAGCCCACTATAATACATTGACTACACAAGCCATCATCTATGACACGGCAAAGAAGAAATATTCATCATACAGGCAAAGCATTCAAGTAGCGTCTGTTGCGACAACGATCACTATGCTCATCAATTAAGCAAGCCAAAGGAGACATTTGGCGAAATGACCTGCACAACACTCAGAACAAAATCCAAAATGAAGCTTGAAAATGAGGAAATCATCACTAGCTGAGCATTTCCCATAGCACAGCCTAACCACCCGCTAGTCTTTGTAACCAAATACCGAAACGCACTTCCAAACTTAAATATTATCTTTCACAAGTACTACCCGACATTAACTATCAACGAGCCGCTTCGGAAACGTTCTCCGACATGTTAGTGCATGCAAAAGTAAACCAGTATTTTTTTTGTACACATAATACCTAGTTGTCATCTAAGATTTAAGACCTGCAAACACCTTCAAGATTATGTTAGAATTAAAAGCACTAAAAGTGACTTATGCATAGTATAAAATCTAGTTTTACCTGCACTAGTTCAAACATTATCCACATGATTAAATATACATATTGCTACAAACAGGACAACATTTTAACATGGTGTAGTAGCACAACTTCGAGAGGGACACAGAGTACAAGAAAACACGACACTCGCTTTTCTTGTCCTCTGTGTCCCCGACGAAGTTGCGCTACTACGCCATATTTTAAAATGATATTTCACCAACTAGTCCGGCTCTCGACCCTACTAAACAAACAGGACAACCTCGTAACGTTTCATTAAATAGGCATCAAGCAAGCATGGCAAATGACTGGAAGCAATGGTGCAGCGATTTATAGTGGCAGGACATATCTTCAACAATCTTAAACCTTAAATACAGTAACCAGCTTTTCAGGTTGACAGCTTACCCGTTCTTCACACAAGGTGCACTATGAACCTGTGAACATTTGTGTTCATCACTTTCGTCACTGAAGAGTAGATTTATCGCGAGGAAGAGTGATTGCCGCAAATAAACACGTAGCTTGAACTTCGCGCTGCTTCACCGACAAAATCGGAAGCCGCCATGACACTTTTACTCACAGAAAACAGATGCAGAGCCAACGTAAGCCTAAGTTGTTGCAAGCGAAAGTCAACGCAGCTACCACCTCAGACACAGCAGCGATGACCGGCGATTTGTGCTTAATACGTTTTCGTTTTTCATCTGTCATTTTAAATGTTTTACGAAAACAATCTCTTCACATGCTTGAATACCGTCGTCATCATCATCAGTAAGCCCACGAAATTTGATTGCGGAACTTCAAGGCACCCAAAAATGCCATTATTATTATTATTAGTATTATTATTATTTTAGCTTGCAGAGAAATTGCAAGGCTCCTCTGAAAATGGAGCAGAGCCACAGTCACACGCATTCTCAGCACTGCCCTAGAACACTCGTATGCGAGGCCTTAGAACAAGAAAAAAGTCATGACGTAGAGAAAATGAACGAAACCATAACTACACTAATTCCTAAAACGCAACTGCAGTGAGGTTAAAGCACTAGGGCAAGAAGTGAGCAAACTCTCACAAATCACAAAAAAAGAAAAAAAACAATCTACAAAGGCTACCCACTCAAGATCTAAGGTGAATTAACTCTGCTAAAAGGGCTGATTAACAAAAAGAAAATTGCCGACATGGGGTTTTATAGCACCAAAGAATTAGATGAAGAATTCGAAGAAAGGACAGAGCATGACAACAGGAAACTAATTACGAATGCGCACTCCAACAGATTGGGAAACATAATCAGCGGTCTCAACATCTATAGTAAGGTGGCAGAAGACTTTTACTACAGCTGACAAATAAGCCACCTAACAGAGAAAGTTAGCAAAGTTCAAGAAAACACTTAAATTCCATGAGTAAATATTATAAAGGAGATTTATTAAGCAGAAAGGTTGGTGCTTGGAAGGCTTGGAAGGCGATGCACCAGCCGCAATTTCCGAGCTCGAGCCGCTGCTGCACACACGATTCTGCTGCCGCTGCTGCACACTCGATGCTGCTGCCTCTGCGCCGGAGTACTTCCTCTTCTTTACAATGGCCCCACGGAGAAAAAAAGGAGCCATCCTGGCGACTTAGTCCTGTGCTGGCGGCGTTGAACCGTGGTATTGCTTGAGCCTCTGTACGTGTACAACTTCGCGGTTGCGACGTCGCAAGTCCGATGGTGGAGTAAGAGGCTCAATGAGGTAGTTTACTGGCGAAGTTTGTTCGACAATACGATATGGCCCATCGTACTTTGGCAGAAGTTTGGAAGAGAGCCCAGGTGTGCGATGCGGCACTGACAGCTATACAAGAGAACCCGGAAGAAAAACGGGAGTTGAGGTCTGGGAATCACGAATTGCCTTTTGCCTGTTTTGGTCATCGCAGGTAAAGCGACGAGCTAACTGGCGGCATTCTTCTGCGTGTCTGGCGGCGTCCAAGATCGGTAGGCACTCGGACGCGTCTGGTCGATAGGGCAAAATGGTGTCAATGGTGTGGGAGGGGTGACGGCCGTAGAGGAGGTAAAAAGGGGAGAAGCCTGTTGTCGCTTGCGTTGCCGTATTGTAGGCGTATGTAACGAATGGGAGAACTAAGTCCCAGTTAGAGTGGTCAGGCGTCACATACATAGATAGCATGTCACCGAGAGTACGATTAAAGCGCTCGGTAGCCCCATTGGTTTGTGGGTGGTAAGCGGTACATGTGCGATGTACAATAGCACACTCAGCGAGCAATTTTTCAATGACCTCGGACAAGAAGGCGCGGCCACGGTCACTGAGGAGTTCTTGAGGGCCTCCATGACGCAACACAAAATGACGTAGTAGGAAAGTGGCAACCTCTTGTGCTGTAGCCGTTTTAAGAGCAGCGGTCTCAGCATAGCGCGTTAGGTGGTCGATAGCAACTATTATCCACCTGTTGCCAGTCGGAGTCAATGGAAGTGGCCCATAAATATCTATTCCAACCCGTTCGAATGGTCGGGAAGGGCATGGTAAAGGCTGCAGTTCACCGGCGGAGGCGTGTGGTGGAGATTTTCGGCGCTGACATTCGGCACAAGAGCGGACGAAGTTGCGGACGAAGGTATACATGCCACGCCAGTAGTAGCGATGTCGAAGCCTTTCGTAGGTCTTGAAGACTCCTGCGTGGCCACATTGTGGGTCAGCGTGAAAAAAGGAACAAATCAGCAACCTCAGGGTTCGTGGAACGACGAGCAGCCACTTGCGTCCCTCTGGTGCGTAGTTACGTCGATAGAGAAGCGTGTCACGTATCGAGAAGTGTGGAACTTGGCGCCGAAGCGTTCGCGTCTTTGGGAGTTCAGAAGTGTCGGAGAGATGATTGAGGAGAGACGCAGTCCACGGGTCATTGCGTTGTTCGATAGCAATGGTGTCAAAGTCAAGCGATGACAATGTGGAATCGCAAGCGGAGTCAGCTGTGGCATTCTGGGACAGGGGGGAACGGGAAAGGGCGTCGGCGTCAGCATGCTTCCGTCCTGACCGATAAACCACGCGTATGTCGTAATCTTGAATTTTCAACGCCCAGCGAGCGAGGCGGCCAGATGGGTCTTTTAACGTCGAAAGCCAGCACAGCGCGTGGTGGTCGGTCACGACGTCAAAAGAACGACCATATAGATATGGGCGAAACTTTCCAAGGGCCCACACAATGGCCAAGCACTCCTTTTCTGTGACGCTGTAGTTGCTCTCAGCCTTGGTAAGTGTGCGACTAGCGTATGCCACGACGTATTCCTGATGTTCCGGTTTACGCTGTGCGAGCACAGCACCCAGGCCTACACCACTGGCGTCGGTGTGGATTTCAGTTGGCGCTTCAGGATCGAAATGGCGTAGAATTGGTGGCGTCGTAAGAAGCCGTCGCAGGGTGTTGCAAGCCTCGTCGCAGGCAGGGGACCACGATAAGAGGTCTTTACAGCTGCTGAGAAGTTGCGTGAGAGGTGATATAATAGACGCGAAGTTTCGGACGAATCGCCGGAAATACGAACACAAGCCGATGAAACTTCGAAGTTCTTTGATGGTGGCAGGTTTAGGAAACGCCGTAACAGCTCGCAATTTCTCGGGATCCGGGAGGATGCCTTCCTTGGAAACAACGTGGCCCAAAATGTTCAGTTGACGCATGGCAAATCGACATTTTTTGAGATTTAATTGCAAACCGGCGTTAGTTAAGCAAGTAAGGACGTGCTGAAGGCGACGTAAGTGTGTGTCAAAGTTAGGGGCGAAGACCACGATATCATCGAGGTAACACAAGCATATCTTCCATTTTAGTCCACGTAGGATGTTGTCCATCATTCGTTCGAACGTTGCAGGTGCATTGCAAAGTCCGAAGGGCATGACGGTGAATTCATATAAGCCGTCTGGCGTGATAAAAGCGGTTTTGGGGCGATCGGCCTCCGCCATAGGCACCTGCCAGTAGCCTGACCGCAAGTATAACGAGGAAAAGAACTCGGCACCCTGCAAACTGTCCAAAGCATCGTCAATGCGCGGTAGTGGATAGACATCCTTCAGCGTGATCTTGTTCAATCGCCGGAAATCGATACAGAAACGAATAGAACCGTCTTTCTTTTTGACGAGAACCACCGGAGACGCCCATGGGCTCTGTGAAGGTCGAATGACGCCTCTGCGAAGCATGTCGTCTACTTGGTCAGCAATGACGCGGCGTTCTGTAGCGGACACGTGATATGGTCGTTGTCGCAGCGGTGAGTGGGACCGAGTGTCGATGTGGTGTTCTACTGCTAAGGCACGGCCGAGAGATGTTTGTTCAACGTCGAAAGAGTGGCGGTAGCTCTCAAGAATGGTGAGGAGTTGTGAACGCTGCGAAGATGTCAAATCTGCAGCGATGAATGGTTGAAATATGTTTGCCGACGTTGAGTCAGGCGCTGAGACGACAGCCAGTTCACAGACGGAGGTAGAAGGCACCTCATCGGGGACGGATATAATTTCTGGAAGAACTGATTGTCTCGACGTGGCCAAGGCACTCGCGACAAAGTAGAGATAAAGACGACGAATCATGATTATAAATTGGCATTGTGGTTGACCCTTGTACAAGATCGAGAGCAGCAAAAGGCAGGGAGAGAGCTCTTCGGGCGACGAATATTGGAGATGGTGTGAATAAGACCGTGCCGTCGGATATGTCGCTGCATGAAACTGGCACGAACGCAAAAGAGCATGGAGGGATGTAGGTGTCATCGCTAACGACAAGTTTAGCGGCAAACTGGGTGTCGACGGACGCTTGGTCATCCAGTGAGCAAAATTCGACCTCAGCCCTAGCACAGTCGATTACGGCGTTATGACGCGACAAAAAGTCCCATCCCAAAATAATATTATGGGAGCATGATGAAAGAACAACGAACTCTATCGTATACAGAACGTCCTGAATTGTCACGCGGGCTGTACATACTGCGGTCGGTTGAACAGGTTGAGCACTGGCTGTGCGAAGCGATAATCCGGAGAAAGGCGTCGTAACCTTACGAATTGAGCGGCAAAATCCAGCATCTATTACCGAAACAGCTGCACCGGTATCTACAAGAGCGACGGTAGGGATATTTTCGACGAACACATCAATAACATTGGTAGGTGACAAATGAGGACTTGGGCAAACCGAAACTTGCGCAGTTCTTGCCTCAGGAACTGCGTCGTCTAGTTTTCCTTCTCGTTAGGTGCGGGCCGTCGACGCATAGGAGAAGGCGAGCGGCGGCGTGGAGAGGGCGAGCGAAGACGTCCCGGCCGAGGGCGGTGGTCGTCCTGGTAGCGGGCTGGCATTGGAGTGGAGGAACCGTATCGCGCGTTGGAGTCAAGCGGGAAGAAAGGCTCACGGCGGTTTTCATTGGTGATATGCGTCCGGCGGCGGCAATACCTTGCGACGTGTCCGGGGTATCGACAAGTGTAACATATCGGGCGATTATCGAGGGTGCGCCACGGGTTGGCGGTGTTAGTGCTGGTCCAGTGAACTGGAGCTGGGGGATAGCTCGCGCGAGGCTGGAACGGAGGCGCAGGCGCCTTGCGAGTTGGCATGGCTGCAGCCGCGGCGTAGGTGAGAGGAGCAGCCACAAGATTAGGCTCGCGAGCAGCTGGTAAGGCCTCGGCGACCTCTCCTTGAATGACGTCACGTAGAGACGATGGTAAAGTTGTGGTAGCTTCTGGTGTGAAAGGCACCAAGGAAAGCTGTCGTGCAACTTCTTCGCGGACAAATGCTTTTATTTCGGCCATTAGTGACGCGTGGTCATGACCACTGATCGCACTAGACAGCGATGCCAAATCGTGCGCTGGAGGACGTCTTGTCAGAGCTCGCTGCTTCCGCAATTCATCGTAGCTTTGGCAGAGGCTAATTACGTCGTTTACAGTGGTCGGGCTTTTCGCCAAGAGCATTTGAAAAGCGTCGTCGTCAATCCCTTTGAAAATGTGCTTACATTTTTCAGCTTCCGTCATTTCGGCGTTCACGCGTCTGCACAAATCGACGACGTCCTCTATGTAACTTGTAAAGGTTTCACCCGTTTCTTGTGCGCGTGTGCGTAAACGTTGCTCGGCACGAAGTTTTCGGACGGCAGGTCGATCGAAGACTACTACAATCGACGTTTTAAATTGCGGCCACGTTCGGACGTCTGCCTGGTGGTTTCTAAGCCAAAGGCTGGCTACACCCGCGAGATAGAACGAAACGCGTGTCAACTTGTCCGCGTCCGTCCATCTGTTTAAAGCGCTCACCCGTTCGAAAGTCGAGAGCCACTCTTCAACGTCGTTGTCATCTGTTCCACTGAAGATTGGAGGCTCCCGCTGAGGAACACTGCCTGGACAGGTGGCCGGAAGAGATGGAAGCGTCTGCTGATCGGCGTCCGGCATAGCAGAAAGTAGCCGTCGAGAACGGAGTTCCAGGATGGTAGCGGGAAGGTGTAAGGGACGGTACCCGGCACGTCTCCACAAATTATAAAGGAGATTTATTAAGAAGAAAGGTTGGTGCTTGGAAGGCTTGGAAGGCGATGCACCAGCCGCAATTTCCGAGCTCGAGCCGCTGCTGCACACACGATGCTGCTGCCGCTGCTGCACACTCGATGCTGCTGCCTCTGCGCCGGAGTACTTCCTCTTCTTTACAATATAAACAAAGTTAGAAAGAAACATAAAATCAGAAGCCTAACCAGGAACGAATCTGCTTGGATACCCTACCCTGAGAGAATGTAATAGAGCTCTACAAAGCATGACCAACGAAAAATCATGCAGCGAAACTATTGACCTAATCAAAGATGGAGATCTCGTGTTTAAAAGCTTGAGACACTTTCTGCGCAATGCCTCACGTACTGGCGAATCAGATGTACAACCTAACTGTAAAAATGCCAATACCAAACAAATACAGAAAAAAAGAGATGAAATATTTGAAGAATTATACACAGATCAACAGATGTTCCACTGTGGATCATAGTCATGCGCTGTCAAACTGAAAAATGTGCCAAACGAAATACATCCATTTACTTAATTATCTTGCAGAGACTAATAAAAGGCATTCGAATCAGTGGAGATACCAGCAGTCTTAGAGTAGTTAGTGCAAAATGCATGCATGAATACCCTAGCCAACATCTACGGAGTCCACAGCAGATAGACAGACAATGAACTTTATTAAGGTCTTTAGGGACGACTAAGAAGTCCCTTAATGGGGGAGGAGCTGTCGCAGAGCAGAAAAATTTTATTCGTGAAGTGGATCTGGCAAGGAGACAAAATCTGAGCAATATTTACAGCATGCTTAGCAGAACTATTTGAGCCACCATGTTATTAAGAAACACGAATAAACATTTACAAAGAATATCTTGGTACTTACGCTTTGCAAATGACATTTTGCTTTTCAGCAGTGGTGCAGTTGAACTACAATGAACTGGGGGTTTAGACCGAGAAAGTGTTCAAGTAGCGCTACAGATAAATAAGTAAAAGACGAGAATCTAATGTTAGGAGGCCAAAAAAGAGAGCGAGCGTTCACAATGCCACACAAGAATCCCTACAATATATATGTATTTAAGTCAGATATTCACAGGACACACTACTCATGAAAAGGAAATTCACCAAACAACATGGATGGGCTAAAGCTTTAATGGCAGACATTCCCAAATCATAAAAGGCAATTTACAACTGTCCCTAAAGCAGAAAGTGGTCAACTATTGTATGCCGCGAGTACTAACATATGGTGCAAAAACTTGAATGATAGTAAAAAAAACGAAGAAAAAAAGTCCAAAATAGACCACGAACTATGCAAAATAGAAACAGAAAATGTTTAGCATAGCATAGAGATATTAAAAAAGCAGTGCTTGATAGAGAACAAACAGAGCTAGATGACATTTTAGCTAACATCAAGAAAAAAAAAGGAGGACCTGGGCAGGTCAAGCAATGTGAGGGAGAGACAAGTGACCAGTTAGTGAGATTGTGTGGCTACGAAAAGATGGGAAAAATAGCTGAGAAAGGCATAAGGCTAGATGGGATTTACACGCATAAGATCGATTAAGCTTGCACAGGGTAGGGAAAATTATAGGTAACTGCGAGAAGCCTTTGTATATGATTGGACATGAAAAAAAGCTGATATACAAAAAGAGCATGTAATATCGAGCTGTTGCACATCGCAGATTGGTTTCAATACCAACAGTTTATTCAACTCCCATCGCAGTGCTACTGCTTACGTGTTGTAGTTGTACTACCGACTGCTTTTCCACATGTTTCTAGCAACATTGAAACATATCTGGAACATTTAGCACAACCATGTACAGCCATGTCCCCGGCTCTGTATAGTGCATCTGTAGCCAGGCTTAATCCGTGGTACCTTGCGGAAGTTGTGGGCTCCAACGTGGTGTTTCCAGGAGCACGCGTGACCTAATAGACATGCAGGGCTGCTTTGCACAAGTGTGACCATGTTGAAAGGTATGCCTATTTAACCGTAGATGCATGGTTCCTCAGGGCGCTTTCAGCACGTGAATTCTGAGAGATTACGAGTTTCGACTGATAACACGTGCCTGACTAGGCACTTGTTATTGTGCCTGGTCAAGCATGATACGGTTGGCATTGCAAAACTTCTTTAGCACCAACCACTCCAGTTCCGAACTAAAGCACATTGCGCGAAGGAGGTAAAGAAATAAGCGCGCCTGCCACCACAATTCGGATTTTAAAATTTTACATACTTTACACAACCAAATGAAGGCATGAACTCTCTGAAAGGCCATGTTTTACAAGAAGTGAGTGCTCTTTTTGGGAAAGTCACACCTTCATTTGGTCATGTTACGAAAGTATGTGAAATCATGATTTGTGGCAGCAGGTGTGCTTTCTTTACCTGCTTCGTTCACTTTGCTTCAGTTTGGACTTGGAGTTGCTGGCACTGAAGAAGTTTTGCGATGCCAAGCATTCAGCAGCCCACATCACTGAGGCAAACTGGAACCTAAAGATGAGGCATGCGCACTGTTTCATACTGAAGAAGCCTGCTCGCACGTCCTGGGAAAGCCTTACTGGGCTGGGAAATGTTCACATTGCAGAAAGTGCATGCTATGTACTTAACAGAGGCCCAAAATTTAGCCATGAACCTCTGTTCCTGGCTCACTAATTACTGGCATTGCACCGACGAGTTGCGGCAAAAGTCGAAGTCGCAGTTAGGGACTATTGCTTACAAGACAATGTCTAAGCTCCAGCAAGAACAGGGGAAAACCCTCTTCGTTAGGAGGATACGTTAGTGGGTGTTGTCATTTTTCAAGTGCAACAGTTTGTGCCCATTTCAAGTGGATAAAAGTAGCGGCTCCGTAGTAATGGATGTAGATTTGTGTAACTTCAAGGCAAGACAAGCAGTCCACATGAACTTCGTCAAGTTAAAAGCCATCCAAACAAGAGTTTAGAAAAGCAAGGCAGTGGCTCCAAGTATAGACTTGGAACTTGCACGACTAGTAGAGTCTATTTCATACTGCAGCTAGTAAAAAGAACAACCTTTCTGTGTTTTTTTACGGCCAAGACGCATAAGCCGGGTGTTTCAATCAGGACAATTGTGAGTGATTTAGGTATCTGGCAGAACATGATTACTCAGTTTTTAATGAAGCGGCTAGACTCGGTTGTCATGAGAGACCTATTTTAAACCGGGAATTTCCCATGTACCATCCACTTTCTTCAAAAAATCCTTCGAGGGGTACTTGTTCTTGGTAGATGTTGAAGACTTACTTTATTCTGTTCTGCACGGTGAATTCTTTTTCTACATAAGAAGTTGCACAGACAAGAGTGGTGTGGTTGCCTTCAGGAATGCCACAAGCATGTTAGTATAAGGGTTTATGGCCCTTCTCAAGTTTTAGGTTAAAGGTAGCTTGTATGTTGCTCGTGTGTTGTGCAATTTCTTATGTTTGACCATAACCGCTTTTATTAAGTTCCACTAACATTTTAATTATTGGGAGGTTTTGGAAGTTCTTACGTATGACAATAACTTTTTATTATTTTAAAGCAACTAACCATCGTCACATATTAGCGCATTGTTAACAATGTTCTAGCAGGCTTTCACAGACTGAAGAAGGATTGGTGTTTGCACATGAGGCTTGTGGTTTTTTGCAGTTTTTGGCTTAGCGCATTACTTTGCAGAGTCGTCCCGGCTGTTGGCTTTTTTGTCTAGGTGTGCTGAAAAATTGCCTACATACGAGTTGACGCATTCCAAAACTGTGAAAAGGGTCATAGCTGAACAATGCCCAGAGTATGCATGTGCAGGGTCGTGCTCACACGTTATCCAGAAGACCTTTCTAAACCAATTGGACAGGTTGTCTGTGGTTTCCTTCACATGCTCCTTAACGCTGTAGCTGAGTTGCTTCACCGGACTATCAAGAATGAACACCACGGTACTGGGGTAGAGCAAGAGCGCAGAACAGCAAGACCTGAGGTTGTACCGTGTATGCACCGAGCTGCACACGACCTAAAAATGGTCGCAAACAGAGATGGCATGCCGATTCTTTTTTCTGCGCCACAAAAATCATCTCAGCTTTCTCATGTATACTATCTGATGAAAGCAACAAAGGTGCGTACGGTAAGAGGCACCCCAATCATACACAAAATGTGTCAACGTGGTCGTTTAAGAATTTCCGCTATCCTACGGCACAAGATGAACGTTGGCCGGGCAAGAATATGCATGAATGAGCCTGCACAGAAACATGAGCTTTCGTAAAAAATAAAGATGGGGCACATTTGCTGATGCATTGCGATTCTCATAAGTGTGAGCCGTACCTAGATAAGGTTTGGATTATAGGCAGAAGCAGGGACACACCTACTCGAGAATGCATGGATGCATTCTGTATAAAATCACGAGGTTCATTAGGTATCAGTGATACTTTGTCTTTCTGGTAGGTAGAGAACAAGTTCACAGATTGTGATTAGCTATTATGCTCTCAATGTGACCTAGCTTACTCCACACATGTGGGCCTATAATTTTCGATGCAGGATGTGATGAATAAACTGTCGAAACTTCGAGCTCCCTTAGACCCCTTTTCTCATTACTTTGTCATTAAAACAGCCATATCTTTGTGGCTTCTTTAAAAACATGTACCAATTAGCATAGCAAAAAGTACTTCTAGCCTGACCTTTGGGTCTCAAAAATACGTAGGGGCAAACTTGACATAGAAGAGGGACACCATGTCTGGGTGATGCAGACCAGGGAGACATGTGGCTATGACAAGTTACTGATATGCAATGACAAGGGAAATGAATGCAGTGACTGTGCGAGCATTCTAAGCTAGAAAAAGGCTAGGAGTAACCAGTGCCTTCTGTCAAATAAGCCATCAAATAACAAAAGCAACCCCCGTCACATCTGTCACCATCTGGAACGTAAGAGCACTGCCAAAGGCTGCATTCATTGTTCTTCTGCACAGACGTGCGGCATGCAGCTCCACAAAAGTAAAGCGAGGGCACATAAATGCTTCAATGTGGTAGTGTCAGAGCACATACTCAAATCTGTCACAGCAAAATTATAAAAAAATCATTGCTTTTTTACATAGCCGTTTAAAAAAAACTTTAAATCAGTCTGAAGACGTTACATTCTACAGATATTTGCTGGTGAATGGAAATTCTTTGTTAGATTAGAAACTTCGTAAGATGGTTTTGCTAGATAGAGTTTTATTAGTATATATTAGTGAAAATTACACATTGGGGAGCCATGAGATTATTGTAAACGGGAGGTGGGTGCTGGAGACGACATTTTTACAAGTGGATTTATCTTTTACACGGCTCAACAAAATTTTGAGAAATTTCACTCAATACAAGAACCATATTACTCCATCATTGTGCCTATCCCAAAAAAATGAAGTTATTTATAAAATAGAGGAGCCGAGAAATGTAACTTCATGCTACTAAATGTTGCGCACATGCACCAACGAAGACCAAAAGCTTGTATGGTGCACTGACTACTAAGCGGGGACAAATGTGCTAATCTGATAGTGAAGTAAACATCACACCCTTTTGATTAAAAAATAACACACAGGAAAACTAGTAATAAGACCAAAACTGACATTGTACTTCCTAAAGAATGAAATGTCCTTCAATGTTCCATGTGATACTTGATTTAGTAAGACCAAACACATACATGTGCTTGAACGTATACATAGTGTTCATGTGATGTCACTTCCGCCGATATCGCCATCTCCCGCCATGCCCACGTACCTACAGAAGTTAGCGTGCTGCAGTGTGGTTTGTTGAGGGCTCGTCGTCTGTTGCTGTTCGCGATGTTTGAAGAGAAGCCGTGTGGCTTTTTGTTGTCATGATTTAACGAGCTCATCGGGTCAGGAAAGCCTCGCTTGTTCACTCGATACAAGGCGGGAAAATCAGAACGTGTGACACATATACCAGCCACCGCGTACACCGGCTGCCCGCCACGATCTACGAGGGCCCATTATCTCGCTTTCACTACCAATTGCATGGTCTAAGAACAAGTGAAAGCTCAAAGTCCCTCGAGTCGCAATTTTAAAAGTGAATGAGCGAAGCGCACAGCTCCCATCGAAAATGAGTGATCGTGCAGAGCTAGGCAAGTTTACAGGAGATATATTAATAATAACAATTGTAATATATTGCTGCGGCCCACACCACCAAAGTGGTAGTACGGCTCTCCGAGTGTTTTAAACATTGCCGATGTTGAGCGTCTTTGATTGAAATTGTGAAAACAACCAAGGAATATATTATGCAAGGTAGAAACTTCGCGTGGTGCGTGCCGTGCTGATGCCGGTCGCTTTCTTCGCGTATGTTATGACTAATTTTCTACCTTGTATATTACTTGTGTTGTTGTGCGCTAATATACAGTATTGTCCCTAAAGATGATGCAGATTGTTTTAGGGAATCAATCGACCAATCTTTAGAAAACCTGACCCCACCAACTCGAACCGATCGGCTATACTTCAAATCGCGAGTGAATAAATAGCGTTTCACATCCATTTTCACAGTTTGTTTGAATGAAATACCCGAATTCCCGCGATCGCCTTCACAATTCTAACCGCCTCTCTGACACGCTGATTATGCACGCAGCGGTCGCGGACAAGTTTGTATATAAAGTACCTATCTCTGTTTGCAGGTACGTGCTTGGATATAGCACTTACCCGTAATGAAGTTACACCTGAAGATGCAAATATCACCGGTTCTTCAAGTCGTTTTTGTTAATCTGTGCCAGCCAAACATGCCGGTGCTTTTTGGCAAATCACAATGTGCGTTCTCAATTTTAGGTAATAACTTTCGGCAAGGAGAACACCCTGACGCTCTGCTCGCTCTTCGTGGACTGTTATATCAACGTGCCTCACCAGCGGCTAATAATTGCTCCAACTTGCATCGTAAGGCAAAACTAAACGGGCACATGCACGAGGAAACAACACGGCAGCGGTCTGCCACGGAGCCAGTAGGTACCCAGGCATGTCGGTGGCGCATTTCGGAAGTGACAAATCGGCGCTGCGTGACACACGTGCACACTAAGTGTTATAACACAGGGCAGGACTACACGGACACTAGAAAAGGGACAAATCACTCTTGTGTCCGCATAGTCGTGGGCTGTGTTAAAATATGTTAAAGTACTGTCACCAACTGGTCTAGCTTTCAGACCTTCTGTGTACATGTGCTTATTTGCGGACGTCCTATTATTACAGACCTAGCTACCCAGTATGATGTACCTTTTCTGCAGAATTTTGATAGAATGGCTTTGTATATGTAGTAAACTCTTTTTCTTGCATGCTCGTCTACTGACGCAACCAGCAGCCAAGAAGCTAGAAACCACAAGAGCGCACAGAAAGTGTTTGACCATTCGCACGTGCGATCATACCGGTGTCACACGGGCACTTTTGATTGCATTCAGCTAGGGCGTTTGCGCGAAGCTTGATCCGGCGCAGCAGCGACAGACCTGTCGATTTCGATCAAAAGTATTCCAGTGACAGCAGTATTAGTCACCGCTAACTGCCCAAACTAATCAGATCATTTACGGTGCAGCCGCCATCTAACTGCGATATAAAAGGGTACGACATAGCAGACAAGAACCCGTGTGACGGTGGTGTTAACAGTAGAGTGTGTCAGGCCCTGTATCTCATTCGGAAGTATGTTTGCACAAACTTGATCACGCTTACGCTGGTGTAATTCAACGCTGCGGCTCGCATGAACCAGCCAACACTAAGGTATCATCAAATGTGCAGGGAACCAAATTTGTCAAACCACCTCACACACACAAGACAGCCAGCACTTGAGCATATCACATCGACGCGGGTTGTTGGTCATTCAACGCTACCGTTTGCACGAAACATCCACAGCGCTCGATCTCCCCCCTCTGAAGGATCAGTCAGCCGAGAATCACTGCCACATCACCAGATTCGCAAGGAATAATACCGCAATTCATACACACCGCCGCACAACACCAAAATCAACCTCGACCAAACTGGAGGAAGCGCTGACAGACGCCGTCGGCGCACCGCCAGGGACTAAAGCTCCTAAGGATGTTCGCGCGATTTGGGTGCCTAGGCCACGACCTACTGTACTCCTGACCTGCCCAGCTGGCGGCGGTCTACGGAGCTACCTGCGCCGGCTCGGATGCCGAACTTCACCGCCTAGGGTAACTCGAGTTACCCCAGCTCAGCGCTGGTGGATGCATGGAAATGCATGGGTTACCGTTGGTTCGAGAAGAATTTCATCACGCATTGAGTAAATATGGCGGGTATCTTGAATCTTTTTATTTCATGTGACTTTGAGAATCTTCTTTTGCATTTTAGTTTACATTTCAGTGCATTATTTTTCAAATAGGACCGCGAATCAGTTACAAACACATGTATCAGCGTGAAAAACAAGAAAGAATGATGACAGAGACACGTTGTAAAAAGTGCTGGCCAACCAAATGTTTATTTAACTCATGATACCGGCTGCACGTGTATACATTGGTAGACTTGTCGCACACTCAGCTGGATTTGATTTGCTGTCTGGACAAGAAAGGGCAAGGACTATGCCATTTGACAGTGGCCGCGGCATCCAGCGCGCATAGAAAACAACCCCATACAGACAATTTTGCGCATAAATACCTTCGTATCAAATGGCGAATGTAGATCGCAGGTACATGAGTAATCAATAAAAAACACTCTTCCACTGTTTTGAAACGAAACAGCACCAACAGCAAACAACTTTACCTGCAAGACTGCAGCGTTTGCTCTTTCGGAGAGAAGATTAACCTCTGCAATCTCACGGTTCAGTTTGGCTATTTGAGCGTTTAATTCAGCATTATTCCTTGCCTTGGTTTGGCATTTCTGGCGCGATGATTTTGCAGAAGTCATCACACGGCGCATCTTCTGGCTGGTTATAGGTGTTGTTTGCGTGGTCAAGGAGCGTCGGTCTTTTTTTTTTACTTTGTCGCCAGGTGCAAGTTCAGGTGGTTCTGTGCATTAAAATTCGGTAAAGGGTGCATAAAGTCGGAGGATGGTCCCGCAGTTGTGTTTGCGGATTGTACTGATGACATGTCGCTCGATGTCAAGCTCTGCTGCGCCGGGGCTGAACCTGTTTTCTTCCTGCATTAAAAAATTGCGTTTTGTTTTACGTCTTTCTTTGAAATTCGTTTTCATTGGTCCAATTTGTATGCAAGAGCTGCGGGGAGACGCCAAGCATTAAACATTGTTAGTCACCTTTTTCTTTAGACAGGGTCCATGTTCCTGAACATTTGAACGTTTCAAGGTGCGGTGTACTTTTGCCACGGCCGGCACCATGTACTTTGGGTAGTGTGGAAACACTCGCGGCACAGCATCCGCTTTCAGTTTTTTTTAAATCTTTAGTCCCGGCTTATAGTCGGTTGGAGCAAAGTGCACACTGCACACCTTCGACCTGTCATTTGGGAGCTACACTTCATTGCCAGCACCTTGAAAGAAAGATGAACATTCAGTGAAATGTGAATAAAATACAGAATTTCTTGTTCTTTTCTAAGGAGTATATCATGCAATTAGAAGTTTATACCATGGTGACGAAGTGAAAAAAAAAACACAGTTATGAAGTGAGCGTATGACTTCACCTCGTTAACCACGTGACACACGTAACTGGCTGAGATACAATAGCACTAAATAAAACGGATGACCACAAGAAAGAAGACAAGGACACACGCTACTCACAACTTTTCATTAGGAGAAAAGTTTTCCCGTATATGTCCTTTTGTCATGCATGCGCGTAGACGGGTAAACTAACACGATTATATCAGACGCGGTAGCACATAAATTCAAATTCGAGGTCAAATATTCACTTATGCAACGATCTCCGCTCTTTTTTGTAATGTAATTAAACTACCAAAGCAATCTCGAAGAAGCTGCTTCTTCCCACGATGGGTGTGTTAGAAAACCTAGTTGCATAACCACATGTAGTGACATGGCTTTCATATGTGCACTCTTGTCATCTTTTCTTTTTTTTTTGCTAATAAAAAGTTGTGAATATAGCACGTCGTCATTTACTCTGTTGAATTAAGACAAAACTGTTTTGGGTGTTGTACGTAAACTGTCTCAAGGCACAACAAAATGTCGGAAGGCCTTTTAATGCCCCTCACTGCGGGGGTGTTCATTTTGCAATTAATAATTTCTGACAATTCACATGCCAACTATGAAGTGATCGTGAGTCGTACAGTAGTGCGCCAATTTAGATTGATTCTGACTTCCAGGGGTTTAAACAAATGACATTGTAGCCTTACAAGAGACAAGCCTGCTCGTCGAAACATTTGCTCTGACACTTTATGTTAACAGATTTTTCATATTTTCAAGCTTCCATTTTTCAAGGGTCAGTTTAGTTCACCTGCACCAATCGGAACTGGTTCACAGCTGTGCACGAGAAGTTCAGAACTTGTGCAGCGCTACTTCAGCAGTGCAGCATCACAGGTGAATGACAAGGTGCCGACAATCTGGAATCCTAATTTTTGTTCGCTTAATTTAATGAGGTGCAAACATCTTGGCTAAACACACTGCATTTGTAGGGGTGGGTACAGTACCTACGTCTAATGCTATGTTATTTATTAAGCGGTGTGTGCAACTGCACCAAACCAGCGGCGTCAGAGCAGAAGGTACAGGAAAGTCATGAAGTAGTTTTGGTGCTGTACCTCTCCTGCACTTTTAGAAATGAATGGCATGATTTAGAAGATGCCATTGCTGCGCCACTGAAACGAATGGCGAGGTGCAGCACTTTATAAAATGGATCATGTGGTGCAGGCGAATCGAACAAACTCTTAAGCACACAAGCGTCTTAGCGTTTCACCCCCAACGAAATATGGCCACTGTGGCAGGGATCAAGCAGTGTGTTGTTGAGCTCAGCAGTACCACACAGTCTAACTAATAGTGTTACAGTTTCAACATTATTGAAGTGTAGATTCCACGCCACGGTAGACAGCCAATGATTGTGGCCAATATAAAGCCCCGCCTCCACGATATACGCGGTAAAACATTCACAAATACAGCATTGCATGTGTGAAGTTTGAGATGAACTGTTGTAGTGGACATTCACATGTTTCAACAAGCTTGCAGAGTGGACATTCGGGGGTAGTCATCCTGTCGTTGTATGGCAGTTTAGAAAAACATCCCCAGATATCAATGCATGAAATATTCCAAAGTAGACAAATAAACTCAGTTAACTAGGAAACAACAGTATTTTATACATATATGTAATGGTACCTCATAACACGTGTATCACTCAGGGCAGCTTCTTCACAAGGCATGTCATGTAGCAGGTTCCTTGCCCATTGTACACAGCTGCTTCAATGTCAGGTGGGCCAGGAGGCTGTGGCAGAAAAAGAAGTATTTCTCATTCATGTGATGCTTTCTTTGTCACACTATAGCAAAACCAGACCCATAATTATGTGATGTTTATCAAACGCGACTGCGGTAAATTATCAACTAGTAGGTTTTTTGCACTAATATATGGACTAGCTACAAAGACACATGTGAGGCGACAGTGATCTATTTGCGTTTTTTCATCGCAATGGCCTAATCAGTGTTACCTGGTGATAGAATTTCAGAATTAACTATTGAGTCAGGGATTCGTTCCCAAGTGAAGCCACGCCGCAAATAACGCACGTTTTTCCGGTTACGAATTGGGACGGTAAACAATTTTAAAACTTAATATTGCTATGCGCTGCCATCGTGTGACGCCTACGCAGTCATTGACAAAAACGCTGCATATGTTGAAATGAACCAACTAGCCCCGCAAGCAACTGTCCTTAAAAAACTGAAGGCATGGTTCTGTTTGACGTTGCATAAATCAGTTGCCAGACTTTGGGGTGGTTGTTGCCAGACTGCCATCAAATTTAGCAAAAAAGTTTGCTCCTGTAGTTGTGGCTTCTTCGTGAGAGTTTGGTGTGGTCTGCGGGGCATTTCGCGAGTGCGTGAGCTACGTTCGCCATTTTAATTAACGAAATGAACGTAAAACGAGTGTTCCAGAAGTCGGGGCGCGTTCTCTTGCTGTGTGCGCTACTGTTAAATTAAGATATCATGTCTAAGAGTTTTAAATCAACAACGCGTCGTCCGCCGTGCATTTCGCGAGTGCGATGAACTTTTTCGCGAGTGTGTGTGCGACGTAATTAACGCAATGAACCGCGCGTTACAGAAGTGTGGGCGCGTTCTCTTGCTGTGTGCGCAGCTGTGCAATTAAGAGATCGCGTCTCAGTATTAGGGACGACGGGGAAAACTGAATAGAGTCGCAGCAGGCGGTGCGCTGCCTCCCCCCCCCTTTTTTTTATTCACAGCTGATCGTGCCGCGTTGATTGCGTGCCACAACAAGAACGCTACGCTTCCCTTAGCTGTGTCAGCACAAGACATATCGTTCGGACTCGTGTACATGTGACGAATAAACGTCCCAAGGCTGGCTAAGCCAGGTACGTTATTGGATATTGCCGCGTGCATAGCTGCATTTAGCGGCGAGATAGCGACGACAACGAAGAACGCGGATTTGCTCGAGAGGCGCAGCGCAGCAGAGTGAAGAAGACGACAATCTCAGCGGCCTTCTCTGAGAGCATCTCTACAAGTTCCACTGTCCGCGTTTTTAAATTAACCCCCTGTAATTTATAACCCGCGACACTGGTGGAGGTGCTGGGTACTACCACCTCACGATCAGCACCCCTGTGAGAAGCCCCGAGTCCAGTCCTACGAGACAACCACGCGTGGAGACGCCTGTGCACCGCTCAAGCCGTCGCCTTCAAGGTCTTGAACCAGAATTTGGCCTTTTAAAGGGAGCAACACTTCCGACAGCCACCCCTATTCAAGAAATGGCAAGGAGTCCTGCACAGGTGACGGTCCAGAATATGCGCATTCCTGAATCATTTCTTGGCCGGCCGAACGAAGATGCGCAAGACTGGCTTGAGCAGTTCGAACGGGTAGCTAAATCGAACTACTGGAGTTTCAATGGAAAGCTCTTCCACGTATTATTCGCCCTTGAAGACGGTGCGAAGACGTGGTTTATAAACCGGGAGGCAACATTGACTACAAAAAACCGATACGTCGTCGGTTTCTTGACATCTTTAGTAACGCGGACCAACGTGAAAACGCAAAATGCCTTCTTGAAGAACGCACCCAACAGCTGCATGAAAGCGTCGCCATGTTTGCTGAGGATATGGTGCATCTGTGCCACCGCACGGACCTCAACGTGCCCGAGGCTCGAAAGCTAAGCCATCTCATGAGGGGCGTCAAATAGCAGTTATTTGTTGGTCTTGTGCGCAATCCGCCGACAACAGTGGACGAGTTCACCAGGGAGGCCACCACAATAGAGCGTGCGCTGCAGCAACGGTACCGACAGCCTGATCGCCCTGCCACCGGCGCAGGTGCAGGCGCCGCCGCACTTACCGCAAACAACGAGTTTTCTCTACACCACCTGATTAGACAGATGGTGCGTGAGGAGATCGCGAAGGAGAACGCAAAATACACATTGCAGTCACAGGCGCCCCCGCAGCAGGACTCCGCGGTAGCCTCCGTCGCTGAAGTCGTTCGCCATGAACTTCGAAAAGCGTTTGCCTCTCCTCAGCAATATTCCGCTCCACCGCACCGTCCAAACTCGTGTACCTATGCAGACGCTGTGCGTCGTCTATTGGCTCCTGAAGTATCATACCAGCCGAACGGATACAGCTATGCAGACGCTGTTCGTCGACCCACGCCCATGCCAGCGCCGCAGTACCTCGAACCGTATCCTGTGGCAGCCTGGGCTCAGCAGGATTCTGTCAGGCGTCCCTATACGCGCAAGACCGACATATGGCGCACTGCGGATCGCTGACCACTCTGCTACAACTGTGGAGAGCCAGGGCACATTTACCGTTTTTGCCCACATTGCCGAGCTGAATACCGCGGTAGTGCACCTACAGCTACGCGCCGACAGTTCGACGAAAGCCGTGCCCCCATCGACAACGACCAGGCTGGCAGGCGGGAAGGCTCTTCTACCTTCCGGGCGCACTCACCATCCCCGGCTCGCTTTGGTTCACCAAGCCGCCGTAGTTTCGCTGACACCGTCAGAGGTCGGTCTCCCAGCCCATGGCGGATGGATGGATGGATGGATGGATGCTATGAGCGTCCCCTTTATAACGGGGTGGTGACAAGTATGTCACCAGGCTCGACAAAAAAAAACTTTTTTTCTTTTTTTTATGTTGGCCTAATGCCTCTACTTCGATAAATTCTATCTTAATGGAAAAAAAGGTAAATTTTCACCTTAAGTTCTCTGCCATTTACGGCACACTGTCCATATTTTATTTTTCCAATATTTATTTTTGTCCTTTCTCTCTAATTTTCTGCCACCAATACTCCAACCGTCTCTTACTTATTTCAATCGCGGGTGTGTTCAGCTTTCCATTGTTGTCCCTAAAACCCAAGGCTTCCTGTAGGCTCGTGCCCAAACGTACACCTGGGTGGATATCTCCACATTCAATCAGAACATGCTCCGCCGTTTCCTTATCTTTCCCGCAGCATGTGCATTGTTCTTCTTCTTTACTGAATCTTGCTTTATAACTACGCGTTCTAAGGCAACCCGATCTCGCTTCAAACAGTAAAGCGCTTCCCCTTGAATTATCGTAAAATGCCTCCCTCCTTATTTCATTTTTGCCCTTTCGGTAGTTACTCAGAGCCGGTTTTTTCTCCATAGCTGCCATCCAGTAAATCCTCTCCGCCTCCCTGACTTTTCCCTTAACGCTCTTTGTTGACATATGGCTCACAATACCAGCCGTATATTTACTAGTGAGTCTTCTAGTTCTTTTTCTCCACTGTGTGTCCACGCTCTTCCTATACAAATAACGGAACACCTTCTCTGCCCATCTACTCTCCTTCATATTTCTTAGCCTTTCTTCGAACCTTATTTTGCTCTGCGCTTCCCTCGCCTCAAAACCTGCCCACCCCATATCGCCCTTTACAGCCTCGTTTGTCGTCTTCCCGTGAGCACCCAACGCGAGGCGTCCCACAGTCCTTTGATTTACATCCATTCCCGATTGCACCTCTGCCCTCATGCACACCACTGAGTTCCCAAAAGTAAGCCCTGGAACCATTACACCCTTCCACAGACCTCGAAGCACCTCATACCTATTGTATCCCCACAACGCTCTGTGCTTCATTATTGCCGCATTCCTCTTTCCTTTTGCTGCCGAGGCTTTTTCCTGTACCTCCATGTATCTATCACTCTCATTTACCCATACTCCAAGGTACTTGTATTCACTTACCCTCGGTATTTCCTGGCCTTGTATGGACACCGTCTGATCACAGGGATCATTGAATACCATCAATCCACACTTCGTTACACTGAATCCTAGTCCAAGAGCTTCACCTTCCCTTCCGCATATATTCGCCAGCTGCTGTATATCATCTCGACTGTCCGCAAATAAGACGATATCGTCCGCATAAAATAAACCTGGAAGCTTCTGCTCAATCATCATGC
Organism: Rhipicephalus microplus; assembly: GCF_043290135.1. NCBI lineage: Eukaryota > Metazoa > Arthropoda > Arachnida > Ixodida > Ixodidae > Rhipicephalus > Rhipicephalus microplus. The sequence goes on from NW_027464585.1 coordinate 33,682,464, forward strand.
CGCCCTGTTTGTGTGACAGATTAAAACCAATGTTGCTACCTTCTAGCGCTTTTTCCATACTCACCATGTACAGCATGAATAACAGTGGGGACAAAGGACATCCCTGTCTCAGACCCCTGCTAACCTCAACGTTCTCTTTGCTACGCATTCCTTCCCACTCTATGCAAACTGTATTTTCTCGGTATATCTCCCTCAAAAGCTGTATACAGCGGGGAAACTGAAAGCAGCGACCTCTGGGGGGAAGGTTGCAAGCCGTCGAGTCGCCGAAAATTCCCTACTGCTGCCGAAACACGTGAGAGACGATGATGAAGACTCTGCCGAGAAAACTGTGACTGCCGACCTCGCTGTGATGATTGACGGCGTTGAAGTGACGGCCTTAGTCGATACGGGTGCAGACTTCTCCATAATGAGTGAATGATTGGCAGACGAACTCAAGAAAGTCAGGATGGAATGGAAGGGCCTTTATATCCGAAATGCTGGAGGCCAGATAATGACTCCCACGGGAAAATGTACAGCAAGACTCACTATTGAGAATGAGGCTTTTTAGCCACATTTCTGATCCTACCGGAGTGCTGCAAACCTATGATATTGGGAATGGACTTCTTAAGAGAGTATGGTGCTGTGGTCAACATACGCGATGGTGTGATCACATTCGCTGCTGACAAGTCTGTGACCCATTATCCAGACCAAGAACCCAGGGTGTTACGTGTGGTCGACGACGACGTCTGCGTGCCACCACTGTCATGTAGTCTTGTTTCCGTGTGTTGAGCCGTGCACTGTAATGAAGACGCCATAGCCGAACGCATCACTGCCCTTCTTTTTCAAAAAGGCATCGCCATCGCTCGCGGCATCGTCAGCTTAGTGGATTGGCGCACAGGGGTGCTTCTAACCAAGCTCACGAATGAGCGCTGGCACATCGGTAAAAGTACGGCTGTGGTGTACCTCGAAGAGCTCGACGTCTCTCACGCTTGCCTTCTTACGCCAAGGAAAGCCAAAGCCAAATCACCTCCGCATACACCACCAGTAAATATCGGTCCCAGTCTAACACCGACTGAAAGAAGCCGTCTTATGGAACTGCTCAACCAGTTCATGGACTGCTTCTCATCGACATAACGAGTGGGTCGAGTACCTCTGACTAAGCATCGCATCATTACGGAAGACACAGCAAGACCAATCCGAGAGAACCCATATCGCGTTGCTCAGAAAGAACGTGAGGTAATCCAGCAAGTCAAGAAGATGCTAGAGGATGATGTAATTCAACCCTCAAAGAGTCCTTGGGCATCGCCAGTGGTACTCGTGAAAAAGAAAGATGGCAGCTTGCGTTTCTGCATCGATTATCGTAAGCTGAACCATGTTACAAAAAAAGACGTTTATCTATTACCACGGATCGATGACTCTTTGGACAGGCTACGGCATGCGCGCTATTTCTTGTCAATGGACCTTAAAAGTGGATACTGGCAAATAGAAGTAGATGAGCGCGACCGAGAAAAGACCGCCTTCGTGACGCCAGACGGGCTTTATGAATTCGAAGTCCTCCCTTTCGGTCTATGCTCAGCCCCAGCCACGTTTCATAGACTAATGGATACCATTCTGTCCGGCCTGAAATGGGAAACATGCGTTGTGTACCTCGACGACGTGATCGATTTTTCGGCCACGTTTGAGGAGCATCTAAAGCGGCTACTGTTAGTCCTTCAAGCCATACGGTCCGCTGGACTCATACTCAAACCGGAAAAATGCCACTTCAGCTTCGAAGAACTCCATTTCCTGGGACACGTGATCAGTCGTGAAGGTGTGAAGCCTGACCCAGATAAAACGGCAGCCGTAGCAAAGTTCGCAAGGCCTGTTGATAAGAAAGCGGTCAGGCGTTTTCTGGGCCTCTGCGCCTACTACCGGCGATTTATAGCAGGCTTTGACCACATCGCCTCTCCACTCACCCGCCTTACGAGGGAAGACATTGCATTTGTATGGGGTGAAGAGCAAAAATCTTCGTTCAACGAGCTGCGACAGCGTCTACAAACTCCACCTGTCCTCGCTCACTTCGACGAGAATGCACCAACAGCCATCCATACAGACGCCAGCAATGTAGGCCTAGGTGCTGTTCTTGTCCAATGCCAAGATGGTGTGGAGAGAGTGGTTGCCTACGCTAGCAGAACGTTGACACGCGCCGAGTCCAACTACTCAACAACGGAGAAGCAGTGTCTGGCCGTCATTTGGGCAGTTGCGAAGTTCCGCCCGTACTTATATGGCCGCACTTTCCAAGTCGTAAGCGACCATCACTCTGTTTGTTGGTTGACCAACATGAAAGACCCATCTGGACGTTTAGCACGATAGAGCTTACGGCTCCAAGAGTACGACATGGCCGTAGTTTACAAGTCTGGAAGGAAACACTTAGACGCCGACTGTTTGTCAAGGTCACCGACTGAATGACCGGCTATAGAGGATGATGATTTCCCAGGTTTTTTAAGAGTTGTTGATGCAGCTATCATTTCTCGGCAATAACAAGATGATCGGGAGCTCAATTCGCTTATAGAATTCTTGAACGGACGAGCCGCCAATTCACCAAGAGTGTTTTCGAACTTATCGTGATTCTGTTTACGGGACGGAATTTTGTACAAAAAGAACTTTTCATCAACAGGTAGAAGCTATCTGCTGGTAGTTCCTGGAGCTCTCCGCAGCGAAATTTTACAAGCCTGCCATGACGAAGTCACTGCGGGCCACCTCGGTTTCACAAGAACACTGACACGCATCAAAGAAAAATATTACTGGCCAAGAGTCGCAGCAGAGGTTAAAAATTACGTCCGAACATGCATTGACTGTCAGCGGCGCAAGGTACCACCTGTCAAACCCGCTGGGCTATTACATCCTGTGCCCGTGCCAGAAACCCCGTTTTCTCAAATCGGAATGGATCTGCTGGGCCCATTCCCAACATCGGACAGCGGCAACAAATGGGTTATAGTGGCGACGGACTACCTCACCCGATACGCGGAGACCAAGGCAATCGCGAGTGGCACTGCAGCTGAAGTGGCCCAGTTCTTCATTAAGAACATTGTTTGAGACATGGTGCTCCAGCTGTCGTCATAACAGACAGAAGTACCGCGTTTACAGCCGAGCTTCTGCGCGCTGTGCTTACGCTCAGTGGCACAGCGCATGGGAAGACGATAGCTTACCATCCACAAACGAATGGGCTTACAGAACGACTTAACAAGACAATCACTGACATGCTTTGCATGTACGTCGACGTAGAACACACAAATTGGGACCGAATATTGCCGTACATCACATTCGCGTATAATACGGCGCGCCAGGAAACAACAAAAATGACGCCGTTCGCACTAATTTATGGCAGAGAAGTTACGACAATGCTTGACGCCATGCTGCCTTACGTATCAATGATTCAGAGACAGACGCCGCAGACTTCACTGAGCGCGCCGAGGAAGCAAGGCAGCTTGCCCGCGTCAGAATAATGAACCAGCAGAAACTTGACGCCCAACGGTACAACCTTCGCCATCGATTCGTCATTTATCAACCAGGAGATAGAGTCTGGGTTCGATTTCCTGTACGACGACGAGGCCTCTCAGAGAAACTCCTACGCCGATACTTCGGACCATATAAGGTTTTGCACCGTCTTAGCGACGTGACGTACGAAGTCGTGCCCGACGCCTCCTCCTGTTCGAAACGTCGCCAGCATCTGCCTGAGACAGTGAACGTGGTCCGCATGAAACTTTACCACTCTCAGTGATGTAAACACCCGCTGGTCGCATCTCTACCTGTTCAGCATCGGGACGACCCTCACTCTGGCGGGAGGGTGATGCCACGTGCATAGCTGCATTTAGAGGCGAGATGGCGACGACAACGGAGAACGCGGATTTGCTCGAGAGGCGCAGCGCAGCAGAGTGAAGAAAACGACAATCTTAGCAGCCTTGTCGGAGAGCATCTCTACAAGTTCCACTGTCCGTGTTTTTAAATAAACCCCCTGGAATTTATAACCAGCGACAATATTGCCACGTTCCATTTCCCAAGTTTTTGTTATCGCCCCAAATCACCACACGATTCTCAGCGCAAACCACGCCTGCAGTTTTCGAGAGGGTTCCGGACTGTAGTAGACCATTTCGATAAGATCACGCCCACTTTGCGAACGGTACAGATTGTTCTGGAACCTACGCCACCATTAGCGATAACGCTAGAACATTCGACGGCAAGAGTATAAATGCCGACGCGCTTCACCGCTTGTTAGTAGTTGATCGAAGGACGACGCTCCGTTCGCCGCTATCAGTCCGAGACTGCTATCTGTGCGAGACTGCTGCTGTAATTGGGCTTTCCGTTTACCGGGCACAGGTTCGCCCAAATAAACAGGTAAATCCCAACACGAAGTCTCCTGTCTTCGGCCACGTCACGACCCCGTGATATCTGGTGGAGGTGCTGGGTACACGGCTTGACGGGGGCGTCCGGTACATGAACGGTCATACCGTTGGACAGCGGCCCAGCGCAGTGCACCGACGAAGACTGACGTCTGGCGCACCCCTGACCATCGCCCGCTCAGCTACCACTGCGGCGAGGCCGGACACACATACCGCCGTTGCCAGTACTGACAAATGGGACTGCGTGGCTTCGCCGTCAATGCACCGCGTCCACAGCCAGGAGAACGACCACGTGACATCGCCGACTACCTGACAGGAAGTCGGTGGACACCACGAAGCCCTTCGCGTTCGCCGTCGCCCAGCCGCCGCACGTCACCGCTCCACCGGCAGTACTCTGGCCCAACGCGGGGCCGGTCTCCTAGCCCGTATCCGGGAAACTAAGGCAGCAACCGGTGGAGGTGCGGTTGCTGTGCGACGAACTACCGAAGATCCTCCTCCGACGACGACGCCGCGACGGAGCTTTCCGAACACAACGCCAACCAGGCAAAGCCCTGACGACGAAAGCTCACTTATCGAAGGTGGCCTGACGACGCAACATGTAAGCAGCGGAACAAGCCGACGCAGCCGTGACCCGACGCTACGCCCTAACTGTAATGCGAGACGGCAAACTAGTGATCTCGACGTCCTTATCGACGGCCACAGTGTGACCACTCGCGTCAATACTGGAGCCGACTATTCTGTCATCAGTGGGTCGTTCGCCGCGAAGTTAAAGAAAGTTAGGACAGCTTGGAAAGGCCCTGAAATCCGCACAGCCGGAGGTCATCTCGTAACGCCTGCAGGAATCCGCACAGCGAGAGTCACCATTAACGGCCGTGTTTATCCTACAGACTTCGTAGTCCTACAGCGTTGCTCGAGAGATGTCATCGTTGGCATGGACTTCTTATGCCTCCATGGTGCTGTCATCAACCTAAAAACAAAGTCGATAACGTTATCCACAGAAGAAGCACTACCACCGCGCACGCCGTCAGGACACCATGCCTTAAATGTGCTGGAACAACAAGTCACCATTCCGCCTCGCTCAAGCGTCATTATCTCAGTCGGCACTCCTAAATCACCTAACTTGGAAGGCGTCGTTGAAGGCAGTCAGCATCTGTTGGTCACCCGAAATATTTGCGTCGAAAGAGGAATTGCAGAGCTGCGGGGAGGCAAAGCAACGGTTATGCTCACCAATTTCAGCAATGAGTACAAACATGTGAACAAAGGAACAACGGTCGCAAACATCAAAGAAATTGTCGAAGCCACCAGTGCTTTCGCCCTCGCCGATTCTGCAGAACCTGCTCAGAGGAACTAAGCCCCTCCCATAGCTTTTGACGTCAATCCCAGACTTCTGAACGATAAGCAAGAACAGCTCAAGGCCCTGCCCCTGCAATACGAAGATTGCTTTTCGTCGTCGTCGAAAATTCGGCAGACCCCAATCACGAAACATCGCATCATAACCGAAGAAAATGCCAGACCACTTCGTCAGAGTCCGTACAGGGTTTCGACGCGAGAACGTGAGGCCATGAAGAGACAAGTTGATGAAATGCTGCGGGATGACATTATCCAGCCGTCCAAGAGTCCATGGGCATCCCCCATGGTGTTAGTGAAGAAAAAGGATGGTACCCTACGTTTCTGCGTCGATTATCGCCACCTGAACGAAATCACAAGAAAGGACGTGTATCCTCTCCCACGAATAGACGACGCACTTGATCGGCTCCATAACGCCAAGTACTTTTCGTCAATGGACCTCAAGACTGGCTATTGGCAAATCGAAGTCGACGAAAGAGACCGAGAGAAGACGGCGTTTATAACACCGGACGGCCTCTTCGAGTTTAAGGTGATGCCCTTCGGCCTTTGCTCAGCGCCTGCAACTTTTCAACGCGTTATGGATACAGTACTGGCAGGATTGAAGTGGCAGACTTGCCTTGTGTACTTGGACGACGTCGTCGTGTTTTCCTCGAGTTTCGACGAGCATCTTCGGCGCCTTGAAGCTGTACTTCAAGCCATCAAGACTTCCGGACTCACACTGAAGCCAGAAAACTGCAGATTCGCGTATCAGGAGCTCTTGTTTCTGGGGCACGTTATCAGCAAGTCTGGAGTTCGTCCTGATCCACGGAAAACAGCCGCCATCGCCGAATTCCCGCCGCCCACTGACAAGAAAGCCGTGCGCCGATTTCTGGGCCTGTGCGCCTATTATAGGCGGTTCGTGAAAAACTTCGCCCACATCGCCGATCCTCTCACTAACCTTACCAAGGCCGACGTGGAGTTCAAGTGGGAAACGCCACAGGAACACGCTTTCCAGGAGCTTAAACATCGCCTCCAGACGCCTCCGTTACTTGCCCATTTCGACGAATTCGCCGAGACAGAAATACATACTGACGCAAGCAGCGTAGGTCTTGGCGCCGTTCTTGTGCAGAGGGCTGACGGACTTGATAGGGTTATTAGTTACGCCAGCCGATCGCTATCCAAAGCAGAAGCAAACTATTCCACAACAGAAAAGGAGTGCCTCGCCATCATCTGGGCTACGTCGAAATTTCGCCCATACCTCTACGGCAGGCCCTTCAAAGTTGTGAGCGACCACCACGCCTTGTGTTGGCTAGCCACTTTGAAGGACCCTTCAGGTCGCCTCGCACGATGGAGCCTGAGACTTCAAGAATATGACATTACTGTCATTTACAAGTCCGGCAAAAAACACTCCGACGCCGACTGTCCCCCTCGTGCGCCTGTCGACCAACCGCTACCCGACGACCCGGATGACGACTACTTCTTGGGAACGATAACTATCGACGACTTCGCTGAACGACAGCGGGCCGACCCGGAACTTAAGGCCCTAATAGAATACCTCGAAGGCAGGACCGCCGAAGTCCCGAAGGTATTCAAGCGCGCACTTGCGTCGTTTTTTCTACGAAACGGTCTTCTACAAAAGAAAAACTTTTCACCGCTTCGAGCTAAGTACCTCCTTGTGGTGCCTTCAGCTCTGCGACCAGAACTCCTGCAGGCCCTGCACGACGATGCGACGGCAGGGCACCTCGGGTTTTCTCGCACGCTCGCGAGGATACAAGAAAGGTACTACTGGCCACGTCTTACCCCCGACGTCACTCGTTATGTGAAGACATGCCGGGACTGTCAGCGACGCAAGACACCACCACCACCGACAAGGCCAGTGGGACTTCTGCAGCATATATATATATATATATATATATATATATATATATATATATATATATATATATATATATATATATATATATGTATATATATATATATAAATATATATATATATATATATATGTTGCAAGCGAGAAAATTTTATAGTATAAGTGCAGTTCTATCATTATTATCATCAAAGGCGTAGGCTGGCAGGGGTGCATATTGTTTTGAGAAATTTACCTTCCTTTTTTATGTGCACAGTTTCAGACCCTCTCCTACCTTTCCTTCTTCTGTGGCATGGAGGAAGGAAAGGTAGGAGAGGCCCTGACGTCCCTCGTGAAGCCGCGATGAAGCCGGAAGTAGGCCATATTGACTGGGAAAATTCTCCTCTCTTCTTTACATCCGAATGTAAAGCAGAATGCACGACTCTCTCTCCGGCTCGGAAAGAACGTGGGCTGCGCAGCGCGTGTGTCGTGACGATCCGAAACTAATGGAACGGGGCTCATCACTCTGAGCCAGCGGACACCTTCGGCAAAACCACTTCGTCTGAGTAATAACAGGGAGGAACGGCTCGCCGCAAACGAAGCAACTACAAGAGAACGCGCGCTAGATGCACTGACAACGGCGAGTGTTTTCACGTCACTAATTCAGCAACTGTACAGACAACACGATCAGTCATGCGCATTCTACGGTTGCATTCCGCCACGCGGCTGACGCAGCGTCCGGCCACTGTGCCCGTGTTCCGCGTGAAACTCACCGGCGTCCGTATTCTGCGACCGTGGTGACTTTGAGCACGGTGCTAGTGACACTTGAACGCGGTTGCTATTACGTTGAGATTAGGTGCAATGCTGGGGGAGTGTGTACCAAGCGGAACAGAAAAGGTGTAATAATACGCACATGCAAGTTGTTACTGTACACACACAACACGAAACTACGTATGTGCACATGATCCTCATGGTGTCTTGCTGGGCTCAACAGCGTCGTCCGTTGTCACAAGCAGGAGCACTGCTCAACCGTCACTGACCTGCAAGGCGTTCGTCGTCATTCAGCTTCATCATGGTGTCCAAGGCGATTTCGCTGAACACTGACTGTTTCATCCGCATCATCCGCCGCACGACACATGGATATGCACTCCTGGCTCTGGCAGCCCGCGGGTAGCCAGAAGTCAAAAATCGAAGAGCCCCACTGTTGAAACCCCGTGATGGACAAAAGGATTTGTAAACGTTGCTAAGAGTACAGTAACTGCCAAGAGAACACTGCGTAACCAGTAACGCGGCGCAGAGCACAAATATTGTCCGCCACGGCTCAGCACGAGACCTGGGGAGGCACACATTCCGCCACCAGCCGCGGCCGCTCACTGCTAGACCAGATCCACTGCGCACACGGAGGAAGGAAACCTAACGAGAGGGCATGCCCAGCCGGCGCAGGGCGTAAAAAATGTGTCGGAAATTACGTCACGCGCGGCCATATTCACTGGGCACAATGGCAGTGTTTTGTTATTATTGATGTAGTGCGGTGCGGCACCGTTCAGGTGGTCCAGCGGTGGTGTGCGCGTTTTCATGGGCCTCGCACCTAACCGTTGCGTACTGCAGGTGTTCGACAGCATCCATTCTTTGTGCCGCATTGTTAGCTACACGATTTTCCTCCAGTGGTCGTTGTAGCCAGGTGTCTGAACTAGAAACCATGGAACGAGCACGCGTATACATACTCCGAATTTGCAGCGTCCGTCAAAATTATGCTGAAAAGCCATCATAGAAGATAACGACTGTGCTCAAAAGTTCGTTCAATGAATGCCTTGCAGGTTAGTGACAGTTATGCGGTGTTGCTTCTTATGACAACGGATGATGCATTTGCGGTCCACTGGCCCTTATTAAGACTGTAATCTAATCTGCAATGAAGAGGTGGACGCTGAAGCTAAGAGAACTTTAAATAGTGCCCCGGAAGTGTGCATCGCATTTTCTCGACAAGATACTAACATCCTACTTCGCGTAATGCGCAGCCCCATCTTAGAGCACTGGTAGAAACCAGAACACCAGCACAAGCGGCTGCACAAATGGAACCCGGAAATGAAGTTCCGTATGCCTCACAAGTTAAAGCGAAGCATCTCATGCATTATCCACCGCATTCGCCTCGATGTGGCTTACACGAGGCGTTACACCCACTTGATTGGCTGTAATGACACAGGTCCCAATTGTGGTCACTGTCGGTTGCCATAAACGCTCGAACATATATTTTGCGACTGTCCAGCATATGCAAGCGAACGCCAGTAACTGATATCTTCGATTGGCCGGGATATTAGTCGACCATTAACCGATGAGGTTGTGTTAGGTCCTTGGCCTGGCGCCAGCAGCACACATGTGGTTATATGAGCCGTCCTCACTCTCTAAGAAGCCACTGGACTGGATGCACGTCTGTAGAGTTACCCAATCTAATAAGAACATATCATCTCTCAACTTTACCATCCTCATTCATCACTCTTTCACTCCCCAGTCACCCTTCCCCAGTGTGGAGTAGCAGGCCAGAGCAAACTATAGCTCAGGCCGACCTCTCTACTTTTCTGTAAATAAGTTCTCTCTCTCTCGTAATCTAATTTTGCTTTTCATGTTCCTGTACATTTACCACATGCTTCTGCGCATTAAAGTTCCTGTTATGCTTCGTTTAAGACGCTCCTTCTTCGCAATATTATCTCGCTCTCCGCAATATTGTCTGTATTGTAGCAAAACTCGTTAAAATGTCTACACGCACCTGCAAAAGGTAACTAAGTGCACCTCACAAGATGCGCGTGCTTGTGCATTCAGAAGCTGACAAAGCCGTTCGAACGATGTTGACCAAGTGATGTTGACCTTTTCTCACGCATTCCTTCGGCTAACTTTCCCACCTTTCACCCTAACGCGATCCTGGTCTCCGTTCTCCGTAGCTACTAGTGCGTGTGAATCACACTGGAGACGTGTTCCCACGCACTTTCGGGTGGTCTTCACTGTTTTCGTCCTAATGATATTAATGGCCTTTGGGATATTCGTAGGAACCAGTGCGTGTCGGACAAAAAAGGGACGAAAACAAAGAGACCGGCGCAAACTCAACGGGCTGCCATGCACACAAGCTCCACCGACGCCGATGTCACTGGTCCCGTTAATTAAGGAGGCAATCGCCGGGCTAATTCCAAGCGCCGAAGTATCGGCCCCCCGAACCACACCATGAAAGCGTGGACAATTTAGAAGTGGTCCCTTTTGGCGCGCCAGCGGACGCCGGCTGTGGTCCAAAGAACAAGTCAGAGCCGAGAGTTGATAAACAAAGCAAAATTATATTCTCAATAATGGCAGATATAAACGATACACAAATATGCACACTCGACAATAGTTGAATATGATATTGACGCAAGGTAGGCTGGCAACTATAGTAGCCAGCATCTGAAGAGGACAACGAAGTAGATCTGTGTGCGCGTGCTCTGGTGTTCGCGTTTCTGGCCCTTGGGTTGCGAAAGTAAACGCCCTGTTTTGTACCTGCGTGCCTGTGTCTTTTTGACATTTTCTGGTGGAGGTGCTGGGTACGGTAGATGATACGGTCCCCTGAGAGCACCCCTGACGCAAGTCCATCGAGTATCTCAGCCGAGCTTACTCCTGTGCACGTACGTTCCAGCCGTCGTCTCCAGGGACTCGAGCCACAGCATGGTTTGCTGCCTGAACGTCAGAGTACTATGAATCAAACACCGCCTAACGTCACCGCGCCAGCACCAGCGCACCTGGTTATCAACCAGCCCAAGACGCCGAAGACATTTCACGGAGCTGCTTCTGAAGATGCCGACGACTGGCTCGAGCATTTCAACCGGGTCGCCGTCATCAACGATTGGACCCCAGAGCGTAAGCTACGCTATGTGTACTGCTTCCTGGAGGACTCCACGAAAACGTGGTTTGAGAACCATGAAGCAGCGCTTACGTCATGGGATGAGTTTCAACGGCAGTTCCTCAAGGCATTTGCCCGAGAGGACAAGAAAGAGACAGCGGAGCGTGCTATAAAGGCAAGGGTTCAAGGCCCTAACGAAAGGGTGACGACCTACGTAGAGGACATGGATCGGCTTTTCAAGCGTGCGGAGCCCTCTATGTCCGAATCCAAGAAAGTTCGCCACCTAATGCGTGGTGTTAAAGAAGAGATTTTTGCCGGCCTGATTCGAAACCCGCCGGCGACACTTGCGGAGTTCCATGAGGAAGCCACTGTCATGGAGAGGGCCCTTCAACAGCGTGCCAGACAGTATAACCGTGGTGTAAACCCAAGTGAGGTCACTTCTGTCACTCTCTGCAATGACATCAGCGCGTTGCGAGAGCTTATCAGAGCTCTCATTAAGGAAGAGCTACAAAAGATGCAGGTGACTGCTTCACCTGCAAAGCAGCTCTCCATTGCGGAGATGGTACGCGCCGAGCTACGGCAAGCCGTTCACGCTCCCCAACCATCCGAGGCGCCACAACAGAGGCACTGCGTCGAGATGAGCTACGCGGAAGCAGTGCGACGTCCTCCATCGTGCAGTTCAACCAGCGTATTTTACCCCAATGAGCGACACGCTCAGAAAATGGAGGTAGGCTTCCGCTCTCACAGCTCACCGTTGATCGCCGAAGCAAGACCGAGAAAAAGTGACATCTGGCATACACCCGACCACAGGCACCTTTGCTTCCACTGCGGGGAAGCCGGACACGTCTACCGAACATGTCCATACCGTCGTGTGGGTCTCCGTGGATTTTCGCCTAATGCCCCTCGTCCACGACCTGGCGAGCGACCACAGGAAATAGAGTTTCATCTCAAATCGTCGCAGTATCGAACATCGGTCACAAGAGCCTCGCTCGTCGTCGCCTGCTCGCTACAGGTCACCGAGCCCAGCCTATTCACGTGGCGCTCCAAGACGCCGTTCACCCAGTCCTGCAAGTCAGGAAAACTGAGTTCAGCGACCTCCGGAGGTGAGGCCGCTGACGCTGACTCTACGGAAGATCCTCCACTACGACGACAGCGCCAGCAGCAAAAAGATGTACAGGCGCAGTCAAACGTGATGCGAAGAGTGGTGACATCAAACATTGCGGTAACTGTGGCCGACGAAGATGTAATGGCGCTTATTGACACTGGAGCAGACACTTCTGTTATGAGCATGGGTCTTGCCTGCAGGCTGAAGAAGGTTTCTACCCAGTGGGCTGGGTCGCAGATACGTACGGCAGAAGGCCATCTTTTTACTCCGGTGGGGCGGTGCACAGCGCGAGTCAGTATTCACGGATTTACGTATCTCGGAGATTTTGTAATACTGCCGAGTTGCTCGAGGGACCTAATTCTCGGACTGGACTTTCTGCGTGATAATGGAGCCGTGATTGATTTGCAACAGTCGCAAGTGACGTTTTCTACGGCACACGCTTTAGCGCGCAACCCTCACGGCAGTTACGTCAATGCTTTGAGAATTGTTGATGATGACGTCACGTTACCGCCGAAGAGTAGCGTGTTCACCTTGGTAGCCTGCGACGTTTTCGACGAATTCAACGACTATGAAGGTATTGCTGAGGCAAATATTCCGCTGCTGCTCAAACGAAACATATGCATAGCCCGATGCCTTGTTCGGTTAGAGAATAAACGCTCTCGAGTTCTGCTGACCAACTTCAGCAATGAGTTTCAGCACGTTCCTAGAGGGACTACTGTCGCTTTCTTCAGTAAAATCGCCGACTTTTTCGATATCGGCACATTGGATACGACTTCACCACATGCAAAAGCTTGTGCTGACCCGGGAAGCCGCATTCACGTTAATCCAGACTTGCCAGATTCACGAAAAGAGCGGCTGCTAAACCTTGTGAGGGAATTCTCGGACTGCTTCTCCACAGCATCGAAAGTTCAGCGTACCACCGTTACAAAACACCACATTGTTACCGATGAGTCGGCGCGGCCTCTTCGCCAACATCCATACCGTGTGTCCCCGAAGGAAAGAGAGGTGATTAGGCGTCAAGTTCAAGAAATGCTGAATGATGACGTCATCCAACCCTCGACAAGTCCGTGGGCGTCACCTGTTGTCTTAGTAAAGAAAAAAGACAACACATTACGCTTCTGCGTCGATTATCGATGGCTTAACAAAGTCACGAAACGCGACGTTTACCCCCTGCCACGGATTGATGACGCCTTAGACCGTCTACGCCACGCCCAGTTCTTCACATCACTAGATCTCAAGTCAGGGCACTGGAAAATTGAAGTTGACGAGGGCGACCGTGAGAAAACCGCGTTCGTGACGCCTGACGGGCTGTACGAATTTAAAGTGCTGCCTTTAGGTCTCTGTTCCGCTCCCGCCACGTTTCAACGCATGATGGATACTGTACTAGCTGGACTAAAGTGGCAGACATGTCTTGTATACTTGGATGATGTCGTTGTGTTTTCAACCACATTTGACGAGCATATTTCAAGGCCAAGAAGTGTCCTCACTGCAATAAGGAGAGCGAACCTTACCATCAATCCCGAAAAGTGCTACTTCGGCTATCAGGAACTCAAGTTTCTCGGCCACGTGGTTAGCCCGGGGGATGTTCGACCAGATCCGGAGAAGTTGGCTGCCATTGCCGATTTCCCTCGTCCTGGAGACAAAAAGGCTGTTCAGTGATTCCTCGGCGTACTACCGCCGTTTTGTCGAAAGATTTTCGAAAATTGCGGAACCTCTTACAAGACTGACACGGCCAGATGTACCTTTCGTATGGACGGAAGAACAACAACAAGCCTTCGTAGAGCTGCGCAATCGACTGCAGACAGCTCCAGTGCTGGCACATTTCGACGACACTGCCGACACCGAGATCCACACAGACGCCAGCAACGTGGGAATCGGAGCCATTCTAGTTCAATGGAAGAATGGCGCAGAGCGTGTGATCGCTTACGCGAGCCGCAGTCTCACAAAAGCAGAGGCTAATTACTCTACCATCGAAAAAGAGTGCCTAGCAGTCGTTTGGGCCATTAGCAAGTTTTGACCCTACCTATACAGCCGGCCATTTCGAGCGGTCAGTGACCACCATTCGCTCTGTTGGCTTGCCAATCTACGGGATCCATCAGGCCGCCTCGCCCGCTGGAGCATCCGCCTTCAAGAGTACGACATAACGGTGGTCTACCGATCAGGACATAAGCATACAGATGCTGACTGCCTGTCTCGTGCTCCTATTTCCCCGACGTCATCTGACACTGAACAAGATTTACCGTTTCTTGGCATCGTCGATGTGGTGCGGATGGCTGAGCTTCAACGTGAGGACACTGAGCTACTTCCTGTCATCCAACATCTTCAAGAAGAAGACGTTATCGTCCCGCGCCGACTCTCGCGTGGTTTGACTACGTATTGCCTGCGGAACAATGTTCTCTACAAGAGAAATCTTGAGAGCAGCCAGGAAACTTTCCTCCTCGCCGTTCCAATGGCACTGCGTGAGGAAGTTTTGCAGGCGTGCCACCACGATCCTTCGGCCGGTCACTTAGGCTTTGCTAGGACATTAGCGCGCATCCGACAGAAGTACTACTGGCCACAGCTGTATTCGTCCGTTCAGCGCTATGTCCACACCTGCTGTGACTGTCAGAGGCGTAAAGTTCCACTCGCAAAGCCCGCTGGTTTCCTCCAACCTTTAGATCCACCTCGAGCACCATTTCAGCAAGTAGGAATGGATCTTCTTGGTCCCTTCCCTACGTCATCCTCAGAAAATAGGTGGATAATTGTCGCGACCGACTATCTGACTGGCTATGCAGAAACCAAAGCTGTGCCGAAGGGAACTGCAGTTGAAGTCGCCCGATTCTTTGTCCACGACATTGTTTTGCGCCATGGTGCACCTGCTGTTCTCATAACCGACCGCGGAGCAGCATTTACGGCAGAGTGATTGCAACAAGTCACCAAGCTGACGCACACCAACCACCGGAAAACAACACCTTATCATCCCCAAACAAACGGCTTGACGGAGGGGTTAAACAAAACATTGGCCGACATGCTATCTATGTATGTTGATGTAGAGCACAAAACGTGGGATGAAATTTTGCCGTACGTCACGTTTGCCTATAACACCGCTGTGCAAGAGACCACAGACCTAACACCATTCGAGCTTGTTTATGGCCGTCGCGTCAAAACACCGTTAGACGCTATGCTCCCCGTAGACCAGGACAACAGCGCAAATGACAGCGTTGACGACTTCGTTGAGAAAGCCGAGGGAGCCTGCCAGCTTGCACGGAACCGCATTCGCGCGCAGCAAGATATCGACGCTCGCCGTTACAACCAAGGCCGAAGGAGCGTCCACTATCAACCAGGTGAGTATGTATGGGTGTGGACACCAGTTCGACATCGTGGGCTTTCGGAGAAGCTATTGCGGCGCTACTTTGGCCCTTACGAAGTTGTGCGCTGCCTCAGTGACGTGAATTACGAGGTAGTTCCCCAAAGCTCCGACACCAGTTTAAACCGAAGACGTCCACGTCCAGAAGTAGTCCATGTAGTACGAATGAAACCGTACCACGCCCGTGACTTATGAACACTTCGAACTTTTTCCTTATTATCCACAACAGCGTGGGCTTTTTTTTTCATTGACGTGATCATTTTTTTCTTTCATGGCCACCTATAGCATCTCAGTCAATCGACCGGGACGGTCTCTCTTGAAAGGGGGGAATTGACGCACGGTAGGCTAGCAACTATAGTAGCCAGCATCTGAAGAGGACAACGAAGTAGATCTGTGTGCGCGTGTTCTGGTGTTCGCGTTTCTGGCCCTTGGGTTGCGAAAGTAAACGCCCTATTTTGTACCTGCTTGCCTGTGTCTTTGTGACAGTATGATACCAATCAAACAACGTACTACACAGTACAATCAGCCACCCTCGAAACAACAGACACAAACAACAATACGCTCTACAATGCAGTCACATGCATCGAACATCCAAGGCACTCAAAGACGAAAGAGTTCAAAAACTTATTGAGTCCAAAGTCCTTCGGACAAAAGACTGAATGATACTCTTCTGAGAATCACTCACTCAAAGTCCAGCGTTGTTGTCGTTCCGCTGCCCCCGAAGTTTCTCTTCCAGGAAACCTCGCGTCTTCAATTGGCCGCTCTCCAAGCTTCAAACTTCTTCGCCGGAAACACGTCGGCTTCACACACGCAGCTGTTGCCACGCGACTTCGCTCGATAGCGGTAGACACACACTCTTGCCTGTAGCTCGAGTCTTCACCCCTCAGGTGGAAATCCTCTTCTTCTCCTCCTTTGTCACGGAAGACAAAAGGCTTTGCCCACAAGGCGGGACACCCTACGCACTCTGGCGCATACTCTCTTCTCCTGCTTTGTCACTAAGGACGAAACCTTCACCGACAGACGCGGCGGAATACCCCACGCACACTGACGCTAACTTCCTTCTACTCCTAATCTCCCATCTCGGCTACTCGATTAAATACCTTCCGAGAGAGATTCCGGAAAGTTGTCATCATTTCGTCCGCGCGATACGCAGCTAAGGCTGGGGAGAGGGCGAGACGGTACGAGGGCCGTCCGCCAAAGATGACGCAACCCTGCATGACCCGCCCACTTCCATCGAGAATTCTCTAGGGCTTGCTCGGCCGCCGATGCGAGGAGGTTCGTTGGCGAACCTACGCTTCCGAGGGGAGAGGGACGCGCGCCCGGGGAGTCTTTGGATGCTTGTTTTCTTTTTTTTATCGTTGACCTCTCGGCGCTTCGTCGCGAGAATTTGGCGGCGCGCCCTTTTTTGAGCGCTCGTTTTGTGACACTGCCCCCCACTTTAAGAATATTATCTCATAATATTCAAAACCACACAAACGAGTGCGAACAGTCCCCACACTCTCAAAGACTGTAATATAATCTGTCGCTCATGACACGTCACATTCACAATATATCACTCAATACATTTGTACATTGTAATTCAATCTCACGATGCATGAAATATAACCACAGGTACATGAGTACAACACTCCATCACATATTCCAGACAATACAAATGTACAAAGTTATCTCATTACAACAGTTGTACAATACTATACATCACATCACCGTAACAAACATTTTCATTCGCTCGACATACAGTTGTGACACAGGATAACAAGAACATTAACACATCATATGGCACTCAGCCGTGCCGAACACATTCCGATTTCACCTCAGCACCAATTCTGTGTACCTTGAGCGGCGCTTGCGCCCTTTCTTGCGGTGCTCTCTCGATGTCTTCTTATTGTTTTTCCTCGTTTTGTTCCGGCGAGCCCCTTCCAACGACGGTATCGGAGGCGGCGTCTCAGCCATCGTTGTCACTTCCGACAATGTTAACGGGTCATGACGCTCAACCGATCCGGCGCGGTTATTCATCCGCTTGTTCATGTCACGACATTTGGCCTGGCTGGCCGACTCCGTCATCTTTACACTGCCGGTCGGTTGAAGTCGTGCCGACTTAAGTCCAGCTGCCCAGCACGTGAACTCATTCAATACGATCATGTTCTCATTCGCTGTCTCTCGCCCAGGCTTCACCTTGGGCTCGGGTGAAATCCTTCAAAGGATTGTTCTCCGCTGAATCTCGTGGTCCCTGTGTCAGCGGGCGCTCCATCTTCGGGTCTTTCCCCAAATATTGTGGATTATTCGGCCCTAGCGTCCCGTCGATGTTTCCGATGACGAGGTCGTACAGGGGGGTCGTCATGCATAGAGCGGTAACCTTCCCGCTGAAGTAAGGGGTTTCGACCTCAATTTCTGCTTCGGGAAGCATCTGAACCGTACTGTCAATTAGGCAAACTGTTTTCGTTTTGCCTGTTAACTCACTTTCCCGTACCCAATTTCTCCGCACGATAACCGTGAAGCTACCGGTATTTCTTGACACCATAATCTTCTTGCCCGCACCTTTTCCAGGCAGTGTTGGCATTCTCTTCGTGACACCGGTTGGCTGTTTTGTCATTACAGCACCCACAATAGGAAGTTTCTCCCCATTTTTCAACTCTACGAATCCGTCGGTGACGGCATCACCATCGTATTTCGGTGCTGCTAGCACACAGGATACCTGGTGAGTTTGACTCGTTCCGTTACGACATGCGTCTGCTTTGTGCCCAGTCTGACCACACTTGAAACATTTTACGACCGTGGGACTCGTAAAGTTAGTTCGACAGTTGCTAGCGCGATGACCCACTCGGCTACAGATAAAACATCGCAGAATGCTCTCCGGTGCCCGCTTCTTTTCTTCGGGAGCCAATTTATTCGAATCTTCAAAACACTCTTTCTTGACTTTGGCCAAATTAGTGCCACCTTGCGCCTCCAAGAATTGACCAGCTAATTCAAGCATGTCTTCAAGTGACTTAGCTCTCCTCTCTTTCAAGTACAGCGACAGGCTTGGGTGGTAACTAGTAAGAAATTGTTCTCTAATTAGGAGCTCGCTTAGCTCATCGTACTCCTGCGCTGTCCCTGAAAGTTCAATCCATCTGTCGAAATAATGGCAAAGTCGGGCGGCATACTGCGTAGCCGTCTCACCATTAGCTGGCTTTCCTGTCCAAAATTTGTCCCGGAAATCTTCGACAGTAAATCTAAATCGCTTCAGCAAAGCAGCTTTCACCTTTGCATAGTTGGCTGCATCGGTCGGCGTCAGCCTACCCTACACGCTGAGCGCTTCACCACTCAAGCAAGTACTCAAAGCAGTTGCCCATTGATGTTCCGGCCAATTCTGGCTCCTTGCAATCGTCTCAAATCTGTGAAGGTACGCGTCAAGGTCGTCCTTCCTTTCATCAAACGCTACGAGCAGCTTGCTTGGGTTCAAGCGGAAGCCATGATCTTCCAGTTCGCTGCTTGCAACTCTCGCTTGGACGGGAGTTTCACTTCGCTGTTGCAAACGGAGCCGCGCGAGTTCCATCTCGTGCTGCCGCTGCCATTCCCTTTCAGCCATCTCCGCTTCTCTTTCTTCTTTCGCCCTCACAGCTGCCAGTCTTTCTCTCTCCAGCTCCAACTCTAATTGTTGCTCTCTTTCTTCCTTCAGCTGTCACTCGTTTGCCTCTCTTTCTTTTCTCGCCCTTTCGGCTGCCAACTTTTCTCTCTCCAGCTCCAACTTCAATTGCTGCTCTCTTTCTTCTTTCGCTTTCTCAGCTGCCAACCTTTCTCGCTCCAACTCAGCTGCTTTTTCTTCCTTGAGCTGCTAACCTCTCTCTCTCCACCACCTTTTTTTCCTTCTGGCTTACCCACTTCCGTAGTTCGGCGCCAGAAAGACCCATCTTCTCACCAAGAGCTACTAACCTTTCGAGATCCTTCGTGTCTCGCAAATGAAGTCTTGCCGCGTGCAAAAAGTCTCTGCCTAAATCAGTCTATCGGAACACTCCCCTGCACTCGTTAACGATGATTGATATGTGGGGTGTAACGCCCCAAAACCACCATATGATTATGAGAGACGCCGTAGCGGAGGGCTCCGGAAATTGCGACCACCTGGGGTTCTTTAACGTGCACCCAAATCTGAGCACACGGGCCTACAACATTTCCGCCTCCATCGGAAATGCAGCCGGGATTTGAACCTGCGACCTGCGGGTCAGCAGCCGAGTACCTTAGCCACTAGACCACCGCGGCGTAGCTGCACTCGTTAACAAGAACACTGAACAACACACAAAATCGTTCCGATAGCACTATCAACAACTCGAGGCTCTTTCTCAATACTTTGGACACACTGTGCACCAAAAGGTCCTGTCACGGACGCCAGATTAATTGTCACTGGTCCCGTTAATTAGGGAGGCAATCGCCGGGCTGATTCCAAGGGCCGAAGTATCAGCCCGCCAAACCGCACCATGTAAGCGTGGACAATTTAGAAGTGGTCCTTTTTGGCGCGCCAGCGGACGCCGACTGTGGTCCAAAGAACAAGTCAGAGCCAATAGTTGATAAACAAAACAAAATTATATTCTCAATAATGGCAGATAAAAACGATACACAAATATGCACACTCGACAATAGTTGAATATGATATGATACCAATCAAACAACGTACTACACAGTACAATCAGCCACCCTCGAAACAACAGGCACAAACAACAATACGCTTTAGAAAGCAGTCACATGCATCGAACAACCAAGGCACTCAAAGACGAAAGAGTTCAAAAATTTATTGAGTCCAAAGTCATTCGGACAAAAGACTGAATGATACTCTTCCGAGAATCACTCAAAGTCCAGCGTTGTTGTCGTTCAGCTGCCTCCGAAGTTTCTCTTCCAGGAAACCTCGCGTCTTCAATTGGCCGCTCTCCAAGCTTCAAACTTCTTCGCCGGAAACACGTCGGCTTCACACACGCAGCTGTTGCCACGCGACTTCGCTCGATAGCGGTAGACACACACCCTTGCCTGTAGCTCGAGTCTTCACCCCTCAGGTGGAAATCCTCTTCTCCTCCTTTGTCACAGAAGACAAAAGGCTTTGCCCACAAGGCGGGACACCTTACGCACTCTGGCGCATACTCTCTTCTTCTCCTGCTTTGTCACTAAGGACGAAACCTTCACCGACAGACGCTGCGGAATACCCCACGCACACTGGCGCTAACTTCCTTCTTCTCCTGATCTCCCATCTCGGCTGCTCGATTCAATACCTTCCGCGCGAGATTCTAGAAAGTTGTCATCATTTCGTCCGCGCGATACGCAGCGAAGGCTGGGGAGAGGGCGAGACGGTACGAGGGCCGTCCGCGAAAGATGACGCAACCCTGCATGACCACGCCCCTTTCCATCGAGAACTCTCTAGGGCTTGCTCGGCCGCCGATGCGAGGAGGTTCGTTGGCGAACCTACGCTTCCGAGGGGAGAGGGACGCGCGCCCGGGGAGTCTTTGGATGCTTGTTTTCTCTTTTTTATCGTTGACCTCTCGGCGCTTCGTCGCGAGAATTTGGCGGTGCGCCCTTTTTTGGCGCTCGTTTTGTGACAGCCAACTTTACTGGCATAATTACGGACCTCCGGGTTTATTGCAGGGAAGAGATTTTTTCCCATAGCCTGACTGAAAATTTTATAAAGCCTAAAGAGAAGCGCAAAAAGAGGGAAAAGTGATCTGAAAGAAGCTGTACAAATTTCGGTGCCTGGTTCGTCGCGCGGCAATGTCCGAAGTATCATCTTTATTTTCACAAAGAACGCATCAAAAAAAAGCTTAACGTGCAACTTGCCGTGTTTATCGTAAACGCCGGCAGTGTAAGAGTACAACAGCTATATGCAGAGATTTCGTGAACCGTATCGCGGCAAGACAGCGTGTTGAAATCCGTTCCGTTGGTTTCGGATAGCACCGGTGCGCATGCCACGTGCTTTTTGAGACAGAGAGGGAGTCGCGCATTCTGCTTCGCATTCATATGTAAACAAGAGAAGAGAATTCACCCAGTCAATATGGCCGACTTCCGGCATCATCGCGGCTTCACAACGAGTGACGTCAGGGCCTCTCTTTACCTTTCCTTCCTCCGTTCACTGTGCAACACGTAACCATAACAACGCCACCCATGTGCCAAGTTAATATGGCCGCCATGATGTCATTTCCGCCACACTTTTCACGCCGCGCACCGGCTGGGCTTGCCCTTTCCTACTATAGTGTACTAGAATATAGGGTAGTGTGTTCAGGGAGGAGCCATGGCCGACGCATTTGGTATCGACAGCCGCGAGATGGCGTCACCTCAGCAAGGGCTGTCACCTCACGCTTTGTCTTTTATGCAGTTCTGTGCTTTGATGTTGCTACGGAAAAGAAGAGACGCACTATCGACGAGGCTGGGCATTAGATATATTCAAAACCAGCGGTAATGGCGTGACGGGTTCACCAGCGATCGAGCAGAAACAACCCTTCGTCTTCCTCGTCAGGCACACACGCACGTCGCCCCCTAGAATATCAATATACATGCATGTAGCATAACCCCCGGAGGCACAAGCGCCGTTTTGGCGTATCTGAATGCCAATGTCACTGGGAGAGTTGTAGGGCTTCAAGCGCGCATCATGTACAATATCGGTAGCCTGTTGGGCACATGAAGGCGACGGGGTGGTAGGACCAATTTAATTTGTTACAGGAGTAACCACACGAAGGGCTCGGTGTGAGCCTGTGTAGCGAGTAAGCAGTTTTTCTGACAAGCCGACATGACGGGTTGGAGACCAGAGCAGGACCGAAGAACCGGGCGGAAAGTGTGCGTCATGGTGTCGTTGGTCATACAAGCGCCGTTGCTTCTCTTGAGAGGTCAGAGAGCGAGTTCGGGTGATTTCGTGTGCGTGAGCGGCCCGAGTGATAGCGTCCATGGCATATTCACTGGTTAGTACTCCAGGGGACTGTATAACGGTGTCTAGAGGCAATGTTGGTTCTCGACCAAACAGCAGAAAAAATGGAGAGTAGGTGGCAGTGTCATGCCGGCAAGAATTGTAGGCAAATGTGACGTACGGCAACACGAGTTCCCAGTCGGTGTGGTTGGTAGAAACATACTTAGCGAGCGTATCTGTTAGAGTTCGATTTAGACGCTCCGTGAGTCCATTGGTTTGCGGGTGGTATGACGTTGTCAGATTGTGTCTCGTTTTACAGGACTGCAAGATGTCGGCTATGGCCTTCGACAAAAAGGTGCGGCCTCGGTCTGTAAGCAGCTGTCGTTGGGCTCCGTGTTACAAAATCACGTCCTTGAGAAGGAAGTCGACGACATCTGTGGCGCAGCTTGTTAGAAGAGCTCATGTGATGGCATAACGCGTGGCGTAGTCGGTGGCCACGGCTATCCACTTGTTACCCTAGGAAGACAAGGAAAAAGGGCCAAGTAGGTCCAAGCTAACGCAGAAGAACGGTTCTGACGGAATATCAAGTGGTTGAAGGCAACCGGTGGTAAGTGTCGATGTTGTTTTGCAGCGCTGGCGTTTCTCACAAGCCGCAACGTATCTTCTGACTATAAGCATGCAAACCCCGTCCAAAAAAAGAGTCGGTGTATTCGGTCATAAGTGCGTGACACACCAAGGTGACCAGCAGTCGGAAGGTCATGAAGTTCATGTAGAACTTCCGAGTGAAGATGTTTCAGAATGACAAGCAGCAGAGCCAGTCCATCCGGCTCAAAACTTCGGCGGTATAATACACCATCGTGGAGCACGAATGAGCGATGGAACTGATCGGAAGATAGTGATTCGAGGCGCTCAATGATAGCACGCAAGGACGCATCATGGCGCTGCTCGTCACCTATGCATGTCATTTGCGAAAGGGAAAAGACGCAAGGCTTGGTGTCGGTGTCTGGCATAATGCTCCAACCGGGTAGAGGGACAGGCAGTCTGCGCCCTGATGTAGGCGTCCGGACTTGTACGTCACCGAGTAGGTATACTCTTGCAGTCGCAGAGCTCAGCGCCCGAGCCGGCCAGCAGGATCCTTCAGTGACGTAAGCCAACATAGCGCATGATGGTCAGTTATAACAGAGAAATTTATGCCATATAAATATGGGTGAAACTTTGAGACTGCCCAAACAAGAGCAAGACATTCACGCTCTGTAATGGAATAGCTGCGCTCAGCAGCTGTGATGAGGCGGCTAGCGTAGGCGATAACTCGGTCGTGTCCCCGTTGGCATTGGGCTAAGACGGCTCCGATTCCGTGACCACAAGCATTGGTTCAGACTTCCGTCGGAGCGAATGGGTCGAAGTGAACCAATATAGGTGGAGTCGTCAGTAGCGTGATTAGGTGAGAAAAAGTAGCAGCTTGGTCGGTACCCCACGTAAATGTGACGTCTTTCTTCGAAAGCTCTGTGAGGGGTCGAGCGATGGTTGCGAAATCTTTCACAAACCTTCTAAAATAGGAACAAAGTCCTACAAAACTCCGGACGTCTTCGGCTGACTGGGGTACAGGAAAACTGGTGACTGCACGATTTTCTCAGGGTGCTGCTGCGCACCAGAGGCGTCGACAAGGTGGCCCAACAGTGTCATTTGCCAGCGTCCAAATTGGCACTTCGACGAGTTTAATTGAAGGCCTGCAGTGCGGAATATGTCGAGAGTAACTGACAAACGCTGAAGGTGGGTCTCAAATGTTGGGGAATATACAACGACATCGTCGAGATAACAAATACATGTTGATCACTTGAACCCTTGTAGCAGAGAGTCCATCATGCGCTCGAACGTGGCTAGGGCGTTGCATAGCCCGAACGGCATAACCTTGAACTGATATAGGCTGTGTGGAGTTACAAATGCAGTCTTCTCTTGGTCTTTTTCGTCGACAGCAATCCGCCAGTAGCTGGAACCTAGGGCTATTGTAGAAAAGTATCGGGCGTCGTGGAGACAATCGAGAGCGTCATCGATGCGGGGTAAAGAGTAAACGTCCTTTTTCGTGATTCTATTCAGATGACGGTAATCCACGCAGAAGCGCCACGTGCCACCTTTCTTTTTAACGAGCACAACAGGGGGCGCCCAAGGGCTCGAAGAGGGTTCAATAATTCCTTTGGTTAACATCTTCGTGACTTCTTGTTGAATTACTTTACGCTCGGTGGCGGAAACTCGGTATGGTCGCTGATGAATGGGATGAGAATCCCCTGTGTTAATGCGTTGCTTGACGAGTGAACTCTGGCCGAGTGGACGGCTGCCAATGTCGAATATGCCGCGGTATGAAGCCAGAAGGCGGCAGTGCGTGGCTGACTTCTTGGGTTTGAGGTCCGGGGCGATCATGGAGCGTAAGGTCGCATCGAGGCATGTGGCACCCTGCGAGTGATGTGGGTGCTCGGGACATACGTCTGCCGTAAAACAGGTGACGGGGTCGTCAATTAAGGGTCTTAGCGTGGCGACCGAAATTCCTTGGGGCATCACATGTTTTATGAAACCGAAATTGATAACAAGTAAATATGTTCGATTAGAAGCCATGGTTACGACGGAGTGTGGAACAGTAATGTCACGCGCCAGAAGAACATCAGTAAACAGCGTCATGGTATAATCACCATCGAGCACGAGAGAGGGTGTTGCTAATTCGACGAATGTGAGAGCTTTAGGCGGTATCCTGAAGAGGTCAGTGGTGTACAGACTGTTCGGGAGTTCAGGGTGAGAATCTGGGAGAAGAGGAAGTTCTAGGCAGAAAGTACCTGCGTCACAATCTATCATGACAGAATGCGTCGATAGGAAGTCCATGCCGAAGATTAGGTCATGCGGGCAATTTTCAAGCACCGTAAATAAAACGGGGACATGGCGGCCGGCAATACTTACACGAGCGGTAGACATTCCAGTGATTGCCACAGTTCCACCACCAGCGACACAAAGGGCTTTAGTTGCTGCAGGCGTGAGGACTTTTTTGAGAAGGCGACACAGATAAGCACTCATTATGGACACTTGAGCTCCGGAAGCACTCATTATGGACACTTGAGCTCCGGTATCGACCACCGCCGTCAAAGAAATACCGTCCACATACACCTCAATCAAGTTCGTATTGGTGGGGAGCGTCAACGGAGGATTTGGATCAGACGCAAGTGATGCAGCACTACCTCCCGGAGCTGTATGATCTAGTTTTCCGTCCGAGAGGGTCCATAGTTGACCGGCGACGGATAGTGGCGTGGTTGGGGCGATGGGGAACGGCGGCGTTGAGGTTACGGCGAACGAGCGGCGGAGCGGCTGTTAGGGACGTCGGAAGAAGGGTACATACGACTGGGCGAATACCGACGGGAGTCCTCGTATGGGAGAGAAGAGGTAAACTGGCTCCAGTTCGAGGGCGTCCAAGTGCTGCGACAGTAGCGGGAGATATGGCCAACTCGGTGGCAGTGGAAGCAGATCGGTTTGTCGTCTGCAATTCTCCATTTTGCCGGGTTGCTGGATCGCGGAAGAAAATGTGAGTCATGGCGTGGTGCATTTGTTGTCATTGGTCTGGAGACGGGTTGGGAGACAGAGCAGGCCACAGGAAAACCGAGCTTTGCAATTTCCTGCCTCACGACGGCTCGAATAACGGAGACCGCCAGAGGCGTTTGTGTGGTGCCATGGTCGAGCGGATGTGGAGGAAATGGTGCCGGACTTGACGCCTCAAGCTCCCGTCGAACTATTCGTGTCACGCTGTCCTGTATGGGTGGTGCGGCACCGAGATCGGTGCAGGTGGATGTAAGAGCCGTGAAAACTGAGGCAGAACACGGCGCCTTTTGGCCATTTCGAAGCGACGGCATTCCTTGACAATCATATCTACGGTCATGACGTTAGTGTAGACGAGCAAGTTGAAGGCGTCGTCCGCGATGCCCTTGAGTATGTGGCCCATCTTGTCACTCTCTGTCATTTGCTGGTCGACTTTTCGGCACAACGCGAGCACGTCCTGTATGTACGAGACATAGGACTCTGTTGAGAACTGCACACGAGTGGCGAGTTCTTTCCGCGCTTCCATTTGGCGACCGGACGGGCCCCCAAAGATGGCGTGTAGTCTCGCCTTGAAGGTATCCTAGCTGGTGAGTTCGGTATCATGGGCGTCGAACCAGACCCGTGGGGTGCCGTCCAAGTAAAATATTACGTTGGCGAGCATCATGGTAGGGTTCCATCGGTGTGTCTGGCTAACACGCTCGTACATACGAAGCTATTGGTCAACGTCAAGCACAGGTTGTGCGGAGAATGCACCGGGATCATGGGGGGTGGGCATCGTCAGGTATGTAGTGGCTGGAGCTACAGATGGAGACGCTGACGGGCTGTTGTCATTGGTAGCCATTGCCGGAGACTGAACGGTGCGGCCACTGCGAAGCTTCGTGGTAAAGACGGAGAACGTTCCACTTCCACCAAATATGTTACGGAAAAGAAGAGACGCCGTATCAACAAGGCTGGGGATTAGATATATTCAAAACCAGCGGTAATGATGATGATGATGATGAACCTTCAGCTTTGCTGGCACTCGCCCACAAAGGGGGATCGGCCAAGAACCGGGCGGCAGGATCATCAAGTGTGCTAAGTCAGGCATTCAGGTAGTCTCGTAGCCGTAAATAATAACAATAAACTAACAAGGTAATCTTTTTGTTGTCATTATGTACTCATACATGGCAGAGAAAACCTCCCTGTGGCTATAACCTAATGTAATCCCTCCGAAGAATAAAATTACTTCCACGTTTATTTTTAAACTTAGCTTCTCAATTGGTTCGACCAGGTATCTTTTCCTTTGATAAGAATATCGTAGACAGGATAAAAAGAAATGATCTATTGATTCTGATTCCTTGCAAAAGAGACAAAACGGAGATGCTGTTAGTCCAGCTTTATGTAGGTAGTAATTCAGGTGCGGAATTGTGCATCGTAATCTGGTGATTGTAATTTCTAACTGCCGAGATACACACCACTGTTTGTTCCAGCAATATCTTAGATGTACGAAGTCTCTGACATTATCTAATGATAATTTTTCTATTTTCTTGTGCAAACAAGCATTTCTATATCTGAGTGCTGTTACGTAGGCGAAATCAGGTAAAATAGGTAAGAGTGGTCCGCCTAAAGATGCTTTGGTTAACGAGTCTGCCATCGCATTTGAAGAAATCCCGCAGTGGCCAGGTATCCACAGCAAGTGAAATTTTTTCAGGTTTGCTTGCAATAAACTGCTAATCATACTCAATAATGTCAAATTTTTTGCTGTAGATAGTGCAGTGCATACTGAGAGAGAATCGGTAAGTATGACCGCTTCTGATTTGCTTGCAGGAAGTTTACGAAGCGCTAGAATTATAGCAAATAATTCAGCGATGAATATAGGCCTGTAATCTGGTAATCGAACTGAAAAAGACCAGTCGAGAGAAGTACAGAAGATGCCTACTCCAGCCTTTTCGTTCAATACGGATGCATCCGTCGCAATAATGTTGTTTATGGACAAATGAGTCAAGTAGTCTTGTAACCACTTATTTAAATATTGAAGGGGCAGTTGTTTCGCATTAGAGGGGAAAATATCATCAAATTTAATTTCAAGTTTTGAATTAGGCATCTTCGTTATGGCAATTTGATAAATATTTAGATTGAGAGGCTCTAGCAGCGCTTGGACGAACCTAATCTGAGAGTAGTGTAGTCTAGACCATTGTGTTCCGAAGAATGCGGTTGGTTCTTGAATAAAAACGTAAGACGCTTGTCGCAGAGGCGAATTGTATATTTTTAAGAAAGTTTGAACTCTAAGTATTCTAAACCGAGTTAACAAAGCTGGAAGACGCGCTTCCACATACAAAACATTATTTGCCACAAATTTGGGGAGTCCAAGACACAAGCGCTAAGCTTCTCTTTGTAATAATATTAATTGTCTCATCTTGTAAGGTGCGCTGCCTAAAAATAATACGCACCCGAATTCCATAATAGGCCGCACATACATCTTTTAAATCATTATCAATGAACTCCTATGCAATCCTATTTTTCTGTTTCCCAATTTGCGTAACCACCCCAAGGCACGTGACGCTTTACAGCCAACCTCGTCTATATGGCTTTTCCAACTTAGCGTCCTATTATATACGATGCCTAGGTATTTCAGGAAATCGACTTGGGGAATGAACTCGGTACGATACATCAGGGAAATGTTGACACGATCCTTAAAAGAGAATGACAGAAGCGCACTTTTTTTGACGTTCAACGATATATGGATATTGTCAAGCCATCCTTCTACATGTTCATGTAATTCTGTAATGTCTGATACAATGAGTGCAGATCACTGTTTGTTGCGAAAAAAGCAATATCATCTGCACACACGTAAATTTGGATATCCTGATGAGTTGGAATGAAACTTAGTAATATGTTGAATAACACCGGGAATAATACTGAGCCCTGAGGTCCACCTCGTGTCTGCTTATATATTTTAGAAGAGCATCCATCTAGAAGCAATAAAATTCTCTGTCTTTCACGAACTCTGTAATCCATGCCGTTATATATTTTTGAAAGCAATAATCTTGCATCTGCTGGATTATAATAGGATACTCCACTTTGTCGTACGCTTTAGCTAAGTCTAGAGTGACTAGTGCACAGTATTCGCGGCGATGCCGAGCCAGCTGTATGCGACTTTTCAAATCCACATTTGCACACCAAATGGAGTATCCCGATCTAAAGCCAATTTGTCTGGGGTTTATATTGCATGTTCATTGATATAGTTTATTATACGGGCATTTAGGACTCCCTCTACAAGCTTGACCAGGTTGGACGTCAATGAAGTAGGCCTTATGTTGTCCAGAGTAAATTCCCTGTTTCTTAAGTATCGGTATTATTTTGGAAAGCTTCCAATCTGCCGGAATCCAAGAATTTTTCAGTGAATAATTAACTATGTTACGGATTTCATGTGGGCATATTTCGTATAGCACTTTAATCATTGTAGAGGTCACCCCATCAGGTCCAGGAGCAGCGGGCGGTAAGCTCTTCATCACATCCGCCAGTTCAGCTAAAGATACCTCCTGAAAATCACAATCCACCATTAATACCACCATAGACTTTGGCATAATTGTCGTAAACCTGGTTTGCAAGCCATTAGCATTATTTTCCAAGAAATCAGAGAGTTCGCGAGGAGACATAATGGTGGAATGAATGCTTTCTGTCTGTGGAATAAATTTTCTCGCACGCAAAAACCTGAAAAACATATTCTTATTTTTAGACTTATACAGATAATTAAATTTATTCATATCATAGTCTTCTTTTGCTTTGCACACTAGACGCTTAAAATCAGCGGCCATGAATTTATAATCACTCCAATTTTCGGGGCATCGGTTAATTAACAGCTTTTTCCAAGCCGCTTTTCGCTTTCTATACCCCCTGACACATTCTAGATTCCACCACGGGCTAAAAGATCCCGCTGCGTTCGAGTTTACAATAAACGTTGAATTTCTTAATGATCGTTTCAACACCGCACATAGACTCATAGCCCTAAAGTTTTCCTGCATTTCCTCGCGAAAAATTAACGTAGATTTTAAGTCTTTTTGTAATTTAGCATAATTTACGAATGAGCCAACTTTCCCTGCCAAACTAAACCTCAGGAACCTAATTTCAAAAGTATTGGGAAGGTGGTCGCTGTTTGTAGCACAATGTAATATATTCCACGAGGATATGCTTAAAGTGGAGCTGGAAAATGTTAAATCAATAGTCGATTTAGAGTTGCCTCTTACAAATGTAGCAACGTGTGAGTTCAAGCAGTAAAAGTTATTATCAAGCGTCCATTCCGACAAACGTCTTCCGCATACATCAGATTTGAAGCCCCAAGACACATGGTGTGAATTGAAATCACCACACAGTACTATTTCTTTTCTGCATGAAGCTACCATAATATCGAGGCATCTCGTGTCTTGAACTCCTGCAGGAAAGTATACATTTGCAAAAGAGAAAGGCGAGCAGTCTGGTAGTGTTATGTCTAACACCAGAATTTTGTAATTCGTATCCATACACTGATACCATATCTCGGCTCTGTGACTAAATTTCGTAGATATTAAGAAAGCCAGACCGCCAACTCTACTCGGCCGATCCAGCCGGATTAATTGATAATTTTTCATGTAAATTTTTTTACCGTTAACAAGCCAGGTTTCCTGAATGGTAATTATGTCGGGAGAAAATTGCGAAAAATATATTGTAAATCTGTAGTTGCCGACCAAATAGACCGGCAATTACACTGCAGAATTTTTAGGGAACCTATTTTGATGCTATACCCGCAGAAAAAACTGCATGATCCAGAATATCTTTTTTCAAGAAATCATTTTTTGAAAGGTTCTCAAAGAAGTCTTTCTTTGACAAATGTTTCTTGGATTTTGGGTTCCGAGAAGACTTTTTAGAAGGGGGAGATCTGTTACGTTTCAAAGTTCTTTTGAGATTCTGTGTCCATTTCTCTAAAGTCTCCTGAATCATCTGCCACAGTTTCTGACTCAGCCTGAACTCTATTTTTTGAAGGTCTTGCTTTCGGAGAGATAGATCTATGATTAACTGTCAGATTTTCCTCATCTGTACCCCTTGAAATCAACAGAGCCTGCAAGTCCCGATTTAGCACAGAATCTGCACCAATGATTTGTGTCAGCTGTTGTGTTAACATATCAGCCAAGGCTTCAAAAAGAGTAGCTGCCAGACGCTGCATTGCCTTTTCAGTAGACTTATCGATAGCTTCAGTTATCGACTTTGCGAGTGATGCATCCATTGCCGCTGTGTGCCGTGATGTTATGCCTGCGTAACTTTTCGATCTTTCACGCATTTCTGGTACCGCCTCCCTCCTAGAGCAACGCCTGCGTTCTATGATTTCTAGAACACCCATTTCTCTTTCTTTTGCGCCACATTCATCAGAGTCTGCAGGGTGCGCTCCATTACACAAGCAGCACTTCTGGTCATCAGATTTGCAATCGCGGCTGTCATGACTCTCTCCGCACAGACGGCATCTAACCTGTGATCTGCATCCTTTCATGCTGTGGCCGAAACGCCAACATTTTGAACACTGCAAAGGTTTCGGAAAAAGTGGCTCTACTTTGTAGATTAGTGGCAATGCCTTAATTTCTGTTGGTCTGACTCTTCCGGCAAAAGTTACTATAACTGATACAGTAGGCGATTTTGTTTTATCAGTCGTTCGGGTGCATCGATAGACTGAAACTGCCCCAGCTACAGCAAATAAGTCCAGAATTTCTTGAGGTGCCAGACTCGTATTCACCCCACGGACTATGCCCTTCGTACATGCAAGATGAGCTGGAATAAACAAGCTCACCAGCTGTGCAGCAAATTCAGAGCAATTCAGGAGCTCTCGGACGCAATCCTGATCTGCAGAGCAGCACAGGATACCCCCTCGGCCGAACTGGCGGACCTCAGTAATCTTCTGGAAAAGTGACGAGGCTTTCTGAAGCTCCACTTGTATCACCTTCGGATTCTTCATCGGAATAGAACCCCCCTTTGTAGGAACTAGAGCCACAGGGACGTAGCTATCTCCACTGCGTAGCAAGGTATCAAGCGGCCAATCCTTGACCGGTAGTGAGGCCAGCCAAGGGGAGTGCCCTTGGCCAGGTGATGAGAAAGACATCAGAATATTCTGACTTGCTTGACCTCCAAAGGGCTGCAACAACGTTTCAGTTGAGAGAAACTAACAAGAAATACGAGGAATGAAAAGCAAACCAAATGTTAGCTAAAAGGATCCTGCCGCTCGACGTTGAACCGATCTCCGATGAGCCACGTAGCAGACTTCGCTCGGGTGAACCGACCACCGCCGATGGCTTCTTCTTAATGGCGAGACCGGTTCACCAGCGATCGAGCGGAAACAACCTTTCGTCTTCCTCGTCAGGCACACACGAGCGTCGCCCCCTAAATTATCAATATACATGCATGTAGCAATATTAGTAATAGCAGGGGTTTAACGTCCCAAAACCACCATGCGATTATGAGAAACGCCGAAGAGGAGTGCTCCGGAAATTTGACCACTTGGGTGTTTTAACGTGCACCTAAATCTAGGTACACGCACCTCAGTATTTGCGCCTCCGCCGAAAATGCAGCCGCCGCAGCCGGTATTCAATCCCGTGATACGTGCTTGCATACGTAATTGCTGACACTTCCGGGAAAAGCTTTCTAATGAATTTGTTTGTACTGCATTTAAAACAAAATGAAATGTCAAAGCTGCAACACATGGTTTGAATGCAGGTATTAACAAACGACGGTGAAGCTAGCACTCATCCCTGGGGAAACTGCCTGGAGTTTTAAAGCACGGTTGGTGAACAAATAAAAAAGTAGGCAGACTGAGGTATCAAAGGAGCATCTATAAACCCGAAAGTTATTGTTATATTACAGCTGTATCGGGTCGTAGTATGCAGACTGCGACAGCTTCGACTTTCTTCGTTACGCGCGCGGCACCGTTCTTGTCGATAGTTGCATCATGCAATTTTAATTATGTTGCTAGGTGACAAAACTGCCATTTGATTGAGAGGCACGCCATAGCTGAAGACTTGGGAATAATTTTGACAATCTTGGGTCTTTAAACGATTACGCGCCCGCCGAAATACTGCTACCGTGGCCGGGGCATTGCACTGTACAGTCAAAAGAAAACATCACTTGGCACCACTGTCGGACTGTAAGAAGAAACCCTTGTTGAAGAGCGCGCATACTGCTGTGAGCAGTAACAGCAATCAAATTCGACGCCATTCCGTGGAATTATCACTTCACGATCACTTCATCAAGGTGGCACATTTAAGAATGATTTTGGCGTGCAGCTTTTTTTCTTTCGTTTTGCCTCTTGAGACTGGTTGATGCCCTTTAAGAAAAAATGAAGTCGTGACAGCACGTAAATTACCGCTCTCTTTGACGCGAGATGCGGTGCAATCGAGCTCATATAAATTTAAGGTAAAAAAAGCTTGAGTAAGCGTTCCGGCGAAGCTGCAGTCTCTGTAGTGTTCACCACCTCGGGTTCGTAGTCAGCAGGAAGGTACATCGATGAACCTGAATCAGTGGCCTCACCGTCAATACAGCGTGCTGCAGTTTTCTTGGAGATGGTAAATTCGACCACCGAGTTCTTCCGCTTTCTCGGAGGTATTGGATGCAGCGCTGTCTTCGATAAATAGCTTGGAGCGTCCAGCGTTAGCTCTCGTCTCCTACGTGGTACGCGAACTTCTTCGCCGTTTATAACGTGCACGTAGTCTCCGAGAACACACGAAGGCTCGAATTGTAGCTCACATACAGAGCAGCTTTCATTCAAGGTCCCATCCTTTCGATGTAAATTCTGTTCCCAAACTTTCTTCCGTGACTCGTCTTTGGGTGCAGCGAAAAGCACCAGCTGTTGACTTTTTTTTCGCACCTAGGTGCAAAGCAGTGTCATTGCCGCCGATGACTCGACATTGCCTCATTGTCGTGTGGCCAGCAAAAACATTGCCAGAAAAACTTCCGTTCAGAGGGCGCGAACGCAAGCAACAGGTCACTGAACAGCACCCGAGAAGCCAGAGCGGCGCGGAGGTGACCATTATGCCAGGATGGATGGATGAATGTGGCTGTACCAGGTAGGTGTTCTGTGGCAGTACCTATAGATCGGGCAGCGGCTAACGCCACCTAGCCGCAATACTTAGTGAACTATTCATTAGATTTAACTTTTTTTTTGTTTAAATAGTGTGTTTGAGAATTCGTACTTTGAAGTGAAGGGTTTCATTTTCACTCGTGCCTTGACTTTAGCCACCAATCAGATAACCTCCCAAGGCAGCGCTGCCGTAGCCCATGCTACGGCAGCGCCGCCTTGAGAATCGGTTTGTTGTCTACTTGCGCCGCTTCACGTGATGCATGGCGAGAGAGGGTGCCTGAACCGCACACGACCTACTCATCGGCGCCACCCCTATGAAGGCGTGTGAGCCCGAAAATGGCGCGTAAGGACCGGAGATACCACGATGTGCCGCTACGACTTACCCTCACTGAACGTAAGCGCAAGGGCCGAGCTAAGTCAGACGTAGGCTATATTTACATACAGGGTGGCAGGAATAGGTTAAAGTGGGAAGAGATAGACGAGCAGTTGAAGCAGGAGGAGCTGATGGTATATGGGGTTGTAGAGACACATCTTCGGGACCTGGAGCAACCACCCTGCAATCCAGATTACGTATGGGAATATTGCAATAGAACAGAAGGCAGCAAAAAGGGGGGCGGAATTGGTGCATTTATACATAAGAGCATAGGTTGGCAAAAAGTCAAGCAGGGATGCAAGGAACATTTATGGCTAAAAGGGAAAGTGGCAGGGCAAATGACACACCTTGGTTTCATGTACTTGTGGACGGGAGCAAAGGCCAGAGAGGAAAACCAGGCAATGGTAGAGTGTATATGAAATGACATCCAGGAGTTAAGAGGAGAGTGTGAGATAATTATACTAGGAGATATCAATGCATACATAGAAGATATAGGTGGGTATACTGACCAAACAGGCAAAATGATCATGGATATGTGTGAAAGGCATGATTTTATCATTTGCAACAGTACCGAGAAATGTGAAGGGCAAATACTATGAGAGGTAGGAAGGCTGCAGTCAACGATATATTACGCCCTGATGTCACATAGTATGTATGATAAGCTCAGGGGAATGCACATAGATGAAGGTGGCTCCAGAAGTCTGGGTAGTGATCACAAACGTATCAAGCTAAGTTTTGGAAGAGCAGTCAGAGTGGGAAGGAGACGAGATGAGCAACTGCAGGAAAAACTTTATTCAGAAAAGCAAATAGATATAGCTACTAAACAAACTGAGAAATAATCACAGAGGATAATAAAACAGTGTGGACATACACAAATCTAATTAGACTGTTTGGGCTAGAGCTTGCTAAGGCACATGACAAGTCACCCCGGGAAAGAAGACACAAACCCAAGATTTGGTGGGATGAGGAAGTTAAGAGAGCCATAGCAAAACGTCACAAAGCCTCTAAGGAACACAGACATGCTAAGCAGCGGGGTGAACCGACAGATAATGTTGAAAAAAAAGGGAAATCTTTCTAAGCTTTAGAAAGGAAGCATCCCTCCTGATCAATGAAAAAATTAAAAGAAAGGGTGCTCAGTGGCTGGCAGAAGTACATAAAAAGGACCGAAAGGCAGCTGCGAAATTTCGGAACCATCTTAACTCTCTAAGAAATGAAACAAACCTAGAGCAGAGGTTTGTTACTACAGCTCAAGGTGCTAGGCTAGAAGGGGACGAAGCTATTGAATATATAAGAACAAAGGTGATAGAAAAATTTCAACAAAGATGTGCCTTATGCACCACAATTTACACGGATGGATCAAGTGGCACAATGGCTCCATTTTCGCAACGAGAGTGGGAAAGGGCTGAGAAGAGGGTTCCAACTAGTACATCAACAGGCCCAGGTGGCATTCCAAGCATGCTGATAAAGACATTGGGTCCGAAGTCTAAACAGACATTGAGAGAGGCAGTG
Organism: Rhipicephalus microplus; assembly: GCF_043290135.1. NCBI lineage: Eukaryota > Metazoa > Arthropoda > Arachnida > Ixodida > Ixodidae > Rhipicephalus > Rhipicephalus microplus. The sequence continues at coordinate 33,718,681 of NW_027464585.1, forward strand.
AGCAGAACTATAATTGATGGTGAAGTCCCTGATGGATGGAAACTTAGCAGAATGAGCATGATTTATAAAGGAAAGGGAGGACAAAAATGACATAAACAACTACCGTCCCATAACAGTGACATCAGTGGTCTGCAGGCTGGCGATGCAGATTATAAAGGAAAGCGCTTATAAAGGAAAAGAAAAAAAACCATCATAGCAAAGTTCCTCGGGCTAACCTTACATTGTCTGTAACATTTACTAATCTTCGCAGGTTCTTGCCGAAACGTCAGCTTGTATCAAATGTTGTCTTATCATATACCAGCAATGTGCTCATATTAACTGAAACGTGCCTACATAGCAACATCAGTGACGATGAAGTTTCAGCCGACCTGCCTAACTTACATATTTATCGCAAAGATCGCACAGATGGACGTGGGGGTGGGGTCCTTGTGGCAGTGAATCAGCAGCTATCATCTTCCGTATTACACATCGATTCGGACATTGAAATATTATGGATCATCTGCCGCGTGGTACCGCGAACCGTACTTTTAGGCGTTTGCTATAGGCAGCCCCAAAGTAACCCCGATTTCCCGTGCAAACTGAACAGCATTCTAAACACTCTTACAAGAGTGCATCCAAATGCTGACATCGTTCTCTTCGGAGATTTCGATTATCCTCGCATTGACTGGCATAACTACACAACTTTTAGCCCAGGAGCAACTAACTTTGTTGATGTGTGTCTGAACTTCAACCTCTCGCAGTTGATAACTGAACCTAAGCGTGTCGCACAGAGCTCGTCAAACACCCTAGATTTGATACTAACAAACAACCCCGACTCTATGACATTCATAACACACTTAAGGGAAATAAGCGACCACAAGGTTGTTCATGCAACCTTTAACTTTGCCCCGCTAGTATGTGAAACTTACAAAAAAAAACAATTCGACTTTATGATAAGGCCAATTATGAAGCTATCAACAGCGAGCTAACCCGCTTTTTCCCGGTATTTGAGACGCAATTTAGTAATCATCCAGTACAAGAAAACTGGTTGCTTTTCGAGAGCAAAGTGCTAGAGCTGATTGAGAAGTATATTCCGGTATGTAGTTTCCGTGCTAACAAAAACAAACCATGGTTCAACAAATCACTGAAGCGACTAGAAAATAAGAAAAAAGATATTTCCGAGCTGCTAAACAGAGCAACAACCCACTTCTATGGCATAAGTACTACTCAGCGGAAACCGAATACCTCACGGCAATACAAAACGCTAAGTACAAGTTTTTTCACAATGACCTTTCTTGTATGCTAACACAAAATCCTAAGCAATTTCGGAGGGTGATTAACCCAGAACAAAAACACACGATAACACTAGCTAATGAAAACAGTGATGTTATAAGTAACGCAGAATGGGCGGACGTATTTAACACCGCCTTCGCAAGTGTATTTACTAATGACCATGTCATGCCTCCTATTGTACTAAGATCTCGGTGTATTACCAGCGAACTACCAATGCCTGACATTGTATTTTCCATTGATGACATAATATCTTGCATAGAACGTCTCAAGTGAACATCATCAGCTGGTTTTGACGAAATTAATTCGAAGTTTTTACTTAATACTAAGAACATTTCGGCTGCTTTTTTGTGTTTTTTGTTTTCTCAATCCGTTTCAACAGGTCACTTGCCCGATGACTGGAAAGTGGGAAAGGTCGTTCCCATCCATAAATCTGGCAGTAAGCAGTCACCATTAAATTATTGTCCAATCTTGTTAACAAGTATACCATGCAAAATCATCGAACATGACATTTATTCACAAATCATGACCTTTCTAGACTTAAATGATTTTTTTAATCCTTCACAGCACGGTTTTCGCAAAAGTCTATCCTGTGAAACTCAGCTAGCTAACTTCCTTCATGATTTACACTTAAACTTAGACTGTAACCAGAAAACTGATGCCATCTTTTTAGATTTCGCTAAAGCGTTCGATAAAGTGTCTCATCAGCTCCTTCTTTTAAAACTTTCTAGCTTAAACATTAACCCTAACGTTCTTAATTGGATTGCAGCATTTCTGAGGAATCGCTCCCAATCAGTTTTTGTTAATGAGTGTGTTTCTAACACTTTTCCAGTTACGTCCGGTGTTCCCCAAGGTTCGGTGTCAGGTCCTCTACTGTTCCTAATATACATTAACGACTTACCTTTGCACGTTTTATGTCACATTCGCATGTTCGCCGATGATTGCGTCATTTATCGTACTATTACTAATCCATCTGAGCAGCAAGCACTTCAACATGATCTTAACTCTATTCAAGCATGGTGTGACCATTGGCTCATGACACTTAACCCAACTAAATGCAAATCATTATCTTTCTCACGTCGACAAAACCCTTTAACTTTTCCTTACACACTCGCTAATGTCGACTTGGACAGAGTCGAATCTTATAAGTATCTAGGAGTAACATTGTCATATGATCTATCGTGGGGTGCGCATGTCACTAACATAATAGCGGGTGCTAACAAATCACTTGGATTTCTGAAACGTCATTTCCGCCACGCTCCCAAACACCTGAAACTTCTAGCCTACAAATCTATTATCAGGCCAAAGCTTGAGTATGCGTCTGCCATTTGGAGCCCGCTTCAGGCTTACTTAACAAATTCACTTGAGGCACTGCAGAACCGCGCGGTACGATTTATTCATTCATCATATTCATACCATGTCAGTGTGTCATCATTGAAAGAAGAATCATCTCTATTAACTCTTGCAGCTCGTCGTCGCATTGCCACCCTAGCTCTGTTCCATAAGTTCTATTACAGCTCACGTGACCGACCGGACTTTATCACCACTCCAGCCCGCATATCTCATCGCACAGGTCATGCCCTACAAGTCACCCGTCCACGCAGCCACACCAAGACATTTTCTGCCTCCTTCTTTTCACGGGCATCATCTGAATGGAACGACCTTTCCCACAGCACTGCCGCCATTACCTGCCCGAGTTTTTTTTTACAAAATTTAACACATTGTCTGTCTCGCAATTAACATATATGGTTAGCATTTTTTTGTATAATTTCTCTACATCCACCCTTTATGTAACACCCCCTAGTGGGGTCTTTAAGGTAATAAAATGAAATGAAATGAAAGACTGCAGGCATGGATAGAGGATGAGGAAGTGCTGGGGGAACTGCAGAACTACAAGGATTAGAAGCCAAATTAGAGGGAAGTAGACTTGGCTTCAACCTTTTTCAGTCAAACAAGGAAAACTCATTGAACAGGCACTACCAGCATTGATGTACGCAGATGATATAGTGCTAATGGCCGACAACAGGGAAGATTTGCAAAGATTAATGGACATCTGCGGCAATGAGGGAGATAGGTTAGATTTTAGATTCAGTAAGGAAAAATCAGCAGACATGATTTTTAATGATAACGAAGGTAGTGAGCTTAGAATACAGGAGTTCACGCTAGAGATAACAGATAAATACAAATATTTGGGCGTATGGATAAGCAATGGGACCAAGTACCTAAGGGAACACGAAATATACGAGACGACTAAAGGTAACAGGAATGCTGCAGTAATGAAAAATAGAGCACTGTGGAATTACAATAGGTATGATGTTGTGAGAGGAATATGGAAATGGGTCATGGTTCCTGGTCTGACGTTCGGCAATGCGGTCTTGTGCATGAGATCAGAAGTTCGAGCAAGATTAGAAATTAAGAAACGTGGAATAGGTAGGCTTGCCTTAGGAGCTCACGGGAATACACCAAATCAGGGAGTACAAGGCGATATGGGATGGACATCATTCGAGGGCAGGGAAGCTAGCAGCAAGATAAAATTTGAGAAGCGATTAAGAGAAATGCGGGAGGAGCATTGGGCTAGGAAGGTTTTTAGCTTCTTGTACATGAAGAATGTCGATACAAAATGGAGGAAGAGAACCAGAAAATTGATGGATATATACATAGAAAACAGGAGGGGGCCAAATCAAAAAGAACTATCCGTTCTTTTGAAGGTAAAGGAAATGAAGACTGACATATCGAGAATTGGCATGATTAAGAAGTCCGCACAAGAGAACTATCGAACTTTTAAACAGAAAATTGCCAAGGAAATGATCTATGATAATACTTGGGGTAGTTCTCTACTGTTTGAGGCCAGGACAGAAGTATTGCGAACCAAGACATATCAGGCCAAATACGAAAGGGTAGACACGGTATGAAGTGCATGCGGAGAGGAGGAGGAAACTGCCGAACACTTGATAATGTTCTGTAAAGGGCCTCACCCTTGTGTGGCCCTCGATTCAAAATAATTTTGTTTCCTTCTTTCAAGGCGTGCAGTAGCACGTGACGCGCCGCTCCCTGGTCAAAAATGCAGGATTAAAAGCGAATTAATGCAATAAAGTGGGCGACAGCTTGTGACCGATGGCCGCTCTTTGATATATTCAAAATAAACAGACTGCAAGATATATAGGTTACGGTGCACCAAGAATTTTATCACAGTATTGGCACGATCTACGAATTTTACATATTTTCGCCTGAAAAAGCGGCTTTAGCTCGAGTACTGTGTGGTGGGCCTCAATGATACAACAGAAGGTAGGATAGTACTCAAGGTGGTAGTAAAAAAAAAACACTTTATTCATTCGACAGTGCATCATCTATACCAGCACAACATGCACTGACAGGATAAAAGTCACAACACACTCGACAAGCTTCGAAAGCTTTCGTAGCTTCTGCGTCTTGTCTGCTTCAACCTTCCGCAGTTGCTTACAGTATTGCCTCATCCTGACTCCAACATAATAATGAAGCACTTTCAACATAATATCCACCTTGTGCCCATGACAGGGAAATGATAACATGGAATTTTCAACTACATAGTTTATTCTCATGTCATGTGCATGCTTTTCTCCAGCATGTTTGCAAAATATTGCTTCAACTTCCTTTAAGAACATAAACAGGCAAGTGAACAAGGATAAGCTATTTCAAATAGGCTAGCATTTGGGTGGCAGGCGTTTCGACTGGCGAACGTATGTGCACGAATGGGGCCTCATCTGGTTTGGCGAGTTAGTTTTAACGGCTCAGACAGTGACGTCACGGAATATGGTGTCACTCTCTACGTCCATTCCCGAAAGAAGAAACTGGGAAGCAAATGGTTAGGAAGCTGAAAAGGAAACGAGCACGACCATTTCACGTTTATGCGCCCACAACAGGGCACAAAGATCTAAACAGCATGCCTGTGACGAATAACGAAAGGCACAATCGGAATGGCACATGGTGAGCCATGATGGATTGGTCGTTAAACGTACGTCAACCTTCATTACCACGCGCCAGCCAGCGCGTGTAAACTTAAGTTTACACGTGCCAAGCATAATCCGATATGGGGCATGCACAACGACAGCCCATGAAAGCACTTTCTAACCTACCAATGTCAAGATTGTTCCTTCCTTCTGACAACCATCATTTAGTGAAACGTCACCCCCCCCCCCCCCACAACAGCGCTTTCTTTTTCAGTGAATATCTTTTTCTATTTGACTAACCCAGTTGGGGTCCACCACGTTGGATCAAGGCTCGTTTACATTGACCCGACGAGGGCGCGTTGAGTCGAAATAAACAGGTTTTCGGGACTCGCCCTCCCCATGTATAAGCGGACGCGTCGGGGCGGAGAGTCATCGCGGCGAGTCCTGTCGACCCGGAGACAGGGGGTAGGTTCACCGAACTCGCCACGCTCAGAAAGGGCATGTATAACCGGTCACGCTGAGTTGACAGCTCATGACCTCTCCCGCCCGTCGCGGTCTCCGCTTCCCCTGTCCCCATCACTTCGACGTTGCTCTTTCTCTGTCGGCCGGTACGCGCGCGCTAGGCACGATGACATCCTCGCGGGCTCCACGCACCATGTGGACAGATGATGAAATAACGACGTTGCTAGCTTTAGTCAACGAGAAAAAACAGTGTTTTGGTCGATAGCAAGTGGCAAAAAAAATATGACATATTCATGGACCTGGAAAGATGTTTGAAGGAACAGGGCCTGACGTGGACGTGGGAGCGAATAAGGACTTGTTGGAAGATATTGAAGAAACGATTCACTGCTCTATGTACCTCCCTGTTCGCTTTGATTCGAAAAGTTTTCAGGCGCTTTAATTTCTAATGACTTTGTTGGCATTCGCAGGAGCGCCTGCTCCTATGCAAAAGTGGCGGGGAGCCATCAAAGTGGAAGTGGTTTGGCAAAATGGGCCTTCTGCTTGGCGACCGCCCGATGGTGCAAGCAAGAGATTACGGCGTTGACACCACCACTGAAGACGAGGACATCGTTCTGTTATGCGGTAAATGCAGATCACTTTTACGTTTAACTCTTGCTTGGCACGTCCTACGAGAGCTTGTTGGTTATCGTTCTCACGACCGGCTATTTTGCTCTGCCCGTAGCAGGAAATCGGCTTGTGCGCCAGAAATCTTAAATACGTGCACATGAACGCTTTAATAAAGTTTCTGGTCACCTCGCCATCAGAATACATTTGCGTAAATTCACAGAATTGTCTACTAATGCGCAGCATTCCAACTCCGCTTGCATTTATTTTGCGTTCTTCACAGCCAGTTTCGACAATGAAAAGGCAAATACTTTCGGGTATTTCATTCTTTGTAAGTTTTGTTTCGGGTTTTTTGCAAGTGGTGTAAAGTGACTTTATCACAAAAATTAAGTGCCTTTACCAATACATGTAATTTCCCCCAGAGGATAAGCGTAGTCCATGGTTGGTTTCGCTCTTTTTAATTCGTGTTTCATGAATCGCTGAATGGAGTTAGGCATTTCGAACGTTTTTTCGGGTTTTAGTGTTAGGGTTTTGGAGGAGATGAAGGTCGTTCCATGCCAAATATCCCAGACAGTACGCTAGACCATCTACGATTACACTATAAAAAGTAATGGTTGGCCACTTTACTACACTATTCATTTTTGGAACCAATTTTCTAAAGAAAATTTTCATTTCTTAAATATGGTGGCAGTTAGGTTGCGACGAAACTTAGCCATCGCGGTGGTGGAGCGACAACTGCGTAAACAACCGCAGCCCACAGCGGCGAGAGGCGAGAGCGCAGGCTTGGAGGAGCGGAAACCGGTACCGGAAGACGGGCTTTCGGCTCGCCTCGACGCAAAGCGTCACTGCAATCACCGCTCACCTCAACTCGTCCGTGCGAGTTCATATAAACTCGGGCGCGTCGAGGTAAGCTGAACCCACCACTCAACTCAGCCCGCCCTTGTCGCGTCCATGTACACGGGGCTTCAGTTGCTAAGGTGCTTGGCTGCTAACCCAGTGATTACTAAGCCAGTTCGTCACGGCAGCCTAACCAAATGTGCCACGGTGGAATTATTTGTGCACGAGCTAAAATATTTTTGAAATTCGTGTTCACCTGCACACTTATTATCACTGTTCGCGGAAGCTATATTTCCTATGTGTTTCCATCTGTTGGCTACCGCCACTGAATTTTCTTGATGTTGTGCATTCACTTTCAAATCAGAGTGATACGTGTGGTTACCCTGATAAAAAACGAACGGCCAGCAGTTGAAGAATTGTCGCAAATGCAGCTTTGTAAGCGACGCGGCCCGCGTTGAAGCAGCGGCTCACCTGAAGCCTCGATACACGCAGCGCTGCCTGTCGGAAAAAATGCGAAACGCGTCTCCGTGTTCGGCGGGGAGGCTGCGCGGCGGAGGCCGAGCGTCGCTCCACCTAACCTATTCTAACACCGTGGTCTAGACATAACGATAAAAGCCGTTAAAATTACGTCCAAACGAAAAAGTGAGCAAAAATGTTAGGTTTAGCGTGACAACAGTACAAAACCGGCTTGTTTGCCGTCTCAAACTGATTGGCAGTTGTGGCGTAGTTTTTATGCTGTTTCCTTCAGTGATCATTGCTTAGTCTCGTTTGAGATAGGTAGAAAGTGCAAAAAGAAGGTTGTATGGGAAACATGGAAACTGAATACTTAGATAATTACGCACGAAGGGTTTGTAGATAAGACAAAGAAGGAACTCGAGAATTTTTCAAAAACGCAGAAAGGAGTGCCACGGAAAGATGGGAATTATTTAAGCAAAAGATAAAAATGAAGGCAGTAGAGTGTGGTTGCTACATGCAGTATCAAGTTCGAAAACAGGAACGTGAGCTACGGGGCAGAGCTAAATGATTTGGTGAAAATTGAAGCAGAAAAGCCGGGTTTATTTACACATCAACTGCAGGTTGTCAAAAACAAAATTGAATGTCTTGAAGAAGATAAATATAAAGGCGCAATTATACGAGGAAGAGCTGAGAGATACCTCGTGGGTGAAGCCCCGACAAAGCGAGCCTTGTCAGGTGAAAAGGCATATGCGCGAGCTCACGACATACTAGAGATAGAATGGAATCGTAAAATATTGAGAGAACAAAAATATATTATGAAAACTTTTGAAAACTATTATCCGGACTTGTTTGCTTATCGCGAACCAAAGGAGCCGGGTTTCGTAGATGAGTTCTTGATAGAAATGCCGACACTTAATGCTGAGGACACAAATTTATTGGAAATGTCTATTAGTATAGGGGAAATCGAGAAGGCTATCGATGATCTTGGCATGGGCAAATCACCTGGTCCAGATGGCATTAATGCCGCCTTTTACAAGGCATTCAAGGAGGATATGGCCGCCGCATTGCATGAGGTTTTTTCAGAGTCTTTAGATTGCGCAACTCTGCCTCCATCGTTTAATCGGGCACACACCGTGCTGATTCCTATAGGGAAAGAGCAACATGTTTTATCCAAAGTGACAGGATACAGGCCAATCACGCTAAAAAACGTAGATTATAAGGTGTTTATGAAAGTTCTGTCTAGGAGGTTGCAAGGAGTTATATACAAGTTGGTCGGGTCACATCAGACTTGCGGCATCAAGCGTAGGAGCATATTCACGAATATTCATGTTGCCAGGAGCCTTTTGGAGTATTGTGACGCTGCGCTTCTAAAAGTAGCTATGTTGCAACTTGATCTAGCCAAGGCTTTCGACATGGTTCCACACAATATAATCTTCATGCTAGCTGAGTACGTTGGTCTTGGTGCGATCATATGTAAAGGTATTAGATTGGCATACAAAAGCTCAACCACAAATTTAATTGTAAATGGAGAACTCTCACAGCGCATACAAGTACTTTCCTCCGTACGCCAGGGGTGTCCTTTAAGTCCTTTGCTTTTCGCTCTATTTTTGGAGCTACTGTCTCAGAAAATTATTCACCACACAGGGATTAATGGTTTCAGGTTGCAGTCATGTGAAGTGCGTGTTTTGGCATACGCCGACGATATTGCCTTTTTTGCTGTTGATAGAGAGAGTGTCACTTCGTTATTAGGAATCACTCAAAGATTTTGTGACACGAGTGGAAGTTTAATGAACAAAGAGAAAAGCATTGGTTTATGGCATGGTAATTGGGACCTCATACCCAGTTCCTTATAAAATATTCAGTGGCTCACGACACCTAGTCGTTACCTAGGGGTACCATTGGACAGGTATCAAGACAGTGAAGCATTTTGGCTTGGAAAGGCTGAAGAACTGCGCACGACCACCAAAGGATGGGGCGGTCGTGGCTTATCAATTTTCTCTCGATCAGCTGTATGCAACGTGTTTCTGGCTGCTAAAATTATGTACCTTTTGCAAGTACTTAGTTGTACGCGTAAAAGCATTCACAAAGTCCACAGGATATTCGCCACGTTCATCTGGAGCTCTACGTGGGAGAGAACATCTAGAACGAACTTGTTTCGGCGAGTTAAGCCAGGAGGGCTGTCTCTGTGCCATCTGTTTCTTAACCAAGTAATATCACGTTTCCTGCTCATTAGAGACCGCTTTTTACGTTCTTTATTTCAAACAACGCTGTTACACCACATGCCTGACTTCTTTGTATCTTCAGACAGGCGAGAACGACACACCTTGTCACCGTTCTTGCGCGAAGTTGTGTTCTCATATCGTTTCTTAAGGGCGAGGTTTTCGATAGATTACCTAACTAATGTGAAAAGAAAGCGCCTTATGAAAGACCTAATAGAGAATGTTTTTCCTGTGCCCCTGTACCGTATGAAAAATCATATGGTCATGACGTACTAAAGCGAGTGAAAAACATGTGTATAACACCCAATGTGAAAACCTTCTTTTTTAAACTTCATACGGGAACCTTGCCAGTAAAAACGTGGCTTGAAGAGAGAGGGATGTATGTACCATGGGGAAGCAGCTGTCTCCTGTGTAACAAACCTGACATGATTGCACATGTGTTTATTGATTGTAAGAACGCTATTTTCTTTTGGGACATTTTACAGAGGACTTTAAAAAAAGATTTACCTCTTACTCCATGTGGAATTCGTTTTTTGCCTTTTGATAGTTCTGTGCAAAATTTGGATGTTATATTTTTTCTTGGTCTTCATTCGGTTTGGCGTAGTATGCTATCGTACAGACACTGTGATGTGAGAGTTCTATCCGTTAATGAGTGTTTCTTGGAAGCTGTTATAAAAGTGCGAAATGTGTATAGGACTACCGACTGTGTAGGAAGATGTAATATCTTTGTTTGACGCATTATCACGCATGAAACACGTGTGATAGTGATTGTCATATTGGCTTGACCTGTAGTCAAGAAGGCAATAAAGAAAAAAAAAGGCAGTTGTGGCGTAGTTGGTTAAAGCAACACATCAACTGGTGAGGTCGGTGGTTCAAGTCCCGTCGCAGTTATCGATACTTTCTCTTTTCTTTTGTTCACGCAAGTATTTTTTTAACATTTGCGCCTCCTCATCAGCCCGACTTGCTGCTGGTGGTGGTCCCGTCCACAGGCCCTTTAATATTTGATCTTCGATGGCTCTTGCAGGATTGACTATATTTATCATGATAAAGTGTTTGCGAATTAGTGCTCTTAATCGGCGAGACGCAAAAAGACACAAAAAACTCGAACGCAGCTGGCTGCATTGGTTTCTTCGGCACAGGTGTCAGGAATGTTGATTTCCACGGTTTATCAAAGTTTTCATGACAGAACGGTGCACTGCAACGTAGTCTCGGGCAACTTTTTTTATATCACTCAGTGTACCATCACCTGACGAGGTTTACGTCCGGCAGGCCGCTTTCTTTAAAAATACTGACGTGTCATCGCAATGTTCTAGGCGATCAGCACTTGATAAACAACGCCCAAGGGCAAGTGCCGACGGGGGTAGCCCATCTAACTACAAAACAGCTTGTCTGCCTACCTCAATAACACGCGCGGCCTGTGACAGCACGGGAGCATTCACGTAGCAACGGATGAGAACGGCCGTACGTGTTCGCACTTGACAGAACAGACGGCAATGCAGTAGCTCTGGACTTCGGAGATCACAGGCTTCGTAAGAACATTACAATAAAGTTGTTTCCATCCATCGTATGAACACTTCGCCGACGCACTGGGGTTTTATGCATGTGCGTCCGGTCAGTCACACGTGAACTGTGCGAAAGCATTTATTTCATCGTCGACCTTGTCCTTCGCGACAAGCAAAACTCGGCAGCAAGAACACTTTCACCTTTGTCAACACCACGCTTGGCATTGCAATCTAGAAAATGCAGTACGTCCAAAAACTGTAATCCGCACATCATACTGAGAAACTTTATGGCGCACATACTCAGATGAAGCTGTGGCACGGTGGACGGCCGCACTAGCTCCAACCACCAGGTTCAACTAAGCATCCAGCATTTACATGAAGCAGCGACGACAGTCCTCCGCGGGAGTGGCCTAGGCCATCGCCACAATTTCATCGGAAATTTCACCACCTAACACATCGCATGCGGCTACCATCTCGCAGTGTTTACCTTTCGCAGCCGCAGCAAGGTTAGAGTGTACTAGAATGGTCGGAGTGGGACGAATGGAGCGCTCTTGCTGAGGCGGCGTTCGTTGATTGGTTAGGGAGCGCTGCGGGCGAGGTGGATTGGTCACGATCAAGCGTGCCAACGCGCATCGGCCGTGCGTTCTCGCATTTCGCCCAGTTTTTTACTATTTACAGGATCAACATACAGACCCAAGGGTAGAAGAAAACAAGTAAGAATAAATTTGCAGTGCCTTACAAGGCTTTCCAACAAATGCGTGCCGTGTATTTTCTGTGTTTCCTTTCGAACACGGACAGCGATGCGTCAATGATACCAACCGACTGATTGAATCACATTTCTCTAAGAAACAGATCACCGAAGTGTCGTGGCGGCCACTGCAGTTTAGAAGTGAAGGCAATATCAATGCGCTACAACTTTTGCAATAAAAATTTGCAGCGGCTGTCGTCAGCCAGTCTGAACGCCCGAGAAGGATCGCTGCCATTGACGTGCTTTTGCACTTCTGTACACCCCTCAAATCTGCCTTAATGCTTCAGTATCCTCTTTCATTATCGCAATTACAATATTTTAAGCATACAGCGACCACTCGCAAAATTACTTAAATATGCCGAGAGTGCACTACACAGGAATAAACTACCAGTGCTAACACTTAAATCACTTCAGTGCTTTCAACCGGGGTTTGAAAAAAAATATGTGGAGCTTAAATGTTATAATATATGCTATGGTTAGGTTACCAAGGTAGGGACGAGCACGGAGCGAGAGTGAATACCTGAAAGAAGTGCTTCGACAGAATTGAAGGCTGCAAACAAGGGTTTCTAAGATCGCTTAACATGCATCATTAGGAGAAAATGAGTAAGGGTCCAGATTTGCAGCATAAGGTCCTACTTTACTATAGAGCGGCTCTGGACCAAGTCTACAAACTTTTCGACCATTTGTGCCAACAGAACAAGCAACTGCAGGTCAATCTGTTTATTCACTACATCCAAATGTTATTCTACTCAGAAATTGACGCTATGACTCATCCTGTGATGTCATGTGCACCTGCGCACTTTCAAAAGCTGTGCCATTATACGTCTTTCTTCTTTTGCCCTGTTTACACCTTTTATTAGGAAGTGCAGACAAGTGACAATGTAGAAGCAGGTATTCTGTGGTAGAAGCGCACAATCTTTGCTTTCACTTCGGCTTCATGCGCAGCGCAGCCAATAATTTTGTCCTTGCCCATCACAAGTGACAGCGCGTCCAAAATGCTGTTGGCATGCAGGCGGTTTATGATAAAGCAGCCCGTGAAGACGCCCTCTAGGTAGTTGACAAATTGACATAAGCATAGGAGGTTTCTTTCCCAGACGTTTCTCCTATTTTCATCCCTTGGAACGATCAAAACCGACAGCTTCCTTTCTGCTTTGAGGCCGGCATAGCCTGTGCGGCATCCCGGTGCGTAGCAATGGCGAAGCCTAGCTTTAGTCATGCCGAAGTCGTTGGCACTCACTGATTTGAACATGCATGGCTCCCACCACAGCACAGTAGCACACAGACACACATAGCAGGAGCGCTGTCGCACACATTACGTGCCAGCGCAGCTAATAGCAGAATTCGACGAGAGAACACACTTGGAGCTGCTTAGAACACATGCAACACGCGCGAACACCACTGCGTCCGCAGCGCCACCACGCCAACTGACAACGAACCGCGCTTCGCTGCAATGCACGCGCACAGCCGGCTGCTCGTCCCACTCAGAGCTTCTAGTCAGTGGCGCAATTATGTAAAAGTTCCAAATCCGGACAAAGGCGGTCTCTTCCATTGAGTCGCACGCGATTGGCCCATACAAGCTGTGACGAATGCTGTGACGTTATGAGTGACGTGAACTGGAGTGTCACGTGACTCTTTTTTTTCGGTTTTCGGAGAAAGGCGATGGAACGGTCGGAGAGACTGTCCGAAAGCAACCGGATGGATTGAAATGGCTGCAAGGTGGCCTGGATTGGATTGAAATGGAAAAAATGCGCGACTTTTCGGCACCGGGGCACTTAGACAACATGGCGTTTCCCACTGACACGGTACTTCGCCTAGCCTGTGCGGTAGCTTTAACCGAGCAGAGGCGACGACGCGAGGTAAAAGATGCATTTGAAGAGTTCAGCGAAGAAGAGTTCCGGCAATGTTTTCGTCTGTCCAAACGAACAGTGCGTAGCTTGTGCCACGAACTTGATCCTATCATCGGATGCCAGCGAGCCAGTGGTCTTTCCACAGAGAGAAGGGTGTTGTGCGCGCTGCGATTTTTCGCCACCGGTAGCTTCCAGCTGAGCATTGGTCGCGAGGAACACATCGGCATGTCTCAGCCGGCGGTGAGCAACACCATCCACGAGGTGACGGAGGCGATCATTACCATGGCTGCTAGAAAAAGGGTGGCGGACTTCCTACTGACAACAGCTGCTAAGGATGAGGCAAAGGTGGAGTTTGTGCTACGCGGTTGCATCCCAGGGGTGCTGGCGTGTGCCGATGGCACGTTGGTCGCCATTCGCAAGCCAGAGGGATTCACACTGGCCGACACGGCGAGCTTCATGTCCAGAAGGGGCTATTATGTCCTAACGTCATGATAGTAAGTACTGTTGGGATCGTTTATTACTCGCCCTTCGGAGCAATTGTTCAGTTGTGACGCCAAAGCTGGAAAAAGTAATAATGCAACGAATGAAAAAGAACCTGCAGGGAATTGGGTGCGAGCTAGATGGTGGCTCGCAAGGCCTCGGTAATAATAAGTGGCAAGTGTTTTGTGCGTGAGCCAGTTGCCGTTTTTGCACTGGCATGCATACGCAATTGAATTGTGCATTTTAGAGGTAATCGGTAATATGGGCAGCAGACGTAGCAGAAGTATATACACGACAGGGAAGTATTTCCAACACGAAAGTGCTTACAATCACAATTGGACGAGCTGGCTTTGGTATTTACGAGTGTTCTTTCCCAAGAGCAACGCGTAGCTTTTCACTTATCGATCATTCAATGGAAGTCGTAGTTATGTGTACAGCAGAGGTGGGGTCGTTGCCCCCACACTCCCCCCTCCTCAGTGTGCTACACCCTGTGTTTCCTTCTAAGTGAAGCTCCTTGTACCAATGACTGTACTAGTACGCATTGTTTCCTGAATATGCGTAGAAAAAAGGGATTTATTCTGAGTATAAATGCAGTACTATTTTATATCGCTCCTCATCGCAGATGTGCAAAGCATGGCTGCGCATAATTGTCATAGACCCATGATTCCCAGATTCGTGCCACGACTCCTGGGTGTGGGAACACAACCCACTGCGTGCACGCCTAGCTGCACATCTGCAGCCTGGCGAATATCTGCTTGGTAAGTATTAATGTGTACTATCTGGGCAGAGCACTCAGCTTTTATGCTTACATTGCAGGAGACGCAGGCTATCCCCTCAAGCCATGGCTCCTAATTCCAGTCCTTTGCAGTCAACCGTGCAACACTTCCGAAGGCCGATACAACAAGGAGCACGCATCCATGCACAATGTTGTGTAAAGGTGTATCGCCGTGTTGAAAAGCAAGTTCCGCTGCTTGCAGCACTTTCGAACGATGCTCTACAACCCCGATCGGGCAGCGCAAATCATCTATGCTTGCTTTGCTCTCCACAACATTGCGTTGCATGCAGGCGACTGGACCTTGGACGAGTATGTCGTAGACATGCCACCAGCTGAGGATGACGATGGAGAGCCAAGGGGGAGCCATATGCTCACACCACGCAACGTGCTGCTCAGAGACGGCAGCAGTGCTGTCTTGGACCTTTTTTGAAGTACACAGGAACGGTGAGTTTTCATGTTTTCATATCCCACACATAATTTATTTACACTGATTCTGGTGCATCTAGACATGAAAGGGCTGTGTTTGCCACATTTGAATACACAGAGTACTTACTTGTGCTTCAATATGAAGCAAGGTGGCAATGTCAAAATGCTGCATTTTCTTTAAGTGGCACATGAAATATGCAACAGAAACACCCTTTTCCATAATAGCGATCACAGTCACAACAGACTAGATTGGAGCAAGCATATATGAGCGGCACTCTGTGCTGAATGTTGCTATCACAAAATTGTGCGAACAATGCAGCAACGTCTCAAAATTCTTTTCACCAGAACGCATAAAAATCGAGATTCCATTAGTAACATGTTGTATGAACACATGATACATAAGTCCATATCTTGTCATAGTGACTGACTACAAGCATTCAATTGTGCACGCCAGAGGCTTGACGAGCAATTGTGCTTGTCAAGTTGTGCTGTTTTTTTTGCTCATTGTCCTAAACATTGTGTGAATGTTAAAATAACATTTATTTGAATTCACGACTGCAGTCATGCTGCAATGCTAAAAAATATGCAAATCAAGACGGCAAACAACAGGCGAGTTGTTTTGATAACATACAGCATGAATAATTCCCTCAGCCATCTCGCGGCTCCCAAGCCATACCACGTTCGAAATTTATTCCCGCAAAGAGTCGTTTACAACGAAAACTAGATGAAATCAATCGCTGGCATGTTGCTGTGATGACCATTTTCCTCTGTAAAACTGTGCGAGATGACCACTTACTAGCTTAGCGCTCCCAAACAAGATTCGGAATGTAGTTGTTGCCTCTTAGCCTCATTGTGCTGAAATGAAAATATCACAGTGAACTGCAAAACAGTGTGATGCAAAAAGATATCACATTACTACACTATGTGGTAATGCTGAATAAAAATCACAGTGAGCTAGAAAACACAGTGGGACAATACAAATATCAAAGAAACATTAACAGAAAATGTCAACTATACACTCGTGGTCTCCGTGTGAATGACTGGACACCTTTGAAATGTGGGTAAAAAACACTGCCACTAGAACAGCTCGAACATACATTGAGAAATGCATATATCGAACATAAAAAATGCTGCACTCCTTATACAAAGTAAATGCTAACCTAAATCTAGTAATATGTACTAAATGCAAACAAAAAACGAATAAAATAGAACATGAACAGCAACACGTAAACATATCAAAAACACTAAACCAATTATGAATGATAAAAAGTTGAAAACATGGCGAAAAACAAACTAAACTATGTATATGTCTCCAGAAGCGTATAAAATTGAACATGAACAGCAGCACCTAAACACATTGAAACCGACAAATCTATAATGAATGATGACAAGAAAAAACATTGAACACATGACAAAAAATTAAACTAAACTACGTATCCCTTTCTCGCAGAAAGCCCTCAGCCATGGCCAGTGCCCTCCTGCACCGCTGCCGCTTTCTCCTGTGCCGCTGCCACACGCCGTTCTGCAGGAGCGATGCGGGTGGTTGATTTTTTCATCTCCCGCAGCACCTGCGATGAATCATCATGGTGTAAATGTTTAAGTGAGCTGCCGGTAAACCCTTAATCATCTCGTGGCTGGAAGCTGCTGCTGCTGCCAAGAATTGCAACGGGCACAACAACTTCCCCTCAGTTGAAGATCAACTGGCCTGATGGCATCCTTTGAAAGTGGGAAGCTTTGTGTACAAGCTATGCCCTCCTCGTGTGGACCTACAAACATTTGTTGAAACTGCTCTTTATTAATGTCCTCAAATGCATCTCTCACCATGAAAGAGCCCCAGGGCTAACTAACCTTTTGCCCGGCAGTTTATCATTGCAGATACCCGATACCATGCCCTCAATACAATGCATGGTTCTTGTTTACAGCCCAAGTTGGTTTCAGTCATCATAATAGAACATGGGGAATGCTTATGCCCCTTATGTAAAATGTAAACAAAGGGTCTACTCACCTTCAGCACCTTGTTGCCCTGCTCAAGGTTCCAGTCCTGCACTCAATAAAGCACTAAGTTCTCAGATGCTTGCGTGTTACTGTGTCACTGCCATCTACAGCCGCTTCAGTGGCCTCCACATCCATTTCCACTGCAGCAGTGGGAACATTCGCCTGCTGGAAAGTGTAGTAAGCATGATCTTTTAGAAAGTGGGTATTCGTTACTCTAGCTATTTTGCAACCTTAAGTACTAAACATCTGCGGAAATGTTCTGCAGCTATTCAGTGGTCATTGATGTCATGTATTACCATTTTAGTGCATGCACTTGCCCGCAGTCAATGCGTGTTTTATGATAAATTAATACCCCTTGTACTGCAAGGGCTGCAAACTGAGATTTTAGTTAAACCTACCCACTTTTGATTACTTTCTCGTGCGCTTTATTCCCGTTTAACAAGGTTCCGCTAAAGGCACCCCTTCAGATATCAAACTCTGTCATGGTACCGCTCAGGAACCCGTGATACTGCGGCGGCAGAGTGCTTACCTGTTGATAGGTGAGACCAAAAACGCCACTGAAGCGTGTCATCCCAGTCAACTGTAGAACCTGGCCGCGGAAGCCAGGCAGCCAACCCCATACAGTGCCCCTGAAAATATACACTAATGTCACAGAACATATTGCCCGTGCCATTCGACGGTCACTTACGTTTGTGCGTCTCTGATGGCGGCGGTGTCACGGCGGGCCTCGCGCACCGGCCTGCGCCACCAAGCCTGCCATTCCTGCGCAAGCACTTCATGGTTCAGCGCGTCGCTGAGCTCTTGCCACAGCCGCCACCGGTCGGTGATGGTGACGCCGTGCCGCAGCTCGATGGCATTCGCCACGAGCTGGGGATGTTCGTCCATAAAGGCGAGCACCAGCGCGCGCTGAGCCTCGGATAACGCCCATGAGCCGCTGCTGCTGTTGACTACTGGTACAGTTGACCTCCGCCACGATTGCGCTCGACTGAGCCAACAACTTCGAAAGTTGCGCTGTTTAGGTTTGTATAGTGGAGGAGATATGAAAACAGTAACTGCTTGAAACGGGGTTGTGTTTAGCGCCACCACGTACCGTCCCGCTAAATTTAGCTTTATTTCATAACAATAACAAGAAAAATACGTTTATATTGTGCCGTATTCCTTAATAAACGTTTAAAAACTTGTGCCAACACAATTTGATGATGATCAATAGTAGTTAAACATTTTTCAACACGTTACAAACACTTTTCACTTTGCTATACGGTCCCCAAGTCCACGTCAAAATGATGACGCGAGGCTTCATTTTGCTCATTGGCTGTTCACTTCCTCTCGTCCTCGCGACCGCTGCGGACCGCCCATTTTTTGACGTCACCGACAGACCGCCTCCGTCCGGATTTGGAATTTTTACATAATGTACACTCTAGCAAGGTGTTCTGCGGGGGTACCAGTTCTGTGGCCGCAGCGCCCATGGCGCCCCCTGTATTTAAAATCACGGAGGAAGGAAAAGTTCCTCCTCCGTGATTTAAAATACTTGTAATATGTATATAAATAACAAACCTAAGTTAATTGACTCGTTCAACGCTTGATTAGTAAAGTTTTTGTAGGTTAACGCAATACACACAAATAATTTACGCATTTATTTGCTTTTGGTAATAATTTTTAAAGTGACGTTACTTCCGTGTGGCGCAGAAGCCATTTCTGACTGGGACTGGTTGGGGCTGCTGCGACGCGCGGTGCAGAAGACGCTCCCATCATTCCCATGCTCGTTGAAGCGCCGTGCATTGCAGCTCCCATAGACACTAGCGCCAGAGTTCCCTCTAGTAAGTATTGTGGGAAACTCTATGGACAGGGTAGTACACAAATTTGTCTAAACTTCGTACTTCTGGCCTGCTTTTGGCTCTGTGTGTGTTTGTGTGGCTTGAAGCTGTTTTTTCACTAAACAAAAATCAGCAACTGTTCAATAGTTGTGCTTCACCACCCTATTTTTTTCAGCTTACCTTTTTAAGTTGAGTCACGAAGTTCAAAACGATTAAATTGTTTTTTCAAAACAAAACCGAAACACAGAAATAAACGAAGTGGCAACCTCTAGTTAGTTTTGGGAAACTCCACGGGCGCCCCACGGAGGAAGTGGGGCGCCCCTACCAGAAAGTGCAATAGTGCGAAAGGCGAGAGAGGTTAGTAAATTCACTCTAAGTGGTTGAAGCAGAAACGCGCCGCCACGTTTTCAAAGTGTGTAGATTATTTTTCTATGACACGTTGCCGCAACTTCAGTGTCTTAATTGACTTCTTCAAACCGAAACCTTTCCTTCCTCCGTGGTACTCCATGAGCAAGCGACGATTCACGGCTGCCAGTCGCCATCGCCATTAGCATTTTATCGCTTATTTTTATTCTATTGTGTTTCCTCGAACAGGCCGCCGCGACTAGCCGTGACTTGTAGAACGTGCACTCTAGGAAGACGGGCAGCAAGTGACGCGATGGCCAAAGACGTCGGTGCTTACCTAAAGAAGCAGCAAGAGCAGGGGCCACCTGAGCTGTCGCAGCAATGGGCCGAGTTCGAAGAGCTGTACAACAAGCGGTGCGTACTCTATCCACGGACACATACTAAAAGTGCAGCTTCATCGTCGCTTAGCCGGTTGCTATTTTCGTGCGGCGGAAAACGCCGAAAATCAAAAGGCCGAACTATGAAAAGGTCGAACGCCAGAACGATCAAAAATTGAAATACCGAAAAGTATAAACGCTGAAACCATATTACAGCAACATTAATTGAACCATGTGAAAGTAAATGACGCGCTTTGTGACTATCGCCGATTCGTTTTCCGCCGTGTCACTGTCACCTGACCTAGCTGTTTAACTTGTTCTGCAAATGTAGCCATATCAGCATATTAAAGCGATGTAAAATCTTTATCTCGTGTGAAGCTGTAGGCATATCATTTGGACAGGGCTTCTATGGGTAAGCAGGAAAAAAAAAAAAACAGTGCTGTCTAGAGTTTGTAGTGCAAAAGCAGCAGCAATGTAAGGGAGTTGTCATTTCCATGGAAATGGAAGAAGACACTGTTGTGGCGGTTCCCAGAAGGAAAAAAAAAACAAGAAAACTTCGATGCAAAGACGGTTATGTGTACGAGCTTGACAAAAAAAGTACATTCTAGACACTACTGGAGATGCGAGAGGTGAGGCGAACGTAATGCTGGAATGATTCTCGACAATCCTGAAGAAGGTACTTGCAAAGTCGTCTCAAAAGAGAGTGGTCCACACAAGCCATGCTCTGGAGGCCTATAGAGCGACAGTTCTTAGCATTCAAGAGTGGCCTTGGGCAAGGCCCACGTGAAGCTTGTGCAGCAAGTTACCGCAGATGTACAAGCGTCTTTTATAGGCAACACCTTCCGAGTGATGAAGCCTTGCGCCAGGTTGTAAGAAGGAAAAGGGGAACGGGCTGTCCACATAAGCCGACTGCCGTGCAGGAGCTCGTCATCCAGAGCGAGTACCGAACAACCTTACACGGCCTTGAGTTTATGGGACGGGAGTGCGCCAGCACAGATGAAGCTCAATTCCTCATTTATTTCAGACGAAAACATGTGAGAACTGAACGACCCACCAATGTGGCTCATGGATGGAACATTTAGCACTGTGTCGCCGTTTTTCGAACAGTTTTACAAAATTTATGATTATAGACCCGTGTGCTCAGATTTGGGTGCACATTAAAGAACCCCAAGTGGTCAAAATTTCCGGAGCCCTCCACTACGACATCTCTCATAGTCGTATGGTGGTTTTGAAACAATAAATCCCACATATCAATCAAAATTTATGGTTATCTTTATGGCCATGTGCTCCCTTTTGTTTACTGTCTAATGACTTGACGACCTAGGGGCTGAACCATATGCGATGGGAAAATGGCTATTGGAAACGAGGGCGAAAGTGCATGCATGTCGTACAAAGCCGGCGGAAATTTTATCTTGCTATAATACATTTTCTTCCACTATAGCTGGGTAATGTCGGCATTTTGATGTTCCGTGTTTTGATGCTTGGTGTTTTGATTTTTCGGCATTTTAAATTTTCAGCTTTTTATATTTTTGGAGTTTTTATTTTTTAGTGTTTTTAGTTTCAACATTCCGATAGTTCGGCCTTTTGATTTTCGGCGTTTCGAATGCCCTGCTTGCTGCTCGTGCATTCCGTGGCTCTGCAGTACCAGTCTTGAAAGCATGGAACGAGTATTATTCACATGGACGGCAAGTTGACTTCGGTATCTGCCCTCCGTCCCGCTCAGCGACGAGAGGAGTGCGCTTTATAAATTATTGCTGCTGGTATAACTGGTATTTTTCATCTAGTTTCCATAGCCTGCAGCTTCTCTGTATCTCGTCGTCGAGTTTCTTTACATTCTCTCATTCGGTGTTCACGATTTTCTTCACTCAGCAACTACGTCACACTCGCTAAACCGATCAGAGTTGAAAGTGCCTCGTTTTAATAACTGAACAAATAGTTATTTTTGTCCATGCTATTTAAATATGGAATGCTTTGCCTGAGCAGGGGCGCCTGCGCAAGTAGGCGTTTGGTGTGTAGCGACACAATGGACCCGAGCTAACGGGGGAGTTTTGACTCCCTCCCACGCCTAGCCGTGCGTGGCTTTGCCGTGTCCGGGGAAAAGGAAATCCTGGAGGTTGAGCCGACGCTGGATGATTGGACCGTTAAGGCTCCCCGGCAGAGGCAACACACCCCTTTGGCCCCGGCTTCACGTAGACGGCACCCCCGGATTGACCCGCCCGGGGGAAATCGGCAGTCGCCTTTTCCTGTCTCCACCTCACATCTTCGTCTTTTCCCTTACTTTAAATCTTTCCTGTCCTCTACTCTCTTCCGTTGACTTCCGTGTTTCCTGGCGGCTAGGGTTAACCCTGTGTGGCTATCCTACCTTGGATACACCATATTCGGTTATAGTGGTGGTGTACAGCTGGCGTCTGCAGGACCTGTGCTTACAGACCCTGCAGCGTCCCCTTGTAGGACTCCATGGTGGGTGGCTGGCGCCGCTGCCGAAAATAAACCTTTTCATATGGCTAGTTCCTTCCCCCCACTCCCTGATCTCCCTCATAAAAGAGGGCGCACCGATGAAGTCCTCCAGTTCTTTGGTCACCAGAGAGTATCCTTCCCCCGATTCCACGTTATCCACACTGACACACCCGGCAAACCAGTGCGAACACTTTCACCTTTTCTTGTTTCGAAGTCTTTGACAGAAATCTTTGGCCCAGGATATAAAGCATCGAGAATGGCAAGTGATGACCTCCTGTTGGAGCTCCGCGACCAGAAACAATATGAAAAATTGTCTAATCTAGTGAAATTTGGAGATACCAAAATCATAGTAACCCCACACCGAACCATGAACACCACCCGTGGTGTTGTTTCAGATGATGACCTGTTAGGGCTGACTGAGGCTGAACTCCTGGAGGGTTTCAGCGAACAGAATGTCATCAACGTGAAACGAATTAGGATGAGACGTGATGGTAAAGAAGTCCAGACTAAGCACCTAATACTTACGTTTAATTCAAGTGTACTGCCCGACTTCGTTGAGGCTGGGTGCATCAAGCTTCGAGTAAGACCTTATATTCCAAACCCTCTAGGATGTTTCAAATGCCAGCGGTTCGGCCACAGTTCGCAGAACTGCCGAGGCTGCCTAACTTGCGCAAAATGCAGTGCTGAAGACCACACATCTGATGCCTGTGAAAACTCTCCTCACTGTGCGAACTGTAATGAGGAGCATGCCGCATACTCACGGTCATGCCCATGCTGGAAAAAAGAAAAGGAAATTATCACAATTGAAGTAAAACAAAACATTTCATTTAGGGAGGCACGAAGGCAGGTGTCCTGCCTACCAGAAACCAGCTTTGCCGAAGTGGCGCGTCAGGGGGCAGCGCCACGACGGCCCCCGGCACCTGTCTGGCACATGCGTAGTGAGCCAGCGGTGACGCCATCCGCCCCCTCGGGGGTTGCAGCAAGTGCTGCTCTGCCATCCAAGAAAGACCCACCAACCTCCGGGCTGGGGGCCGCGAAGGTCTCGTCCTTTGAGGCGAGGCCCTCAGAACAAATGCAGCGCTCGCAAGAGCGCGTGTCCAGCGCCTCGCAAGAGGCAATGGACACAACACAGAGCGTGAGGGCGCAGCCAGCGCCTAAGGATCGGCGCGACTCTGTCGACCGATCCAAAAAAGAAAAATCTCGTGTCACGGCCCCTGGAAAGGGTCCTTGAGCTTACTTTCCATCCTTGAGCAAACAACACAAAACACATCAAAAATGAACACGCAAATACTACAGTGGAACGCCAGAGGCCTATTTAATAACCTAGATGATATCAAAGACTTGCTTAATGACTATCAGCCAAAAGTGTTCTGTGTTCAAGAAACTCATTTAAAGTCGACTCATGTGAATTTCTTAAATCAATATGTGGTTTTTCGTGAAGATCGAAATGGTGGCAATTTCTCTTCTGGAGGTGTGGCCATCATTGCACAAAGAAGCGTAGCATGCCAGCACATTGTGCTACAAAGCTCTCTTGAGGTTGTGGCTGTTCGCGCTATTCTATTCAACCGTCTTATATCTATCTGCTCGATCTACATAGCCCCTGACGAACCATTCAATAAAACAGAGTTCGAAAAGCTTATTGATCCGCTTCCAGAACCATATGTGTTAATTGGAGATTTTAATGCTCACAGTTTGCTATGGGGTGATACCAAATGTGATGCGAGAGGTCGTGCAATAGAAAACTTTCTTGTCGCATCTGGAGCCTGTCTGCTCAATAAGGCAGAGCCAACATACTTCAGTACCACACACAATACATATTCATGCATAGATTTAGCCATTGGGTCACCGTCACTCCTACCTTACTCAGATTGGAAAGTTATTAATAATCCATATGGAAGTGACCATTTTCCAACTCTTTTAGTAACGAAACAACGGGATGACCGGCCGTCTTATCCCAAAAAGTGGAACTTTCATGTTGCGAACTGGGTGAAATTCAGAGAGCTATGTACACTACACCTCGAAGAGGTAGACAATTTGGAAGTAGAAGAGATGGCCAACTATATTTCTGAATATGTTCTTACTTGTGCAAAAAAGTGCATACCGCAGTCCAGGAATGATAAGGTTAACACAAAGCCATGGTGGAATCGGGAGTGCGAAATTGCTAAAAAACGGCAAAACAAAGCATGGAGGGTTTTTTCTCGCTACCCAACAGCAGAAAACTTGATAACCTTTAAAAGTTGCAAAGCGAATGGCAGGCATGTTCGCCGTATAGCCAAACGGGAAAGCTGGACACGCTATATATCCTCAATAAACTCCTACACAGACGTCAGCAAGGTTTATAATAGGGTGCATAAACTTAAAGGACAAGGCCCTAATCCCTTCCCTTTGGTGAATGACTGCGGTGATACAATAGAAGAACAGGCAAACTAATCCCTTCCCTTTGGTGAATGACTGCGGTGATACAATAGAAGAACAGGCAAACGCTCTTGGCGAACACTTCGAGAAAATGTCAAGCTCAGAAAACTATACCACTGAGTTCTTACGCCACAAAAGCATAGCTGAAAGTGTACCTCGGTGCCGGAATAAGGCTGTATCAGACGGATACAATAAAGCACTAACACTATATGAACTGAAGCTCGCGCTTGGTTCCTGTGGAAGTTCTGCTCCTGGTTCTGATACAATTACTTATGATATGATCAGAAATCTCCCTGATGAAACCCTGAACTGCCTTTTAGCACTTTACAACAAGATTTTCAATACCGGCAAAATACCCTCTGCTTGGAAAGAGGCAGTAGTACTACCAATCCTTAAACAGGGCAAAGATCCCTCTTCGGTAAATAGTTACAGGCCTATCGCCTTCACAAGCTGCCTACTCAAAGTGTTTGAAAAAATGATTAACTGCCGCTTGGTCTATTACTTGGAATACAATGGTATATTGGACCCGTGCCAGTCTGGTTTCCGTACAGCTAGATCCACAACCGACAATATTGTCCTCCTCGAGTCGTATATACGTGACGCATTTGTACACAATCAATACTGTCTCTCTGTTTTCTTCTATCTTGAGAAGGCATATGATACTGCCTGGCGATATGGAATCTTGCAAGATCTAGTGTCTTTCGGAATATGTGGCAGGTTGATTACCATCTTAAAAGATTACCTATCTGAAAGGAAGTTCCGTGTAAGAATAGGTACTGTGTTATCGCGCACATTTCTTCAAGAAAATGGAGTGCCGCAGGGAGGAGTATTAAGCTGCACACTATTTATAGTTAAAATGAACTCTCTTCGCTCTGTTAAATCGTGTAACTTGACTGTATGCGAATGCCAAATACAGTTAGGTGTTAACCGACTTGCAAAATGGGCTGACGAGAATGGTTTTAAGTTTAACACTGAAAAGACTACTAGTGTGCTGTCCTCGAGACGACGAGGTGTGCATCCTGACCCTTGCATACTAATAAATGGACAAAATATAGTCATCGCAAAAGAACAAAAATTCCTAGGTGTAATTTTTGATTCCAAACTCACCTTCATCCAGCACATAAAACAGCTGAAGTTAAAATGTCTCAAGACCATGAACCTTTTAAAGATTTTATCGCATCAGTCGTGGGGGACAGACAGGCACTGTCTCATATCTCTGTTTCGAAGCCTGGTTCTGTCACGCATAGATTATGGATGCATAGTATATCAGTCAGCTTTAAGGACAGCACTGAAAATGTTGGACCCTGTATACCACCTAGGTATCCGGCTGGCACTTGGTGCCTTCCGTACCAGCCCTATTCAAAGCCTTTATGCAGAGTCAGATCAGTGGCCACTAGAATATCAGCGCACGTATCTAGGAGTCAACTATGCAGTTAAGATCATGTCTCTGAAGGAGCACCCATGTAAAACACTTATGAACGATGTGTCTACTACCCAGTTATACTTAAACCGTCCTTCTATCGCCCCACCGTTTCCATTGGCAATAAGACCTGCAGTAGAAAAACTTGCATTTCTTTCAATGACTTGGAGGAAAGTGACCATGTCGAACACATCCCTCCCTGGCAGCAATGTCCAGTCACTTGTGACTGGTCTTTCAAAGACATCATAAAGGAAAATTGTGCAAGTGCACTTATTGAGCAACATTTCTTGGCTCTTGAACACAAATATCGTTCAACCGCGTTCTTCTCTGATGGCTCAAAGTCTCAAACATCTGTATCTTGTGCAGCCTATGGACAAAAGTTCTCGGACACCAGAACCATGCATACACATACGAGCATTTTCACAGCGGAAGCCTATGGTATCCTGCTTATTTTCAACACATTAAACAATACAAGATACAAAAGTCTATAGTGTACACAGATTCTTTAAGTGTTGTCAGGGCCCTGTCTTGTGGCAAGTACAGCAAGAACCCTGCTTTCAACAAGCTCCTTAACGAAATCTATGCAGCCTACAACCTAAAACTTTCTATTGTTATTTGCTGGGTTCCAGGTCATTCTGGAATTGCGGGCAGTGAAATAGTGGACAAGAATGCACGAGAAGCCACTGGTCGGCAAACCATAGATATAACCTCTGTTCCGGGTGTAGATCTACAACCTGTTGTACGTAGAGGTCTACACAACCACTGGCAAGCTGAATGGGACAGAGAAGTCGACAAC
This sequence comes from Rhipicephalus microplus, assembly GCF_043290135.1. Taxonomy (NCBI): domain Eukaryota; kingdom Metazoa; phylum Arthropoda; class Arachnida; order Ixodida; family Ixodidae; genus Rhipicephalus; species Rhipicephalus microplus. The sequence goes on from NW_027464585.1 coordinate 33,745,850, forward strand.
AAACTCCACCTTGTAAAACCCCAGCTGAGAAAAGTTATCCCCGAAAAACTCAACAGGTTCACCGAAGTCACTCTAACACGGTTCAGAATAGGCCACACTTATGCCACACATAAACACCCTTTGACAGGCACTGATCCACCTACATGTATACACTGTGGAGAGAGTCTAACCGTTGTGCATGTCCTCATACAATGTCCTGTGCTTCACCAAGCACGACTGACCCATTTCAGGGAGCTCTATCGATATCATATCCCACTTCATCCAGCGCTGTTTTTATCACTTGATGCAGTGGTTGACCTTAAGAGACTTCTTCATTATCTTGGGAAAGTGAAATTTTTTAACAATGATATCATTCCATCCTAGGCACCAGGCTGCGCCTCAAGTGTGAGGTACCGCCTGGTGCATAAAAAGTATGTCTGAGCCTTCGCAGTTCTTGCTCAGGCAAGGACTTCAGCTGCGAGGGTCTTGGGCCTTGCAGACTAATTTATCAGCACAGACTTCAGCCAACAAAATGAATTTTTTTTAACAAAGTGACATTCTTTCTAAATGCACTGTGTTTTAAATGGTTCGTAGATATTTGTTTTAATTTTTAATCATGTTTTAATCATTTGTTTTAATTTTTAAACTCATAACCCAAATGAAACAACACTTGTACTGGCACTCTTTGTCCTTAGATGCCCTTGTGCCAATAAGACTTAACGTAATAATAATTTGCCTGAGCATGTTAAGGTAGGTTACCACCTTCGACAAAAATTTTCAGTTATGGTCTGAAAGTTACAACTGCACTTTTGTTGTGTAAAGCTTAGTTATTTTCAATGTTTAAAATAAAAAAAATTGCAGGAAATGAAAATTCTTTTTTTTTATAAAAATCAAAATGTGTCGAAATATGCGTGTTGTGCCAAGAGACAGTTAAAAATGGTCAATGCGATTCAAATGTGACTTGGCAGGTATGTAGTGAGGACAACAGCCTGTGCATCTAAGTGCCATCATCACATTATCTCAAAGCTGGTGCATTATCAAAAAAAAATAATAACGATATCTGGCAGGGGTTGTTTTTTATGCACTTGGGCATAGCATAAAAAGTTGCAGCTCGTTTTCAATAATTCTGCTTGAATGCACAGCTCTAGATATAACAAAATAGCACACGAAGTCTTACGCGAAAATATTTATTACACAGTAAGTTATCACTGTTCGCGCAACTGCACAAAGCAAAATAATATGTCTTGAAAAAAAAAATTTTAAGATTTCAAATGAATGTTTGTGTAATAAAAAAAACCATCACAAATGCCTAAATTCCACCAGGCTCATAGCTTGGGCCCTCCTTGGAAGTGGCACGGTCTCCTTTTTAACGAGCTGATGCACGGATTTTTTTTTCTTGCCTGCTTTGCGTCTCCACCTGTGTTGTGCGCGGCCTCCCTCACATGGCAGCAGTCACTGGTCTGGCACGCCACTGTTGTGTATTTGCCGGGTTTAATGCCTGTCCCTTTCAAAATGTCCTGTATGCTCCTATTTCCTTCATTGAACTGTGCTACAGCATCATACAATCCAAACAAAACAATAGGCAGGCTTACATATACAATTTTGGGGACTCTGCTAAACCATTCCATTAAAACACTCGTTCGTATTTTGAGTTTTGCCATGCAAGCACTTCTTTAATAATTCATCGGAACAAAGGTCACTGTACACAGCTTTCACCTTGTTGAGTAATTCATTAAAAAGTCCTCCCTTGTGCTTGTAGCTGTCCTTCACGAGTGCATTCGCTTGGTTGAATCTGCACCAGCTATCAATTCTTTTGGGGCAGATGCCATGTCTGGGGCAGCTGTCTGTCGAGCTACAATAAAACAGGCTTGCAAGTGTGGCTTGTTTCATTGCTGTCAGATCTCCAACATTGGCCCTGATGGCAATCCCGTAGTAATTTTGCAGCCGATCTATCAAGACATCTGTCAGTTTTCCTTTATTGCCAACACTGTGCTGTCTTCTTTAGTTTTTTTAGGCGGCAGTCAACACGTTTCTGCACGTGTCCTATGCATTCAAGCTTCTGAATGCTGTCTTTACCATAGATGTCTTTCACTGCGGCATAACTTTTGGAATCGCCGTCACCATAAAACTCCACATACTTGAGATCACGAGTCGTTTGAGATCTCTCAAACATGCGGTATAGGCCAACTGCTTCCAAGGCACCAGCAGTACTAGCATGGTTGGTGTGACAGTTCTTGTGATCAGCTTTCGATTGGAGATATTTCTGGCTCGAGGTATTCAGCTTTCGTTGTGACTCACATGCTCTGCATTTGCTAGAAAGTCCCTCTACGTCCATGACTTACCAGCATCGACAGAAATCAATGACACACACCCATTGAGTGAGAAATGTCCGCGCTTCTGCCATGTGCGGTCCCCCGACACGCCGCACTCGTTACTGATGACAGGATTACGCACTTCACTGGCAACGTTGGCCATAGATTTCATGGCAACCATTTTAGCAGCTTTACAAAGCTTTGATGATAATTTCTGGTGTGCAGAATGCCAAGGAGGTGGGGGCATGTTCATAACATTGCAGAATGCGACAGCACTTTTGTGTTCTTTTTCAAGTTGTCGCATGGCATAGACAAGGCGGACATTGTTTTCTATTGTACGGCTACTCTTTCTAAATGAATGGAATGCGCACTCAAAGCTGCACAAAACACCATATGTGATGGAAACACCATAACGGGTGCGTTCGCCGAGGTTTAGCAAAGTGTTTTTGCATTCCGGACATGCCAAAGATGAAAAAACAGAAAAAAGGATTCCGATGTCTATGGTCCTGTTACCTTGGAATGGCTGCTCTTGCGATTAAATGTCACAATCTTTCTATGCACAGCCTAGTTTTGGGGCACTCACTGAAGCAGTAGCACCCACGTGCTCTATGGCGGCGCACACTTGGTATGTTGATTCCCTAAGAACTTCAGATGACGCTTCCTTGTAGCCCTGTATTATGCCATACTTCATAGAGCACAGAGACTTTTTTTTTTTTTTTTTTTTGAGTAGATAGCTCTAAATCCACGATGTTCGAAAAGCACGCGAAAAAGCACACGCAACACAGACGCAAACGCCACGCAAACATGCGCCAACTAAACAGTGTGCTGTATCGCCCCGTAGCCCTCTAGTGGAATTTTCAAGTGAACTCAGAAAAACTTGCCTCAAAAGGCTTATGAAAATTTGAGAATAAACTAAAGCATATTAAAATGACATGGTATTGTTACGAATAAATATAGCACCTGGTACTATATAATTTCTTCATTTAGGGCGAACTTGTGCCCGTAAACTCGAAACTAAAAATGGTCAGCCAAAATTTCTCTTGCTCGCTGACTCGAACTTCGTCGGTCTCTTCATCTGCCCCTCGAGTCTCGTGCCGGTCCCGTGGCGTAGCATCGTGGCGCGCGCAGGACGGCATTCCATGGCGTGACTTTCTTGCTACTTGTGTGGCGGCTTGTACGAACGCGAATTGTGGCACGCGTCTTCTGGGATGGTCGAGCTGTGGCATTAGTCCCCCTCCTAGCACGCATCGCCCCGATGCGTAAAGCCGGCTGACAGTTTCTAAACAATAGGACTTGTCCTTGTGTTAGATGACGTGAGTCAGTTCACTTGTTCAGTTCCTGTCGTAGTACGGTTTCATCCGTACTACATGTACAGCTCCCGGTAGATTCCGGCGTCGTGTTGTGCATACTTGACCGTCAGGGATCACTTCGAAGTGAACTTCGTAGCCTAGCTGACGAAGAACCCTGTAAGGGCCAAAATAGCGCTGCATAAGCTTTTCTGATAGGCCACGTGCACGTACAGGCGTCCAGACCCACACTTGGTCTCCAAGGGGGTACTGAACGTCCCTACGTCTTAGATTGTAACGGTGCGCGTCGATGTCCTGCTGTTGAATGATGCGGTTCCGTGCTAGTTGTCGCGCCTCTTCTGCCCTCTCTACATATTTGCTTATGTCAGGGTCCTCTTCATTCGTGCTGTTGACAGGCAGCATCGCATCTAATGTCGTTATTACTGTCGGACCATAAACAAGTTGAAATGGCGTGAAGTGGGTTGTCTCTTGTACTGCGGTATTGTATGGAAATGTAGCATACAGTAATATAGTGTCCCAAGTCCGATGCTCGACGTCCGCATACATCGCGATCATGTTAGCAAGCGTCCTGTTCAGCCTTTCAGTTAACCCGTTAGTTTGCGGATGGTACGCGGTAGTTCTTCTATGGTCGGTGTGCGTTAGTTTCATGACAGACTGCACTAGCCTGGCAGTGAACGCAGTTTCTCTGTCAGTTATAAGGACTTTAGGTGCGCCATGTCGCAGCACTATCTGGGTCACAAAAAACTGAGCCACTTCATTTGCCGTTCCTTTTGTGAGAGATGACGTCTCGGCATACCGGGTCATGTAGTCGGTTGCTACAACTATCCAGCGCTTCCCGAACGATGACATAGGAAATGGTCCTAGCAAATCCATTCCGACCTGCTCAAACGGGACTTTCGGTGGCTCTATCGGTTTCAAAAGACCTGCTGGCTTTAGGGGTGGTACTTTGGGTTTTTGGCATTCTCGACATCATCTTACGTAATGCTGTACTGAATCTATCGATTTTGGCCAGTAATATCTCCAGCGGATTCTTGCCAAAGTCCTACTAATGCCCAAGTGACCTGCCGATGGGTCATAATGACACGCTTCTAAAATTTCCGCTCACAGTGATGATGGTATCAACAGTAGGAACGTTTTACCGGTGTGTTGAAAGTTTCTCTTGTAGAGAACGTTGTTGCGGAGGACGTAGGAACGTAGTCCACAGATGAAAGCTCGCGGTACTTCGACTTGCTGCCCCTCTAAGTATTGAATGAGCAGAAGTAAATCTGGGTCCGTTCACTGATCATGAGCCATCTCCGACACATTCACAACTCCAAGAAATGCGGAGTCTTGTTCATGCTCAGGAGACGAGGTCTGGACTGATGCTCGTGACAAGCAATCCGCGTCATTGTGCTTGTGGCCAGACTTGTAGACTACAGTGATGTCATATTCTTGTAGACGCAGGCTCCATCTAGCAAGTCTTCCGGAAGGATCCTTAAGGTTCGCAAGCCAGCACAATGAATGATGGTCACTGATGGCTCGGAATGGTCTACCGTATAAATATGGACGGAACTTACTAATGGCCCATATAACTGCGAGACATTTCTTTTTCGTAGCTGAATAATTATACTCAGCTTTCGACAGAGTGCGGCTTGCATAAGCACTAACTTTTTCTTCCCCATTCTGCCACTGAACAAGAATAGCACCGAGGCCAGCGTTGTCCCGCAGGGGCGCCTGCGCGAGTAGGCGTTTGGTGTGTAGCGACACCACGGACCCGAGCTAACGGGGGAGTTTCGGCTCCCTCCCATGCCTAGCTGTGCGTGGCTTTGCCGTGTTCGGGGAAAAGGGGATCCTGGGGGTTGAGCCAATGCTGGGTGATTGGACCTTTAAGGCCCCCCGGCCGAGGCAAGACACCCCTTTGGCCCCGGCTTCACGTAGACGGCACCCCTGGGCTGACCCACCCAGGGGAAATCGGCAGTCGCCTTTTCCTATCACTCTCTTCCTACATCTTCGTCTTTATCTCTCACTCTTTATCTGTCCTGTCATCTTCTCTTTTCCGTTTACTTCCGAATTTCCTGGCGGCGAGGGTTAACCCTGTGTAGTTACCCAACCTTGGGTAGTTATATTCGGTTATAGCGGCGATGCATGGCTGGCGTCTCCAAGTGTTCACTAGTCAACCTTGTAGCGTCCCCTTGTTGGGCTCGGTGGTGGGTGGCCACCATCGCCGCCGAACTTTATAGTATTTTTATGGCAAAAGCTTTTCCCCTCCTTCCTGATCGCTCCCTAAAAAGGTGGCGCACCGATGATACTTTCCTGCCTAACACACCAAAGCCGACATTCCCAAAATACCATGTAATCCACAGTCAAAACGAAAACAAGACAGTCCGAGCCATTTCACCTTTCCTCGTTTCCAAAACTCTCACAGAAGCAATAGGCCCAGGTTATAAAGTGACAAAGATGGGAAGTGGCGATCTTCTTTTGGAGGTTCGTGACAAAGCTCAGTATGAAAAGCTGTCTAAGCTCGTAGCCTTTGGGGAAACCCCTGTATCGGTGGGCCCACACAGGTCCATGAACACTGTCCGTGGCGTGATTTCTGATGATGATGTTACTGAGCTTTCTGAAAGTGAGCTGCTCGAAGGTTGGCAGGACCAGAACGTGGTCAAAGTCCAACGAATAACAATAAGGCGCAACTACAAACTGACCCCTACAAAACGCGTAATAATTACCTTCGGAACAAGTGACCTACCAGAATCAATCGAAACCGGCTATTGTAAGCTTCGTGTAAGACCATACATTCCCAACCCTCATCGATGTTTTAAGTGCCAACGTTTCAGTCATGGATTGCAGAGTTGCAGAGGGCGTGCCACTTGCGCAAAGTGCGCATTCATTCAACACATATCGGACAACTGCACCTCAGAAACAACTCATTGTTCGAACTGTGAAGGAGATCATGCTGCCTACTCACGATCATGCCCCGCATGGAAAAAAGAGAAGCAAATAGTAGAACTTAAGGTTAAATTGAATCTCACATTCCAAGAAGCACGCCAACGTTTCGCAATACACAACCCATCTTATCCCTTCTTTGCAGATCTGATGCGCCGGGGCGCCGCGCCACATGCCTCGGCACCCGCGAATGTCACACAGTGTGTTGCTGCGGTCGTGCCGCCAGCGCCCCCGGCTGGAGCAGCCTGTACTGCTCCGCCACCTGACAAACAGGGCCGGCAGGCCCCGGTGTCTGCCGAACCTGGGACCACTGCAGGCGCAGTTAGGTCCAAAAGTTCAGTGAATGTGCCTGCCCAGCAGGCACCATCCACTACCTCACAAGAGGTGATGGATACAAGTCCCACTCCTCCGGTGCCTTAGACGCCGAAGGATAGGCGCAACTCCTTGGAGCGCACCAAAAAAGAAAAACCTCGAATCACAGGGCCCTCAAAAGGCCCTGTTAACTAACGCAACACCTCTGTACACACAGCACCACACTACATTAAAATGACACAACTTCTACAGTGGAACGTCAGAGGACTGTTGAGAAACCTCGACGATATCCATGAGCTTTTACACAAACATACACCTAAGGTGCTGTCAGTACAAGAGACACACCTGAAACCTAAACACACCAACTTTTTACGTCATTACGTTATCTTTCGGAAAGACCGGAATGATGCCATTGTGCCATCCGGTGGTGTTGCCATTATAGTCAATCAAGGGATTGCATGCTCACACCTGTCACTACAAACATCCCTTGAGGCGGTGGCTGTTCGAGCAGTTCTTTTGAATAAGCTCGTCACCATCTGCTCTCTCTACATACCTCCACAACACCGTCTTGAAAAGCATGAATTCGAGTCCCTCATAGAGGAACTTCCAGAACCTTATATCCTCCTTGGAGATTTCAATGCACATAGCAATCTATGGGGTGACTCTCGCTGCGATGCTCGAGGTCGCTTGATTGAACAGCTCCTTTTTTCTTCTGGTGCGTGCCTGCTGAATCGGAAAGAGCCAACATATTACAACACGCTAACAATACGTACTCAGCAATAGACCTCAGCCTAATATCCCCATCACTCCTGCCTCTACTTAAATGGGAAGTCATTAATGATCCATATGGTAGGGACCATTTTGCTATCGTTATCAGCACATCAATAACAAATACATGTCCTGCACAAGTTCCCAAATGGCTCACCGACAAAGCTGATTGGGAAAAGTTTCAAAAAATGACTTTATTATCTTGGACTGACATGGCGGCATTGAGCATAGAGGATGTTGTATGCTACTTTACAGCTTTCATGGTTGATGCAGCAACAAAATGTATTCCCCAAACATGTGTACCGTCAAGCAAACGACGAGTACCATGGTGGAATAATGAGTGCCGTGATGCTCGAAAAAAACAAAATAAGGCATGGAGGTTGCTTAGAGACTCGCTCAGAGCCAAGAATCTTGTAAACTTTAAGAACGTCAAGTCGCAAGCAAGGAGGACGCGCCGACAGGCGAGAAGAGAAAGTTGGCACAAATTTCTATCGGGCATTAACTAATACACAGATGAGTCGAGAGTCTGGAGCATGGTTGGTAAAGTGGCAGGACGAGGAGCACATTCGCTTCCTCTGGTGAACACACAAGGGGAGAGTTTGGAAGACCAGGCAAACACTCTCGGAGCGCACTTTGAACAGGTCTCCAGCTCAACACACTATAGTGAAGTGTTCCGACGATACAAAACCGCAATAGAAAAACAGAGATTAGAGCGCAAGCCCAGAACACATGAGGCATACAACGAACCTTTCTGTTTGGCTGAACTGCAGGCCTCACTTGCCTGCTGCAATAAATCTGCCCCAGGCCCGGACCGTGTGGCATATGCAATGTTAAAACACCTGCCCACTGAAACCCAGAAAGCTCTGCTCTCTCTGTATAATGCGATATGGTCTTCTGGCGAGCTACCCTCAGCCTGGAAGGAAGCTATCATTATCCCAATCCTAAAACAAGGCAAGGACCCGGCCTCAGTTTCCAGCTACAGGCCAATAGCATTAACCAGCTGTATTTGCAAAGTCTTTGAAAAAATAATTAACAGGCGCCTGATGCACTTCCTTGAAATTAGTGGCCTACTTGACCCATACCAGTGTGGGTTTCGAGAGGCTCGGTCTACCACTGACCACCTTGTCCGTATCGAAGCACAAATTCGCGACGCTTTTGTTCATAAGCAATTTTTTCTTTCTGTGTTCCTCGATATGGAAAAGGCATATGACACTGCATGGCGCTTCGGCATATTGCGAGACCTGTCACATTTAAGTGTGCGGGGTAGAATGCTGACAGTTATCGAAAGCTACCTGTCCAACCGTACATTCCGTGTCCAAGTTGGCACTGTCTTATCTCGAGTATTTGTCCAAGAAACAGGAGTGCCACAAGGAGGTGTATTGAGCTGCACACTTTTCATAGTTAAAATGAATTCCTTGCACCTGTCTTTCCCACGAAATATTTTTTACTGCATATATGTCGATGATGTGCAGATTGGTTACAAATCGTGCAACATCTCAATGTGCCGTCAAGTTCAACTAGGGTTGAACAAGGTATCTCAATGAGCAAACGAGAATGGTTTTATACTCAATGCGCAAAAGAGCACTTGTGTCTTGTTCAGCCGAAAGAGGGGCCTCCATCCTGATCCCGACATTGACCTGCATGGTCAACCTCTGTGAGTGAAGACCGAGCACAAGTTCCTTGGTCTCATATTAGACACTAAGCTAACCTTCATCCCACACATCAAGTATTTAAGGGACAGGTGCTTAAAAACAATGAACATTTTGAAAGTGTTGTCACGCACTACATGGGGGAGTGACAGGAAATGTTTAATTAACCTATATAAAAGCCTCGTACGCACACGCCTAGATTACAGTGCTATAATCTATCAGTCGGCAACACCATCAGCCTTGAAAATTCTCGACCCTGTCCACCATCTAGACATTCGCCTCTCTACGGGTGCTTTCCGCACCAGCCCTGTGGAGAGCCTGTACGTGGATTCGAATGAATGGTCGCTCCACCTACAAAGATGTTCCTTGTCCTTTTTGTACTTTTTGAAGGTGAAGGCAGACAAGAAACATCCTTCCCATTTCACAATTAATGATTTGTCTTGTTCTGGCTTGTTCGAGAACCGTCCTTCGTTTAGGCAGCCCTACGCGCTGCGTGTAAGGAGCCTGGCCGAAGAAACAGGTGTGCCTCTTTTTGAACCCAGTTTGATGGCTCCTGCAACATATCTGCCACCGTGGCAGTGGCAGCTTATAGACTGTGATGCTTCTTTTGTTTATGTCACAAAGCACGCAGCACTTGCACACATACATACATACTTTTTAGAACTACAACATAAATACACATGCCCTGAGTTCTTTACTGATGCGTCAAACACTTCTGTGTCATATGCAGCGGTAGGCCAATCCTTTTCCGAGGCCGGCGTTCTTCATCCTAATGCAAGCATCTTCACAGGAGAAGCTTATGCAATACTGGCGGTCGTAAAACACTATAAACAGATAAAATTACAAAAGGCGGTAATGTACACAGATTCCCTAAGCGTGGTCAAAGCCCTGAAAACTCCTAAAAAACACAAGAACCCCGTGCTGGTGTCACTCTACTCACTTCTGTGCACACTCTACACATCAAAATAGCATGTCGTCTGCTGGGTTCCAGGGCACCGTGAAATACAAGGGAACGTTTTGGCCGACAATCTGGCTGCTTGCGCCAATGTCACTACTGCCAATGCATCAACACCAGTCCCTGCACTTGACTTAAAACCTTTTATAAAACGAAAGCTCAGGGGGTATTGGCAGAGCATGTGGGATAAACACACAGATAATAAACTCCATGCTATTAAGCCGCAACTAGGTTATTGGCCGCCACTATCAAAATCACGACACACAGAAGTAATACTAACAAGGCTTAGAACAGGACACACACATTCTACACATTCATTTCTTCTGTCTACCGGTGATCCACCATATTTTGAGAGATGTGGAGAGTCCCTTACGGTTCTCCACATTCTCGTCCAGTGCAATGAGCTAGATGCTCTGAGAGAAAAGCACTTTTTACTGCCCTACTGACAGCAACTCCCTCTACACCCTGGGATGCTCATCGGTAGGGATCCGCTTTTTAAACTGCAAACACATTTTACGTTTTTAAAAGAAGTGCAAAGCTTTCACCCGATATTTCGAGGTCATCCGTAGCACGACCTCTATAGAGTGGTCATGGCTGCGGTGACTACATCTTCATCATGATTTTATTATCATGACATTTTGCCATCAGCTATCACCACACATATGTCACGCCACTGTCATGATTTTATTACTTTCATGTTCTAACCCGCGTTAGAGCGAGGAATTTTAAGGCCCCTTTACAGCCACGCACCATATCATTGTTCACATCTGTAGTCAATTGAAATGGCGCTCTTTGGCCATCAATTGGCCCTTGCGCCACTAAAAACTACTCATCATCAGGCCAGCGTTGCTGGCGGTCTGTATGAATGTGTTTTGGCATCTTCATCAAAATGAGAGAGTATGGGAGGTGACTGCAAATGCCGTCCTAACTCAGAGAAGGCGTCTTCTTGCTCTTGGTGCCAGATGAATGGCACACCTTCCTTCGTAAGCCGTGTCAGTGGTTCCGCAATCTTGGATAAGTTTTCAACGAAGTGCCTATATTAGGCACAAAGCCGCAGGAAACGTCGCATAGCTTTTTTGTCTGTTGGCCTTGGGAAATTTTCAACCGCAGTGATCTTATCTGGGTCTGGGCGGACACCGTGAGAACTGACAATGTGCCCGAGGAACCGAAGCTCCCGGAATCTAATGTGGCACTTTTCGGGTTTGATCGTAAGTGCAGCCATGCGAATAGCGTCCAGTACCGTTCTCAATCTCTGCACGTGCTGCTCGAACGTAATGGAAAAATTACTACGTCATCAAGATAGACAAGGCACGACTGCCATTTGAGGCCGGAGAGCACAGTGTCCATCATCCTCTTGAAGGTAACGGGAGCAGAACACAAACCAAATGGGAGTACTTTGAACTCGTAGAGTCCGTCGGGTGTCACAAACGCCGTCTTCTCACGATCTCGTTCGTCGACTTCTATTTGCCAGTACCCTCTCTTTAAGTCCAACGATGAAAAAAAATAAGCATTGTGCAGTTTATCCAACATATCGTCGACTTGTGGGAGTGGGTACACGTCCCGCATCGTGACGAGGTTGAGTTTCCTGTAATCAACACAGAACCGCATGGTGTTGTCCTTCTTCTTCACAAGTACTACTGGCGATGCTCATGGGCTTTTGGAGGGCTGTATGACATCGTCGTCGAGCATCTCCTGTACTTGCTTCTTTATCGCCTCGCTTTCTTTCGGAGCTACTCGGTATGAATGCTGACATACTGGTCTAACATGCCCTTCGATTACAATGCGGTGCTCTGCTACAGGAGTACGTCCGACTTTCGATGAAGAGGAAAAACACTCTGCGAATTCCTTGATCAACTCCACAATCTGGTCTTTTCTGCAGAGATGAAAGCTCTCGGTCAATATCTATTTTCTCAAAGACACTGTCCACTGTTGAGGGCATTGTTTTACTTTTCTTATTGTGCAAACATCTGAGACTTGCACGTAGTCATGAAGTGATGCTATGGCTGCTTCCTTTGCCACATGCTGTACCTCGTTGGTAAAGTTAGTCAATAGCACATCAGTATATCCGTTCCGCAGATTCACTAGACCTCTCGCCACGTGTATCCCCTTTGTGAGTAGCAGTTTTATATTTCCATCAGCTAGTTCGGCATATTCACGAAAAACGTCGCTTTTCACAGAAACTGTAAGCTGCTACGTGGCGGCACTGTCACACCTTCATCCACAATACGAAGAGACGAAACAATTGGTTGCTCCGCATGACAAACGACAACAGCGTTCTCTGTAGAGAAAGAAACTAGGGATTTCTGCAAGTAGATGATGGCACTGTTTGCTTGCAGGAAGTCCATGCCCAGAATTGCCTTACGGGAACATTCGGGGAGAACAGTAAAACTGCAAACGTACACATGGCCTCTTATTCCCACTCTCGCTGTGCCCAATCCTATGGGGCTGACTAAGTGCCCTCCGGCGGTGCGTATCTGCGGTCTGGTCCAATGAGTGAGCACTTTCTTCAGCTTCTTTGCGAGCATGCTATTTATTACTGAGTAGTCTGCACCTGTGTCTATTAACGCTATGGTTTCGACGTCGTCGATTCTTACTTGTAGCTCGGATGTCACGTCACCATTACTGCCCTTGTCCATCATTGTGTCAGTGTCGTCGTCTGATCCGGTTAACGATGGAGGGTTTTCACTTTTACGAAAATCAGCAGCCCTGCCTCCACAGGTCACTGGTTCTAGTTTTCTCGTCGCGGGCTTGGTGAACGACGCCTCGGGAAAGTAGATGATGGGAGTGGACTCGGCGACCTATTGCGCATTGGTGCAATCGACCCCGATTCATGTCGCTGAGTGTTTGGACAGGCATAGCGCGAAGATAAATATTCTTCGATTTCGTAAGGGCGCTCACCGTTACGAGGGCAGGGTGCATTCACTGGGAAGCCAGGTAGCCCGACCCGACGGTAGAGGCATGTCCGATAAAGATGGCCTGCCTCCCCACAGTGGTAGCAGAGGGGCCGCCGGTCTGCCGTGCGCCATACATCACTTTTGCGGGGTCTTGCTTCTGGCAACGGCGGTGGCGCATTGCGAGAAAAGGTCGGTGGCATAACAGGAGCTTGTGCAAAGTTCGGGCGTCTGATGTCTTGTCGTACGACTTGTGCGTATGACAGCTGTGGCTGAGGTTCCGGTTGCGTGTGGGGGGGCATCTGACGCTGTGGTTGAATAATTGCTTGCCGCACTTCTTCACGTACAATGTCCGCGATTGAGGGCATCGCTGGAGGACCTTGGGGGAGTTGCAGTTTCTGGAGCTCCTCCTTAACGATAGCCCTCACCATTTCCCGGAGGACGTCAACGTTGGTGGGGAGAGCTGTTGACTCCGCCCTGACTGAAGAGACGCTGAAGTCTTTGTTCTACAGTCGCGCACGTTGTTGTAGTGTCCTTTCCATGGTCGTTGCCTCGGACCGGAACTCCGCCACTGTTCGCGGTGGATTACGCACCAGGCCTACAAAATTTTCTTCTTTTACTCTGCGCATTAGGTGCCGCAACTTCTTCTCCTTGGCCATGTTTTGGTCGGCTTAGCAGAAGAGCCGCGACGATATGCATTCTGAGAGACATTTATGACGAGGTAGAGACCCCGTGGTATTGGAAACCTTCGGTTTCGGACGCATCTAAGAGGGGTTGGAAAAACTGCCAGAACTTTTTAACTGCTTGAGCTATCAAAATAATACTTTGTGTTAAATTTTCTAGAACAGGAAATCTTATAATATTTACTTTAAAAAAATTACTTTTTTTAAAAAAAAAATTGGTTTTCGAAGATAGTGACCTACCTTAAATGTTTATCACATTATGAATTCATTTCGCTCAATATAACCGTTGATTGTCATGCTGTGTACATTTTGTGTTGCACTTAATTTTGTATTCTGCCTGTCTCTTCAATGCTGCTGTATGTTGAAATAAATAAATAAACACATAATTTACATTTTTTATTTAGAGACGAATGTTTGTGTTTGAAAATGCTTGCTTGGTAACTGCTCCAGATGCCGTGCCAAAGTGGCTTTGGTGAATTGCATCACTGCAAGGAATAACCATAGTTACGATGAATGAATGCAGCCTAGAGGTGTGAAAAATCGACACATCCAGTCTTGAGTGATTCCTACACTGTAGGGGAAAAATTTCACAAACACACACATACTGGGACTAAAGGCATTTTAAAAGAATAGCACAGCTTAGGAGAAGAACCAAGGTGCACATGCGCTGTACATGAAGAGATGAGAAGCCTGTGGGCAAGACAAACCAGCTACAACCAAAACACCTTTGTGCATTGAAAATTATGAGTATCGAAATGCAGCATATGATTCATAATCACATTTCTCTAAAAAAATGTCAACTCTTTTTGTGATAATCATGTATGCATTGATCGCATCTACGATTTTGCATTTGGTAGATCTTTGGTGATGGCAAGCCGGTACTGATGAGGAAAATTAGTATTGTCAGTGGTACTAGACACGAATGCTTTGCTCAGCACACGAGAAACTTCACCTTGTGTATTGATGAATGGTATAATCTTAGATTGGGTACATCGAAATCAAAGGCAGCAAAAGAAGACCATGACAGAGGGGAATACACGCCAGTGCTGATTCGCAACAGACTTCATGTCTTTCAATGTACGAAATATGAAGCACACACAAGAAGCAAAAAAAAATCTAGAAATTGGCGATCACGAGATTGCCTAATGTGAATTCTGAGCGCCACTTGGGGCAAGGCCGACTGTGTTTTCACTTTCCACAGGGTACCCACTACACCACAAACGATAAGTTTAGGGAAGTAGGAGAACACCCACTTAGAATAATTCATCTTTTTTTTTTTTTTTCCGGACCCGCTACAGGCATTATATGCTCTTCATTGATGCTGCATCTGCCTTATGAAGCATAATCTCTGTAGGTGGGAAGCATTAAACCCACACTCGTTGCGCAATGAGCATTGGGTAATGGATAGCTGTTATTTTACTCTTATGCTACCCTATATTACACAGGTTTTTTACCAGACAGGGTGCCCCTACAGTCTTCTTGCAAACGAGTTTCAAGCACCAGTGTAGCTTTGGGGTACAACACTCTACTGCCATGCAGTGGGCCTGGATTCAAATCTTACTGGACCCAGGGTATTTTATATTTCTCATATTATTTTTTAATGTCTATCGGTTAAGACAGCGACGCCGCTCAATGCAAGATTTGGCAATGAAGAGCTACACAGACAAACTACGTGCACTTGTCTGCTCATTACAACTCCGAGGTAGTTCATCTAGCTGTACATGTCGCAGACCTATTTTCTCTTGTTCATTCAGCACCAAATGCTCCATCGTGTGTCATCTTGTTTATCTACGCTTGCAGCCTCGCTTCTTAATTTGGTCTTCCTGTCGAATGATTGGTTGAGCACGTTCATCTTCTGAAAGCGTGGGATCGGCTGTGAGTCGGTGCTTGCATGTGTTCCCTGCTGTTCTGGTCTTCTTGCATTGTCTTTAGTGTCGGACTTTCTCAGAACTCTAATGCCACAAGTTTCTCTGTCATAAGTTTATAACTAGCAAAGAAAATCAAGGTTGAAGTTTTATTTTTAAATTTAACGCAAAATCTTGGCACATGACGTAATAAATTTTGAAATGTACAATTATTCGTATTTTCAATACATTGGCTCTTTAAAATTTTCTGAAGCTTTGTATGCTAGGTCTATGGCACCCCTAGATGACAATGTACTTCATTTTCATCAAGTAGAAGCTATGTAGGATGGACTCCAGCAGTCTCACCTTGGCGTCTCCACCCACATTTTCTTTCCGTGCATTTTTTCGCTTACGAAGCATGATTTTGCGTTAAGAGTAGTGTTTTTTTTGTGAAATTCACATTTACTAATATGCGAAACCCTAAAATCAGTTTTAAAGTGCATGCTGCATGACTGAGCAAGTTGCAGAGCCCCTCGCGACACCAACACAGCGAGAGTGTAAACAAACATACGTCACGAGCTTGGCTTTGTATGTGCTGGCTTTGAAATTGGCACCTGCTCGCATATTTCCACGCGCGTTTCTTATTTTCACTTTTGTTTAATTCGGTTTTCGGTTACAAAACCTGGATCAGGAATGCCCCGCGGAAACTGCGCCTCATTGTTCAAGAAGGTTCGCGATTATTGCAGATCGTTGTGTTAAGATTGCCTGCACCATGCGAACAATCGAGATTTTTCCAGAGCTAGGGCAAAGACCAGTGGTAAGGCTGGAATATTCGACGACACATGTATAAATGCTGCCGCGCTTTACCACTTGTCAGTTGGTCGACAGCCGACACTGTTCGCCGCTAGTGTTTTGCTCTACTCTAACTTTCCTTTTATGTGGCCACAATTTCGACCCAATGAAGAGTTCAACCTGAACACCCAATCTGCTCCCTATGTCCATGTCGCAACCCCGTGACATCTGGTAGAGGTGCATCCCGGCCCATATACTAAAACCCCCCTCCATCCATGAGTCAAGCCCACACTGTCAAGTGGACAACGACAGCAAGGCTGAGGAGCGAGCCAGCCGCCGGCAGCTAGGGCTTTCGCCAGAGTACGGGTCTCCATATGAACCGACCCGGAGTACTAAGACACTGACCTAAACTACAGCGACATTGACAGCCCCCGTGTCGCCTGCATCGATTGTGCTCCGACAACTTAAAGAACCACCAATTCTAGGGCTCTCACCGGAGTATGGGTCGCTACATCAACCGACCCGGAGTACTAAGACTCCGACTTCAACCACAGCGGCATTGACAGCCACCGTGCTGTCTGCATCGATTGTGCTCCAGCAACCTAAGGAACCACCAATTTTCTGTGGTTCAAAGCTAGAAAACCTGAAAACCTGGATCGAGATATACGATCCTGTCATACGTCTCGATCCAGCGCAGCCATGAACTATGCTGCTGTAATCCGACGCAACATACGACCCTGTCATATGTCTCGATCTAGTGCAGCCTTGAGCTACGCTGCTGTAATCCGACACAACATTCCCCCTCCTCTTCTACGTCAAGAGGCCGTGTCACTGCAATTTCGTCACCAGACACCGCCAGCACCATACTGTGCACCCGCTGGCCATCGCAACACTCCGAGAAAAGCAGACGAGAAAAGCAACACTGCTGCTCACATATTTCAGTAATGCATACAAGCACATCAGCAAAGGCACGACGGTTATTTACATGGAAGAAATACTAGAAGCCAGCAACACAGCAACACTTTTGCCCTCACCGATTCCGCTGAGTCTACTCCGACGACTGAAACCCTTCAACCAGCTTTCGATGTTATCTAAGCCTTGTGACGTATAAACAAGAACAGCTCAGAAACCTGCTTTTGAAATACAAGAACTGCTTCTCGTTGTCACCAATTCGACAGACCCTTGTCGCGGAAACATCGAATCGTAACGAAAGAAAATGCCAGGCTACTTCGTCAGAACCCATACAAAGTTTCGGCGCGAGAATGCGAGTCCATAAAGAAAGAATTCAACAAAATGCTACGGAACGACATTATTCAGCCTTCAAAGGGTCCATGGACATCACTGGTGGTGTTAGTGAAGAAAAAACATGGAACACTAGGCTTCTGTGTTGACTATCCGTGCCTTAACAAGATCACAAAGAAGGACATATGTCCTTCTCCCGAATAGACAATGCCCTTGATCGATTCCACAATGTGGAATACTTTTCATCGATGGACCTTAAGACAGGCTACTGGCAAATCAAAGTAGACGAGCGAGACCGAGAAAAGACTGCCTTCATCACTCCAGATGGCCTCTTCGAGTTCAAGGTCATGCCCTTTGGTCTTCGCTCGACAGCTGTGACGTTCCAGCGTGTTATGGACACTAGGCTGCCGAGATTGAAGTGACAGACTTGCCTCGTGTACTTAAACGATGTGCTCGTGTTTTTCTCATGCTTCAACGAGCATCTCCGGTGTCTTAATGTACGTAAAGTAATCAGGACCTCCAGGATCGCTCTGAAGCCAGAAAAGTTCCGCTTTGCATACGAGGAACTCTTGGGTCACGTGATAAGCAACTTCGAAATATGGCCAGACTTGCAGAAAACAACAGCCATCGCTGCATTCCCGTCACGTGCTGACAAGAAGGCCTTGCGTCGATTTCTCAGCCTCTGTGCCTATTACAGGCGTTTCGTGAAAAATTTTGCCTGCATCGCTGAGTCAGTCACTAAACTTGTTACAAAAACCAACGTCGAATACAAGCGGGAAACGCCGCTGGAGGAAGCGTTTCAAGAACTAAAATGAGGCCTGCAGACACCGTGGATACATGTTAATTTTGGCGAAAACGCCGACACGGAAATACACACTGACGCAAGCAGTGTAGGGCTCAGAGCTGTCCTGGTGCAGAATATTGACGGGCTTGAAAGGGTCATCAGTTAGGGAGCCGGTCGCTATCTAAGGTGGAAGTTCACTCTTCCACAACAGAAAAGGAGTGTCTTGCCATCATCTTGGCTACCTAAAAGTTTTGCCCCTGCCATTACAGCAGGCCTTTCAAAGTTGTGAGCGACCACAATGCCCTTTGTTGGCTAGCTAAGTTGAACAACCCTCCCTAATTGGGCAGCGCACAAAAGAAAACACACTCCACCTCTCGCACGGTGGAGGTTTTTTTTTTTTTTTTTTTTTTTGAAAACCACGTCACATCGGGCCAGCTACCTAATTGCAGTACCTTCAGCGTTACGTCCAGAAGTTCTCGATGCTCTGCATGACAACCCATTCGCTGCACACCTTGGATTTTCCCGCACCCTAGCGAGGAAACGGAAAAAGTACTACAGGCCCAGGTTCACTGCTGACGTCACCCACTATGTAAAAACCTGCCGAGACTGTCAGCGACGGAAGACACTGCCAGCTGGACTTCTGCAGCCCATCGAGGCACCTCACTGGCCGTTGCAGAAAATCAGCATGGATCTACTGGGACCATTCCTGACGTCTAAATTGTGGAAAAAAAAAATGGATTGTCGTAGCTACTGACTACCTCAGCCGCTATGCCAAGACAAAGGCGCTGCCCAAAGGCAGTGCCGCTGTCACACACTCTGGGCGAGGCCCCGCCGATCCAACACTGACGTGCGGCCAGTCCTCTCTTTTGAGAAGCCTGCTCTCATCACATCTTGCAGAACTAGTCTGGTCGATCTGAACTGCTCTGCTATCCACACAGCCGGGGTGATTTTTTAAACTTGCGGACACCCTGACTTGCGAAAAACATGCCCGGCTGCTGAACAATGCAAGCGCCTTTGTCAGGGCTGCGCCGCTCGCACCTAGAAGAACTACTTGCCCCGAGATTGCCTAGCTCACAGTGTGCGACTGCACAGAACTCTGTCCCGCTGTCTGTACAGGGGTCCTCGCCTGCCAAGCTGCAGGTACTGCATCACAGTTAGCTGTCATGGCGACGAACATACACAGTGACTGAGCCAAATCAATTACAAATGACATTTCTGTTTTAAGAAGACTCTGCTGGCACAGCCCCTCATCACCATCACTGCGCCCTTCAGTTGCCTCAGTGGCTACAACGAGACTTTCGGCAGCTAACGCATTTTGTTTACTTGCGAACCTGCTGTTCGCCTCATCAGTACTATCAATCTGCCCTCTCCTCGACGGCTCGATGCATTCGGGCTCTTTGCATCTTTCATGTATAACATCTAATGCGTCCAATTTGCGCCCCCTACTCTCAATTTTCTGGCGCAATAGCTGCACATGATCAAGGTGCGACCGCACCAACTTGTTTGGGCCAGCGTCATTCAAAGGACTGGGAATTCTAGAGGTAGAGCTGCGATTCGACTGTATTGTGCACAGTTCCAAGCGTTCTTTCTCCCTCTGAATTCTAAGCCTAGGTTTCTCTCTCTCCTGTTCCATCAAAAATTCGGAATGTTGCGTATACCTATGCGCACAGCATTGCGCTCCTCTTTAAGTGTTTTTCGTTCTTTTTTGACGAAATTGTATAATTCCTTGTCTACAAAGCCCAAGGCTTTGCCCTGTTCAATAAGCCTGTCAAACTCCGTGTTGTCTATTGCCACAAACAGTTGCTGACCAATAAAGGACGTGACAATACTGAACGCATAGAGTTACGTCAGTATCCCAGACGTGGTTGTCCACACGGTCAGCCCGTCCTGTCGTGGACGCCAGATAATGTCACACACTTCGGGTGAGGCCTCGCCAATTTAACATCCACATGCGGCAGACTCGCAGGCTTCTACTTTACGCTTCGGCCTGCGCCGCCTGAAAGGCCTCGAAGTGGCACATTTCAAATTTATTTGTAGGTCGGTCGACCGGTGCGGGGTTGCACTTGTGGGGATGTATGTGCCCGACCGACGCACTCACAGACCTGACACGGAAATTGGATTAAACACAGGCAAACATCTATTCAAAAGAGGACAACGGCAAGGGGATTACGAAAAAAAATTAACAGAGAAAACAACAAAAGTTCACGTGATTGAGAACAGCTATAAAAACGCATGCTTTAAAAGAACACTACAAGAGGTACAAACAAAAGACAAATACGCAAAATGTTAATAATATAACAAGATAAAAATAAAAAAAGAGATACAAAGAAATCATTTCGGAAGGATTATGGTCGCGCTTCTGAATTGCTACGTCTGTCACAGCGCATACAACTACACTTATTGAAAAGCTGGTTAAAATAAAAGTGAGTAAAAAAAAGTCACAATAAAAAGTTCCATATGGACCAGGCCAGCTCTTGTTACACGTAGGGAAGTTGACAGGTGCCGCTGAAGATCTGGCCAGCATAGTAGACGACGAGGGTGCCCGGTATTGCAGCTGTCTCAATATGTTGCACGGGTCACTCCATACTCGACGCCTACGCGAGCCTCGCGACACCGCATCCACGCTTCTTGCTGGTTGCACGTCAACTGCCGATTCCGAAGCAGTCCAAACTTTTTCGCGGCGTACGCGTGCTCCTGTCCCCTCTTGAGGTCATTTCCCATTTCTTGAGCACATGGGTGCCCCTTTCGGTACAGGTGCAGGGAAGACGCGGTGGCGCCGTTGCTCGGTCGTTAGTCACTGGATGTCGTGTTCCCAACACAAAAGCACCCTTCCCTGGACAATGGGTCATGCGGGCGAAACAAGGATTGCAGACGTTTGTGACAGCCACCGAGGTAGCAAAGTTCTTTGTCGAAAACACCATCCTGCGTCATAGTTCCATAGAGGTCCTCACTACTTACAGCGATACGGTCTTCACTCTAGAGTTAACTCAGGCAATCTTGGCAAAGAGCGAGGCAAACCACTGCGGACTACAGCGTACCTCCCACAGACCAACAGCCTCACCGAGCGGCTTAACAAGACAATTGCCGACACGCTATCCACGTACGTCAACATCGAACACAATACGTGGGACGCCATCCTTCCATACGTGACCTTCGCATACAACAGGGCGGTGCAGGAGACGACGCAGCTATCGGCATAATAGTTGGTCTACGGAAGGAACCCGTCCATGACGTTCGACACCACGCTGCCCAACGTCACTGATAAAAAAAAAAAAAACCTCGACGTTATTGTCTACATTCAGCGCGCCGAAGAAGCAGGACAACTCGTTCGCCTCCGCATCAAGAATGACAGCCGCCATTCAACGACACTACACGGAATACCAAACTGGTGACTGTCTTTGGGTGTGTACACTGATACGCCGACATGAACTCAATGAAAAACTTCTGCGATGGTACTTTGGACAGTACAGGGTAGTACGACGACTCGGCCTACTTGACTACGTGGTTGTCCCCGACAGCATTACGATCTCTCAACGCCGTCGCGCAAGACTTGAAGTCGTTCATGTCATGCACCTCAAGCTAACAAACCTAAGGACTGTGTTCTTGTTGTTGTTTCCCTTTTATTGTGCTTCATTGCTTGTACTTATTTATAATGGCTCTTGCTTAGTTGTTATTAGTTGTATCGCCCCCCCCCCCCCCCCTTTCTATTTTACGCACCAGGTTGATGCTTTTTCAGAGGGGGGCAATGCCAGGTAGATCTCTTACTTTCACTTTTGTTTGATTCAGTTTTCACTCGCAAAGCCTCGGTCAGGAATAATCAGCCCAAACCTCGATGTTCGAGAAGGTTCGTGCTTATTGTAAATCGTTCTGTTAAGATTGCCCGAAATCAGAAAGGGACATGAAAGTCAAATACAGGAGTGAAAGTGCAATGTATAACCATGTCTAAAACGGCCATATTATCAGCAGCAGTGTCCTACTTACCTATAAATTAAGGTAAATGCACCAGAGCACATGCACCTCAGTAGGATATTCGCAAAATGATCCTAATGAGTCATGGTGCACTATTAATCACTAGTAATCGAACTAGCTGCACTAAATAAAGAACCTTTCAAGCATCAAGAGACATAATAAAATGCTGTATATTGGTTCCTGTTTGATTCATGCTAAGAGAACGGCCATATTATCAGCAGCAGTGCCCTACTTACCTATAAATTAAGGTAAATGCACCAGAGCACATGCGCCTCAGTAGGATATTCGCAAAATGATCCTAATGAGTCATGGCGCACTATTAATCACTAGTAATCAAACTAGCTGCACTAAATAAAGAACCTTTTAAGCATCAAGAGACGTAATAAAATGCTGTTTGTTGGTTCTTGTTTGATTCAGGCAAAGAGAACCGTCGGATGTTACTATGGGGAATGGCGCGAGTGGTTCAAAAGTTCAAATTTCGCCTGGCTAAAGTGAACAGGTCGGGCCATCTAGTGGGGCTTAGTTGAATCAAAACACATCTGCCATCTTTGAGCCAATGGTAGGAAAATGATCAATGGTTATTGTTGCTGCTGTGGCTCTATCTACTTTCGTTCTGCTGCTAGTAGTGCCGGCGGTCATTCAAATTTATACAGGTCAACTTTATGCGGTAAAGCCGGTTAACTTTGTGCACGACAAAAGTGACTCGACACCTTCCTGATTGTTTTGAAATGAGAGCGCACTACTTAGACGCGGACAGAAAGACAGGGACAAGTGCTTACTACCAGCTGAAAATTTATTCGGAAAACTATGAAATATATACTTACAGATGAAACAGTGTCATGGCACATACGATAAGACCAAATCACGGACCAAAATAACAGAACCGATAGAAGATCTATATACGTCAGCCCCACCTTACCTACGCCTACTGTGCCTTAGAGTGATTACTTAACTGTTGTGACATCTGCTACTGTCTAAAAATGCTAGCTCCTTATCGGACAAAGCTATTGATGGTTTGCTGACGCAAGTCAAGTGTTGAGGCGCTATGCATGCTGCCTCAATTATAAGCCTTGTGCGCTCATCTTTGTGTTTGTAAAGTATGACTGTGTTATCAAACTGTACTTCACAGCCACATCTAAGGATATGCTGGACCAGAAAACCATCGTTGCCGCTGTGAACATTGAACGTATGCTCACCCAATCTGTCGTTGAGGCATCTTCCAGTTTTGCCAATACAACAGGCACTGCACGAAAGTATGATCATGTAAACAACGTTGCTAACGCAATTCACAAACGGCTTCTGTTCTTTGTTTTGCACAGCTGTTTATTGTGTCTAGCGGTACATGTCTGCCTAGCCAGCTGAGATCTTTACTATTCTTTACCTCTTGATGCGTTGCTCACTTGTATTGAAGAATGCATTGACCAGTTTGGAGGAGTGTCATTTCAGAACAGCACAGGATTGAGTGCGCGTGGTTTTCTAGTCTTATTGGGCATGTATCTCAGCTAGACATATGTAGAGTGGAATGACACCGTGTATCTTCAGAAAAAGGGCGTGTCAATTGGGTCATGTCTGGCCCCACTTTTGAGCAATTTGTTGTTGCCGAAGTTGGACAGTTCGTTTAATCAAGAATTAGTGCTTAAGTGAAAAAAGTGTTTAGATTCGTTGGTGACTATTTAGTCATAGTGAAGTGTGATCCACAAGGTTTTGTGTCTCAGGCCACCAATGTGTTGTTGCTCTTTATGAAATGTCTTGATCCACTTGTATTGACCCATGAAATGCTGGAAAACTCTTCCATCAGGTTTCTTGACCTTAGGTTTATGTTTAGGGCAGAACACACCTGCTGGGCATATGAGCCACGCGTGGCAAAACCACTGCTGCTGTACGTGTTGGCTCTTAGCAGACTTGTCAAAAGAGGCATAGTGAGTACGGGTTTCACTAATGCAATTGACCGTTCCTGTGTTCATTCAATGGAAGCCAGCTTCTACAATCAGGTTGCTAGGCTTAAGTCAGCTGGGTATCCTGAGTCAGTCTCTGTTTCCATGGCTGAAAGTATCCGCAGAAAACGGAGAGCTAAAGATGGCCAAGGAAATGGTGCATTATTAAACTTCTCAGCGCAAAAACTTCCGACAACTAACACAAGAGACGAGGACGAGTGCAGCGCTCGTCCTCGTCTCTTGTGTTAGTTGTTGGAAGTTTTTGCACTGAGAAGTTTAATAATGGATTACCTAGCCCAATCTCACACTTTACTTCAGAAATGGTACAGCAGGACGTGACAGCAGCAACGGTGAAAAAGAAAAATGAAAAATTGGTTCCATATCTGCATGTTATCTGCAAATGTCGTCGAAAGACGATAGTTTTGCGTGTGGGGAGAGTGAACAAAAGATTTATTTGATGTTCTGCGTGAGAAATTCGGTGAATGGTATTCTGGAGGCGCTGCGTTAGAGTACCTTGAGTATGCAGCGGAGGCGAATGAGTGCCAAGTCACGTCACACGTGAAACACGTGTGCCATCTGGCAGTTTTTTTTGGAAAACAAAGCACGTGGCTCTGAGACGGGTGTGCGCGCCCGTCTCAGAGGTGATAAGGTGTACGACGCAATGCGACGGGTAGGTGCCACCACCATCAAGTCTTAACAAGGCGCTGGAAACACTCGCCTTTTCATGCAAGCGTGGCATGGTCAGGGCAGCGTGATAAGCGCGACGGCCCTTTAAGTTACTTATGTATGTCTTTTCTAGTAAAAGGCGCACATGCAGAATATGTATGTGTTGTCATGGTGTTCCCGACATGTGCAATAATTGCTTTTTAATTGACAAACGCAAAAGTATGAATGCTAAACCTTGAGCAACAATGGTGGGCGCTGCGGATGGAGTCGGTTGTTTCAAGTACCCGGTTCCGTTAAGAGTGGACAAACAGACAAATCTACCGACAGACAGACCGAAATTTTTGCGTCGGAAGTCCCCAAGAAAGGCTATTATCTTTAACAATAGTTGTTGTGTAATGATGAATGTAGTGGGTCATGCATAGCTCGGAAAACACATCGTCAGTGCTAAGCACGAGACTCTCGCGCCGGACGTTATCGCTGCTTTCGCTGGCTAGGCCTACGCTCCTACCTAGTTTCAAATAACAGTTCTGACTGTCACAGTTCTTTATTATATTTGGTGGAGTTTGCTTGGTCTCCTCGCAATCCTGGAGTTGCGAAGCCGAACTCAACCTGCCGCTATGACCACTGCATCTGCCACAAGCCCTCCGCCTATGGCTCCCCAGGCCATCGTGTGCTCCGGTGCGGTCCGTCAGCGGGACCCTCCCATATTCAGCTAGACGGACGATCACGACGTCGATGACTGGCTGGCTACCTATGAACTCGTGAGTGTCTTGAACAAATGGGACGAAGCCACGAGACTGGCCACTGTCGACATTTACCTCAGTGGCATTGCCCTCTTGTGGCTTCGGAACCATGAAACAGACGTTCCAACCTGGACAGAATTCAAAACAAAGTTCAGCGAAGTCTTCGGTCGTCCTGCTGTTCGCAAACTTCGTGCGGAGCAGCGCCTTCAGTCAAGATCTCAACTGCCTGGCGAGAATTTCACCAGTTACATAGAAGACGTCATTGACTTGTGCAAACGTGTCGATGCGAACATGACAGAGGTGGACCGCATCAAGCATATTTTCAAGGGTATCAACGAGGGCACATTCCAGATGCTCATTTCAAAAAGCCCGGCTACTTTCGCTCAAGTTACCGAGCTCTGCCAAAGCTATGATGAGCTCCGCCGGCAACGTCTCGTCACCCGCCATGCTGTCCCCCATCAGGAATCGATGTCCGGCTTGACTCTCTCGCATGATCCCATCCTTCTCTCGCAGATAAAAGATTTTGTACGCGAAGAAGTTGCCCGCCAACTGTCGCTCATCTCCGGCCTACCGGAGCGCAGTGCACCACTTAGCCTTACACTGCGGACTATTATACAAGACCAAGTGTCTGAGGCCCTTCCTCCACAGCTGGTGCCACCAGTCAATGCGTCATTGACGTATGCCGAAGCAGCAGCACGACCACGACCACACACGTTCTGAGCGCCGCCTCCACTGCCTGCTCCTGTTTATACCACCCAGCCACCACGAACTCCAGTCCACAGAGTCCCTAATCCATGGCGCACTGCCGACAACCGACCGATCTGCTTTTCGTGTGGTCTACCCGGACATGTCGCACGTCTTTGCCGCCGCCGCCCGCTCCATTCACGTGAAAACCCGCGTTCATATGAGTACGACCACACGTTTCCCTACACTCCAGACCCCGAATTGCACCCTCCTCGACCAAGCTAACGACCACCTTCTAATCGCCGATCTCCTTCTCCACGTCGTCGCTCGCCCTCCCGCATGCGCCGACGCCCCCGACAATCGAAGCGGAAAACTAAATGACGCAGTTCCCGAGGCAAGAACTGCGTCCTCGGCGCAAAGCACAAGCCCTCTTCGTTCGCCGCCGAATGTGATTAATGCTGTTCTTGAAGGTGTACCTGTACTTGCCCTTATTGATACTTGTGCCGCCATTTCTGTCATTTCCGAAAAAGTTTGCCGTGCAATTCGAAAAGTGACAACGCCTTACTTGGGTTCATTTCTTCGTACTGCCACTGCACAGCCTGTGCAGCCTGTGGGGGAGTGTACCGCCAGACTTATAGTTCAAGGACTGCCTTACACAGTGCAGTTCGTAGTACACCCGCACTGTTCTCAGGATATCATTTTAGGCTGGTATTTTCTCTCTCATCACCAAGCCGTCATTGATTGTGCCCGTGCCGAAGTTGTCTTTTGTCCTCTTGGTGACGCTCTACCTCCGTATGATCGCCCTTCCTACGCGAAGTTGGTCATTAGTGGCGACACTCGGATCCCTCCCCGCGCTACTGTCTTCGCACCTGTGTCGTGTTCCACCGTCGCCGACACTACCGCATTCTTCACGCCTTCCGCTGCTTTCGTTCATCGCCAACTATCACCGCTCCCAACCGCTCTCGTTACTCTTCAAGGTGGTGCGACCGATGCGCCTGTGGGGAATCCTTTCCCATTCACGATTACGCTGCTTCGGGGCGAATGTGTCAGCTCAATCGAATCATTTGAAATTATCGCTACACTTGACGTTCCTGATGGATCATCGGAAGTCAGCGCCCTCTCCTGTAGTTCCGGAAATAGCCCTTCCACTGCCGACATTCTCAACCGTGTAATCGACGAAAACCTAAACCCACAACAGAGGTGTGAGCTTTTGAGCCTCCTTGACAAGTTTCGGCCATCTTTTGACAGTCACAGCGTTGCCTTAGGTCGAACATCTACTGTATGCCACCAGATCGACACAGGTAATTACCCATTACTACGGCAGCGACAGTACCATGTTTCGCTGACTGAACGCCATGTCAACGATGAACAAGTAGGTGACATGCTAAAGCGAGGCGTCGTTCAACTATCAAACAGTCTTTGGGCGTCGCCGGTTGTTTTAGTTAAGAAGGATGGCACAATACCCTTTTGCGTAGATTATCGTCGCCTAAACAAAATAGCACGAAAGGATGTGTATCCTTTGCCTCGGATCGATGACGCCCTCGACTCTTTACAAGGCGCAGTGTTCTTTTCCTCCCTTGATCTACGCTCTGGGCATTAGCAAGTGCCCATGAATCCGGATGATAGACCAAAAACTGCATTTTTTACACCAGATGGCTTATACGAATTTAACGTGATGCCATTGGGCCTATGCAATGCGCCGGCAGCATTTGAGCGCATGATGGACACTATCTTATGAGGCCTCAAATGGAACACGTGTTTGTGCTACTCAGATGATGTGGTGGTAATCTCGCCCGATTTTCTCAAGCACCTTCGTCGCTTGGAACAGGTTCTACGCTGCCTTTCTGCAGCTGGCCTCCAATTAAACTTGAAAAAGTGTCACCTTGGAGCACGCAAGCTGACCATTCTCGGACACGTCGTGTCGAATGATAGCGTTCTCCCTGACCCCACCAAGCTACATGCTGTTAGCCAGTTCCCGAGGCCCGCGTCTCTCAAGGAGCTGCGTAGTTTCATTGGGCTTTGCTCATACTTCCGCCGCTTCGTCCGGGATTTTGCCTCGATCGTAGCACCTCTGAGTGACCTACTTAAGAGAGACTGCAATCTATCTGCGTGGTCTCCAGCCTGCGACAGTGCTTTTGCGAAGCTCCGTGAACTGCTAACAACACCACCCATACTGCGACATTTCGGTTCAAGTGCTCTCACAGAAATCCACACGGATGCCAGCGGTGTCAGTCTTGGCGCTGTACTCGCCCAACAAAAGCCTGGTTATTAAGAATATGTTGTTGAGTACGGGAGCCGCACTCTTACAAGAACAGAAGCAAATTATTCGGTAACTGAGAAAGAATGCCTAGCGATCATCTGGGCCATGACCTAATTTCGGCCTTATCTGTACGGCCGCCCTTTCAATGTTGTTACCGATCACCACGCGCTCTGCTGGTTATCCTCCCTCAAGGATCCCTCCTCACGCTTGGCACGGTGGGCTTTACGGCTCCGAGAGTACGACATCCGTGTCATTTATCGCTCAGGCCAAAAGCATGCCGATGCTGATGCTCTTCCGCGTTCGCCTGTTTCTGCTGATATTGCGAGTGTCTCCATCCAAGACAACTTACTTCCGCTATCAGGACCCATCGTCATCGCTGCGGAGCAGCGCAAAGATTCGTGGATTGCGTCTCTGATGGATTACTCTTCTTAAACACTCGTCCACCCGCCATCTCGAGCACTACACCGACAAGCCTCTCACTTCGCCATCCGTGATGGGATACTTTATCGTCGCAACTACCACCTTGACGGCCGCAAATGGCTACTCGTCAAACCCAGGCATCTCCGTGCCAGCATATGTGCTGCTTCCCATGCTGATCCGCAGTGTGCACACGCCGGTTTGTTTAAAACCTACGCCAGGCTACAGTTTCGGTTTTATTGGCGCGGCATGTATACATTCTTTCAAAAGTACATACGATCTTGCACAGAGTGCCAACGCCGCAAGCACGATCCCAGCCGTCCTACTGCACCAATGCAGCCGTTACCGTGCCCAGTGCGACCATTCAACCGGGTTGGAATAGACCTTTATGGTCCTCTGCCATACACATCAGGTGGGAATCGCTGGATAATTGTAGCGATCGACCACCTCACGAGATATGCAGAAACGTCCGCTCTACCAGCCGCGACGGCACGTGACGTCGCGCCTTTCTTCCTGCAATGTTTTGTTTTGCGTCACGGTGCTCCACGTGAACTTTTGAGCGACCGAGGCCACGTCTTTCTCGCGGATGTTATTCAAGAACTTCTTGCTGAATGCCACGTGATTCATTGCTGTACTACCGCATATCGCCCACAAACAAACGGCTTGACCGAACGTTTCAACCGCACTCTTGGCGACATGCTTTCTATGTATGTCGCCTCCGACCACACCAACTGGAATCTTATCCTTCCCTACGTAACGTACGCTTACAACACGGCAACTCAAGCGACGACAGGCTTTTCTCCTTTCTTTTTACTCTATGGTCGAGGGCCATAATCTCCAATCGACACCAGTCTCCCTTATTGACCCGGCTCATCCGAAGGAACACCAGTTTCTGAAGCCGCTCGGTATGCCGAAGAATGTCGACAATTAGCTTGCGCCCTTACAACACAAGAACAAGGGAATTGAAAATTTCGTCACGACGATGGACGGTCCCACTACCAGTTTTCGCCCAACTCTCTTGTTTGGCTGTGGGTGCCTCCCACTGGTGCTCCTGGTACATCTACAAAGTTCGTCAGCAGGTACCATGGGCCTTATCGTGTCATAGAGAACACTTCCGCTGTCAACTACCTCATCGCACCCCTCACGCCTACTCCGGACCTGTGTCTCCGAGGACGTGAAATCGTACACGTTGATCGTCTCAAACCATATCACGAACCACTTGCTCTCACGACACCTTAGAACACCTACTTGGCTCTGTCTTCAGCGATGGGGAAATATGTAATGATGAATGTAGTGGGTCATGCATAGCTCGGAAAACACATCGTCAGTGCTAAGCACGAGACTCTCACGCCGGACGTTATCGCTGCTTTTGCTGGCTAGGCCTACGCTCCTCCCTAGTCTTTATTATTGTTGTTCCTTAAATGCATCAGGTTACCCACCGCCTGAAAAAGGTGGGGCAACTCATGGGAGTGCGTGTAGTTTCCTCTGCGCCACGCAAGCTTTCTCAGTTGGCTAGGCTGACGTGTGCCGCTAGACACAAGAAAGACGAAACAGCTGTGCAAAACAAAGTGCAGAGGCCGTTTTGTCAATTGCATTAGCAACGTTGTTTACATGATCATACTTTCGTGCAGTGCCTGTTATATTGGGAAAACTGGAAGATGCCTGGAAGATGAACCAACTTGCCCAATCAACCATATCGACACCTTCTGTTTGAGATGGGTAACTTGAAGTACGCTAACCTCATGCGGGCCACTAAAAAAAACGTGATTTTATTTCAGGATAAGCACTTCCTCAGCAGAAAAGCAACACTTAGAGGTTTCCGGACCGCTAGTTCAACAATAAATATCGACATACCGTAATAGTTGCCTTTGGTGTCCCTTTAACAGAACGATCCCGAAGTGTATCTGGTGTTCTGTAGTGCTCAGTCCTCGGGCCTCTTCTTTATTCAGTTTAAATCAATGATATTCAGTTTTGTGTTGAGCCACTGATCCTGATTACACTATTTGCAGATGATTGTGTAGTATGCACAGCTGTAAATAATGAGTTAGATCAGATTAGCCTTACTCTCAATTGAGGAAGGGTGTGAGAGGTGGGAATTAAAAATAAGCACTTCAAAAATCAATTCCATTATGTTTACTCAGAAAACAATGCCCCTTCACTTGTATAGGAAAGGCTACCATCACGAGAGCTGATCGTTTCGAATATCTAGCTAGGAGTGGCACTCACCAGTAACCTCAACTGCATGTTGAGGTGTGTAGGGGTGCGCTGTCCTTTTTGAAGAGAAAGCTACATCCTCCCATGGCAAAACTGAGCATATAAAGCACTATTGCGAGCAAAATGCCTTCATCATTTGGAGCCCTTGGCAATGATATATGTTTTAAAAAAAAAGTGAAAGTCAAAAATTTAGCTTTATGTTTTATTTGTTCCGCTTGCAGTGTAGTGCAACAAATCTATGTAGTAATGCAAGCTTACGGACACCTGAGCAGTGCGGGATAGTATCCAGATTAAAATTCATCTACCAACTACACTATTCAAATTACCAATACTATACTATTCAAATTACCAGAACTATACTATTTAAATTACTAGAAGGGACTTCATATTATCATAGAACGTTATCTTAAGCAACCTTCAAAACTTTCAGCAAGGACAAATCACTGAAAACTTTCTGGCAGCCACTTATCCACTCTGAATGCTGCTGCTATTGCTTGATGTAATCCAAACTGCAATTTTTGCAGTATTTCTCATGTATGTTTAACTATGATCTTACAAGCCATTTTGTACTGTTAACATTGTATGCTGCCAATTGTAAAGTGTTTTCAGGGACCAAGTCAAGTTGGCTTGAACAGCTTTTAGCCCCGAAGATATTGCTACGTAGCTCGTAGGAAGGGTGAACTATTCTGGGATCAGAAGACGATGAAGAGGACTGGTTTGCTTGCTCTGTGGGCTGCGCTCCGATTTTATCGGTGTAAAGTACACTGCCAAACAGTCACGCCCCGTCTTATTATACGTAACATATTTGTGGTGGAGGTGCTGGGTAGCGTCAGTAGAGGTTTTCCGGGCATCGTTGGTATTGCAGCTTCACCCCCATAAGCTGCAATATCTAGTTTTCCTGCTGCGATCGTCCAGAGAAGCTTGGCAAGGAAATACGCCGAGGCGGCGGAGAGTGGGATTGGCGGCGTAGCGGTGACGGGGAGCGGGAGTAGTGGGGACCGGAAGAAGGGGCGGGGCGTCAGTGGGGCGAGGCTCATGAGGAGGCGGCGAGTAAAAATTGGACGGTGTAGCGGCTGGACGTCAAGAAGTGGTAGGGCGCATATAAATAGGGTACTTCTGACGTGGTGGGTACCCTACTTTATATGGTGGTGGGAATCGATGCCCCCATGCCTTCATAGTAGGCCTCGATTTCCTCTCGGCACACTCGGCTTCAATTGACTGTTCTTTTGGCACGCTCAGCCTCGACCTTCCCCTACTCTCCGATGCCTGTGAAAAGCCCGTCAGCCGCTTGGGTCCAACCACTTTTGTTCGCTTGCTGCATCGAGCTGTGACATACGTCTGTCTGTCATCGATCCCTCCAGTTCCCGACGAAGACTACATCGTTACACCGATAACAGATGCACGACTGACGCGCAGTGTTACAGTTCCGCATACCATCGCCACCATAGTGGACAACTGTGTGTTTCTTCCGCTTCTAAATTTCGGCCTCGTTCCTCAAGTGTTGCCCTACCAGATGTCGATTGCTCAACTCGCTGCCATAAGAGATGATGACATAAACGTCGCTGTAACTGTTCCGGACCGTGAAGTCTCACGGTTACCCATTTCTGCCGAGGCCATCTTTCGAAATATGATTGGACCAGACCTTGCACCTGATCAGGCCGACCTTCTCTGCCACGTTTTGGCCTCCTACGGTGACATTTTTGATATCTGTGATCGTCCCTTGGGCCAGACTAATATTGTCAAGCACCGAATCAACACTGGTGATTGCGCCCATCCACCGTCGGCCTTATCGCGTGTCCGCATCAGAACGAGCGATGATTCAGAAGGAAGTGGATTACATGCTATTGAAAGACATCATCGAACCATCGTCAAACCCTTTGGCCTCCCCAGTGGTCTTGGTAAAGAAAAAAGACGGCTGCTGGCATTTCTGTATTGATTATCGGCACCTCAACAAAGTAACCAAGAAAGATGTGTATCCTCTTCCACATATTGACGACGCACTTGACTGTCTTCATGGCGCCACCTTTTTTTCATCTCTCGACCTCCGATCTGGCTACTGGCAAATTACTGTAGACGAAACAGATCGTGCGAAAACTGCATTCATTACCCCCGATGGCCTTTACCAATTCAAGGTCATGCCATTTTTTCCTCTGCAACGCCCCAGCAACCTTCGAGAGAATGATGGACTTGCTGCTTCAAGGATTTAAATGGGCGACGTGCTTGTGTTACTTAGATGACGTGATTATCTTCTCACCCACCTTCGCCACACACCTTGAACGCCTTTTGACCATTCTATCAATATTCCGACATGCCGGCCTTCAGCTGAATTCCTCGAAGTGCCGCTTCGGTCTTCGTCAAATTACTGTATTGGGCCACCTTTTTGACGCTTCCGGTGTACGACCATATCCGGCTAAGGTACGCGCAGAAATGAACTTTCCCGTTCCGAGCTCTATCCATGATGTTCGCAGTTTCGTGGGCCTATGCTCTTACTTTCGCTGGTTTGTAAAAGACTTCGCGGCAGTCGCACGCCCACTCACAGACCTTCTCAAACATGACGTCCCGTTTTGTTGGGGTCCTCTTCAAGCTAACGCTTTCTGTCGACTAATCACCGCTCTAACGACACCACCGATACTTGCACATTTCGACCCAAATGCTCCTACAGAAGTGCGGACAGACGCTAGCGGTCACGGCGTCGGCGCAGTTTTGGCCCAAACTCAGCGGGGCGCTGATTGTGTAATTTTGCATACGCAAGTCGTCTCCTTTCAATGTCTGAGTGTAACTACTCTATAACAGAACGAGAATGCCTTGTCCTTGTCTGGGCAGTTTCGAAATTTCGCCCTTGCTTATATGGTCGCCCGTTCCTTGTCGTCACAGATCGTCACGCCCTTTGTTGGCTTTCTTCACTGAAGGACCCTTCTGGACGACTTCGTCGTTGGGCGTTGCGTCTTCAGGAGTACTCCTACTCGGTTGCCTACAAGTCTGGACGCCTACATCTGGACGCCGATTGCTTGTCCCGCTACCCTGTTGACCAACCAGATGAATCGGTCGGCGAGCCTGGCCCTAGTGTCATGTCCATGTCTAGGTTTCATCAGATTGGTGACGAACAGTGTCGCAATCCTTCCTTGGGTTTACTCATTGCCCGTCTGGAATCTGACCCTAACCACGTGTCACTCCGCATGTTCGTTCTCCTAAATGGCACACTGTACCGTCGTAGGGTCCAGCCAGATGGCCCTGAGCTACTTCTAGTCGTGCCTAACCATCGCCGTTCAGCGATCCTGCATGAGCTTCACGACGAACCAACTGCCGGCCACTTGGGTGTATCTCGCACGTACGACCGCGTCCGGTGCCGCTTCTTTTGGCGTGGTCTCGCGCGGTCGGTTCGACGCTATGTGGCCTCCTGCGATAAATGCCATCGTCGAAAACGGCCTGCCGCACCCCCTGCTGGACTCCTTCACCCGATCTCCATTCCTGCCGAACCTTTCTTCCGTGTTGGTGTAGACCTCCTCGAACCGTTCCCTGAATCAAACTCTCGGAACAAGTGGGTCGCTGTTGCTATAGGCCATGCGACCAGGTTTGCCATCACCAGAGTGCTCCCCACCAGCACTGCTACTGACGTTGCCGACTTTTTGCTCCACGATGTAATTCTACATCACGGTGCTCCTCGGCAATTGCTCACCAATCGTGGGCGCGCATTTTTGGCACGCATACTCGACGACCTTTTACGCTCTTCTTCAACGCAACATAAACTGACCAGTTCCTACCATCCTCAAACAAATGGCCTTACCGAACGGACGCCTAAATCGCACCCTCATGGACATGCTCTCGATGCATGTCTCATCTGACCACCATGACTGGGATCTAGCGCTATCTACGTTCGCCTATAATTCATCTCATCATGATGCAGCAGGTTATTCACCTTTTTATATGCTCTATGGCAGTAATGCGACCTTACCACTGGACACCCTACTACCAACTACTGCACCTCCGCCGAGCGAATACCCACGTGATGCTATCGCTCGTGCCGACCACGCACGTCAGATTGCCCGCTCTAGGCTGTTGTCTTCACAAGCAACCCAGAAGGCTCTCTACGACAGCGTGCGTGTTGGCGTTGACTTCTCACCTGGTTCTCTAGTTCTTCTCTGGTACCCAGTTCGTCGTGTTGGATTCTCAGAGAAGTTGCTATCTCCGTAAAAGGCACCTTACCGTATCATAAGATGGGTAACGGACGTTACCTATGAGGTCATTCCAGTCTTTGGGACTAACCTGTCTGCAAACACCCCCAGTGACGTAGTCCACGTCAGTAGGTTAAAACCATACTGCCCTCCTTCTGAAGAACACGTATAAAGTGCACCGAGTCGGTGCTTTTACAAACAGGGGGTAATGCTACGTAGCTATCGCATGAAGGGTGAACGATTCTGTGATCAGAAGACGACGAAGAGGACTGGTTTGCTCGCTCTGTATGCTGCGCTACGATTTTATCGGTGTAAATACACTGCCAAATAGTCACGTCCCGTCTCATTTTACGTAACATATTCCAGAATTTCTCTGGTGAAATGAACTTTGAACTTCGGAAAAAAAAATCACCTTTTTGCGCGCTATCTTTTACTGTTTTGTGTTATCGACAGAAGCAGTAAATGCTGCCTCGATGGCTTACTTTATGGAACACATCAAAATTCTAAGTTTTTATACAAGTATTTTATATTCAAATTTTTGTGTGTGCAATGTGTTGTCTGCTATAAATGTATATGTACAGTATAGACCGCTTATAACACAAGTTGCGGAAGTCGCCACTATCCGCACTATAAGCGGCACTGCACTATTAGCCCCGATAACGAACACTGGCGTCGCTGCGATCAAGGCGATGTGACGTCACGGCACGGACTTGCCTGTTTCACCAGCGCTTGTCACCTTTTTCTGCGCCCGCCATGTACACGCTCTTTAGCGATATGTTGGTGATTATTCCTGAATTTTGTGATGCAAATTTTTCAACATACGAGGTGCAAGGTATCAAAGCTAGTGAAAGTTTTTACAGCTGTAGGAGGTTTTCATAATATAGCTTAGGCTAGGCACTCTCCCGTTCAAACTGAAGATTTATTGTGAACATGGTGATGCAGGAAAAGACGTTTGTTGTTTTTATCACGTACACCACAGAATGGATGCTAAGAAAATATGTTAAGTGGTAATAACGTTATTGCAACTAGGCATAGACTTCGGGATTAGGGGATTGGAACATGTCTGTGCCAAACTATGAGAAATGAAATTGGGACGTTTTCAATTCACTAAATACATTGCGCTTTATTATCCAAGTTATGCCTGCATGTGCGAATGATCTAAATGAAAACAGAACTGCACTTTCTCCTGCAGTAAACATGTCATGAATATGACTGTCAAAAGCACTCGCGTAACATATTCGTCAAACAAACAAAATCGATCAAAATAGTACTGGCACACGCACAACGATTTCGGGAATAATTAGATCTTTTCGTTCACTGGGATCATATGTACAGGTTTATTTTCAACAGTCGCCAGGTGTTCAGTAGTCCTATACCCTGATTTGCGTGAAATGTTGGAGCGTTCTACCTCTGCGTCACAAACGCTAATGGGAGCTTCACGTGGGAGCATCGTTGATAGCAACGATTTCAACGCAAATGTAAGAAAGTCGAAATGAACTCTTTCTATGTTGCACTCATGGACGTGGCCCAAGCAGTGACGTAACCAGGGGATGGCTTACCGGGCCTGTCCCCTACCCTCTAAACTTTTTTTTCCCTATGCAGACAAAAAATGACCATTTCAAGTAGGTGCCCTCCCCCAACACCGAAAAAAACATTCTGTCTATACGCTTCTGGGCCAATGTAATAACAAACAACATTCACCTCGATGAGGTGATGGCTGCCGTTGTACGTAATGTCCACCAACAGGTGGACATTACGTACAACTGGTAGTTACGTAAACTGGTAGTTAGAACTGGTACGTAAACTGGTAGGTAGGAGTGCGACCGCACCGTTGCTAAAATTCTGCACGAAGAGAGAATCTGACAGCAATAGGAGTTTCCACACCTAACCTCAACCGCACTTAACCTTAATAATTTCGGTCAACTAAAGCTTCAAAAATATAGTGAGAAACATGAAACTAAACAACGTGTAGAGTGAGTTAGTACACGAGAAAAACACACATCGGCGAGCGCCTTTCGGTATATGTTGCGGTACTCGGTGCTGCACGCGAGCACAGAGCTTGATGCACTTGTGAAAGCGCTGTGCGTAGATTCCTCCGGTACAAATTATTCTAAGGATGTAGAAGCCCCCGAAAAGAATCACCTATGCACATCTCAACCTTGTAATGTAAATATGGTGTCTTAATTCCTTCTCAGAGTCACATGATTATGCGTCAATGAGTTTGTTGTGTCCAAACAGAACCGTGGTCTTGATTTTCACACCCATCGGAATGCGGCAATGGTCGTCACGAATGGAATCCATCATCGGGGTTAGCAGCGCGACACAGACCTTTTCACTCATCTCACATTGCTATACGACCCAGCGCGTGAGTGTGCAGAAGCAAAAGGAAGCTTTTTATTCTTTTACCTGACACATCACTAAATCTGTTTTCTTTATTCGTCTGCAGCTTGAGACCAGCAAAAAGCGAACGCAAACATTGTAACAGCGCACGAAGCGAGCTCATCATCATGTAGGGCCGCCGCTGCTTGCATCGAGGAGTTCGTGCCGTGACGTCATCCGCTAGGCTCCAACCTCTCGGGGTGAAGTCCCTGATTGATAGAAACTTAGCAGAATGAGCTTGATCTATAAAGGAAAGGGAGAAAAAGCTGACATAAACAACTATTGTCCTATAACAGTGACATCAGTGGTTTACAGGCCAGAGATGCAGATTATAATAAAGACTGCAGGCATGGATAGAAGATGCGGGGGTGCTGAGGGAACTGAAGAATGGGTTTCGAAAACAAAGGAGGTTGGAAGACAATCTGTTCTCACTGACGCAGTGCATCGAAACAGCAGAAAGGAAACACAGGCCCCTGCGGCTAGCATTCTTGGATATAAAAAGAGCGTATGATACCGTGGCTCAAGAGGTCTTGTGGGGAATGCTGGAGGATGGAGACACTAAGCTCTTAAAGGTTATCTATAAAAGTAACAAGGTAGTTATAAAATGAGAAAAACAGGTATCCGTGCCCACAGAGATAAAACGGGGGCTTAGGCAGGGGTGTCCACTGTCACCCTTGTTATTCATGATGTACCTACAAGGATTAGAGGCCAAATTAGAGGGGAGTGGACGTTGCTTCAACTAGTCTTTCGTCAAACAAGAACAACTCATTGAACAGGCACTACCGGCATTGATGTACGCAGAAGATACAGTGCTAATGGTTGACAACAAGGAAGATTTGCAGAGATGGATGGACATCTGCGGTAATAAGGGAGATAAGTTAGATTTGAGATTCAGTAAGAAAAAATCAGCAGTCGTGGCTTTTAATGATAATGAAGGTAGCGAGCTCACGATACAGGAGGTCACGCTAGAGATAACGAATAAATACAAACATCTGGGCATATGGGTAAGCAAAGGGACCGAGTACCTAAGGGAACATGAAGTATATGTAAAAACTAAAGGAAACGGGAATGCAGCGGTGATGAAAAATAGGGCACTGTGGAATTACAATAGGTATGATGTTGTGAGAGGAATTCGGAAAGGAGTCATGGTTGCTGGTCTGACTTCCGGCAATGCGATCTTGTAAATGAGGTCAGAAGTTCAAGCATGATTAGAAATTAAGCAACAAGGAATAGGTAGGCTTGCTTTAAAAGCTCACAGGAATACGCCAAATCAAGGAGTACAAGGTGATATGGGATGGACATCATTCGAGGGCAAGGAAGCTAGCAGCAAAATGAAATTTAAGAAGCGATTGAGAGAAATGGAAGAGGAGCGTTGGGCTAGGAAGGTTCTTCAGAATGTCGATACAAAATGGAGAAAGTGAACCAGAAAATTGACGGGTAAATTTATTTTATTTCTTTATTTATTTATGATACCCTCAGGGTCAAAGGCAATACAGGGGGGAGGGGTGTGAGAGCAAGGAACAACAACAAAAAAACTGCATAAAGACGTTAAGATTCAACATATAATAACATCATTAACACAATGTAATTAAAAACATTAGATGAACTCCTGATTATACAATGTTAGCTAGAACATTTCGAAACTGTTGGACGTCATTAATGAATGCAGTGTCAAAAGGAAGGCGATTCCAGTCGCGACTTGTCCAGGGCAAGAAGGAATGAAAGCAATGCATTGTTTTGCACATATCAATTCCAACTTTGCGCGCATGGTCAATACGACTTGATTGATAGTGTGGCCTTGGTATAAGCTCGCCACGCAGCACAGGGTGGTGATACAGCTTATGAAAAATAGTCGCGAAATGTGACGTCAAATGGAGAGAGATGGGAGGGCTAAATCAGATTTCATTCTAGTAATGCTCGCGGTTCGATGGTAATTGCCTAGCTCAAATCTAACAGAATTATTTTGAACAAGTTCTAGTGCAGTTATAAGTGACATGGGTCCCATACTGAGCATGCATATTGCAGTTTGGAACGAACTAATTTGTAGAGCAATAATTTGAGTGATGAGGGAGCTGTAAAAAGATTGCGGTGCAAGTAACCCAACATGCAGTTAGTTTGGTTAACAATATGCTCAATATGAAAGTTCCAGGTTAAGTTCGTGGTAATGTGAATGCCAAGGTATTTGTTGGAAGCAACTGATTCTAATTGGATATTGTTAAGAGAATATTGTGATGGTTTGGTTTTAGTACGAGAAACACGCATTGTCTTGCATTTGTTAGTGTTGAGTTTCATTAGCCAAGTTTTCGACCAATTAACGACAGAGTTCAAATCAGACTGCAAAATGTTAGTGTCGTTATCAGAGGTTATTTCACGGAAGATAACACAGTCATCAGCAAACAAAAGGACATTAGATTTCAACAAATAAGGCAAGTCATTAATATAAACAAGAAACAAGAGGGGCCCAAGGACGGATTCCTGCGGCACACCTGAATAGACAGGGCTAAATGGAGAGCAAGATTGATTAGCGACAACAAACTGCGAACGGTCATTCAAAAAATATTCGATCCAAGTCAACAAACTTCTGTCAATATTTAATTGATTTAGTTTGTGAAGTAGTAGCCCGTGTGAAACCTTATCGAATGCCTTTGAAAAATCTAAAATTATGCAGTCAACATGCGAAGACCTATCTAAAGTTTGATGTAATTTGTGAGTAAAGTAAATTAGTTGGGTTTCACAGGAGTACGACTTGCGAAAACCGTGTTGGGCTGCTGCAAAAAACGAGTTGGATTCTAGATAGTTAACCAAATTACTGTAGATAACTTGTTCTAGTATTTTGTTGCAGTTACTGGTTAGAGAAATGGGGCGATAATTACATGGAATATTTTTATTGCCAGACTTATAAACTGGAATCACCTTTCCTATTTTGCATTTCTTAGGAAGCGTACCCGTGGCCAATGATTGCTGAAATATTTTTGTTGATATGATAGAACAATAAACACCAGTGTTTTTCAAAAATTTTGTGCTTAGGTCATTAAAGCCAGGAGATCAGGAATTATTTAGGTGAGTGCTAAGTTTAAAGATACCGGAAACATCGATCTGTACTAAAGGCATAGCTGTGCAAATGAGTGCTTGAGTTGGAGGCTTCGCAACGGTAGACGTCGCGGAAAAGTTTTTACGAATGTATCATTGAGAAGCATAGCACAAAGATTGCTGGGAACTGGTTCACCAGATGTGTCGTTTAAGGTGGTGGTGTCATCGGAAGGAGGGTTTATGGTACGCCAAAATTTTTTTAAGTCTGAAGAAAGCATAGAGGGAAGCACATTAGATAAAAGATTCTGTTTAGCGTTTTTTATAGCCGAAATATAATCATTGGAAGCAATCTTGTACACATCATAACGCGAGTTAGAAGGTGAGTGTTTGGCAATGCGATACAAACATTTTTTCTTATTCGACAGACGCTTGATATGGACGTTGTACCATGGTGCTTGAGCATGCGTGGTGATGACTCGCTTTGGTATGTATTTATCCATGAGTTCGTGAGCTTTAGCTTTAAACCTGTTCCAGTTAACTTCCACAGAGTTGTCAAATGTACTCAAGAACACATTTGTAAACTCGTGAAGTTCATTATTGAGTGCATCGAAGTTGGCTCTGTTGTAGTCAAGAATGGTTTTACATTTTTTAGAGCGCGCTGAAGCAGTAGCTTTAATGTGAAAATTGAGCAGCAAGTGATCACTAATTTCAGGACAGTAAGTAACAGCAGAGATAAGATCAAGTGTATTAGTTAGAATTAGGTCAAGTGTATTAGATGCGGTCGAGGACAGCCTAGTGGGTTCGGTAACAAGTTGAGTGAGGGAAAAGACAGAACACAAATCCAAGAAGTCCTGTGCTTCAGTTGAGTATGGGGTTACAGTGGGAGGGGTGGTACACAATGTTATATTAGGGAAGTTAAAATCTCCTTTAAGGATGACGGAGGAAGAAGGAAACTCTGTGCAGATAATATTGTGGACATCATGTAGTTCACTTGTAAAACAAGGCAACAAAGAGGGGGTTCTTTAGGAAACACCTAGGATGAACTTTCGATGGTCAATGGTTACCGAGGCCCAGATTATTTCAAGATTGCTGCTTATAGAAATGCTTGGTGAAAGAAATTAGTTTGAAATGGCCAGAAGTACGCCACCGCCTCGAGACTCGCTGCGGTCGCATCGGTAGGTGTTGAATCTGGAGGCGTCATGGAAAATTTCGGAGTTCTGAATATTATTACACTGCCAAGTTTCAGTGATTGCGACAACAGCCGCAGAGCAAGAATCTAATGCAGATGACAGTAAACCTTTTTTATTAACGACGCTGCACACATTGGTTAATAATACAGAGATATGTGTTAACGTTCGTCCACTACCCCTATCGCTTCCCTATGTCGCAGTATCAAGAACAGGCGCAGACGCAGTGACGGGTTGTCGTAAAACAGGGTTTTCATTGTTCTGAAAATCTTCAATACGGTCAGTGCTTGCGTTGTAAGTGTAACGTTTTTTTGTTTATGGTGAGCTTGTTGTGACTCAGCAAAAAGGGAGGGGAACCGGGTTGATTTTTAGCAAATTCAGTAAGCTTTTTCCGGGCAATGTGGGTGGCTGGACAAATATCTTCGGATAGCACAATATTTTTCTGTTTGAAAGGCTTACGTGCCGAAAGTATTTGTTTTTTCACTTTAAAGTTCACAAACTTCGCGATAACCGGACGACATTTGTTTGGAAAAAGACTGCCTATACGATTTGCCCGTTCGATTGAACCAGAGGGAAGTGAGGGTATCACTTTGTTTAGAATTGTAGTCAGTTTTGTTTCAGTTTGTTGCCAGGTTTCCTTTGAGTCAAGCAACCCATAAAACAACAAGTTGTCATGGCGTGAACGGTCTTCGAGTTCATCGATGCGCGATGTGTGGCTAAGGAACCTGCAGTGGACTGCAATTCCGAAATTTGCGCACCAAGGCCATTCACAGCACGAGATGTTTCCTCCAGGGCGTTCAGTCTTTGTTGAATGTTCGAGACATTTGTTTCAATAGTCTTTTGTCCGGTTTTAATACTTTTGATGTCTGCCACAACCTCAGCCTGAAATTTAGAACTTTGGAGTGAGCGGGCATGAACATCCCTCAGTAACCGGAAGAGAACGCCCATCTGTTTGGTAGGGTTTTCAGGCAAGCTTTCAATGTCGAGAAGTGCTTCTGAGCGAGTAGTGGGCCTGGCGTTGGATTCAATGTCACCGCAGCACAGTAATAGTAACGCCATAGAAAAACACTCCGACAAAGTTTCACGCAACACCTGTGGGCACGGGAACAGCAGGGTACAACGGTCATCGATTTTGTCGCATACAGCGAAAAGTGGTTACACACCTGCATGATGAAAAGTTGCTGATTAGGAGCCGTTCCGAAGGTGCTGCTCCCATGCCCACTGAAGAGTGTGTTGGCGTGCCATCTGCTTAAATCCTCATGAGCTGATAATGCAGTCGTCCATTGGCCTGTCCGGAGGAAGGCGAGTTCAGTTGGTGCGTGTCGTTCATGGACGATCACGCAACAGGTCCGCGCAGTTGGTGCAGCATCCAGGTTGTCATTCGAAGGGGTCGCTATCGGCAGCGTGCAACTGATGCCAGGAGATGTGCTGGACACAGCCGACAGCCATGAAACGAGCATAGGAAATGCTTAACTCTAAGCAGGAAATCGCCAAGGAAAGGATCTGTGATAATACTCGGGGTTGTTCTCTACTGTTTGAGGCCAGGACGGTAGTATTGCGAACCAAGACATATTGGGCCAAATACGAAGGGGTAGACACGGTATGCAGTGCGTGTGGAGAGGGTAATAACTGCTGAACACTTGATAATGTTCTGTAAAGGGCTTCACCTTATAGTTCAGGATGATGGCGCAGAGTTTTTCAAAGCACTCGGGTTTAGGGACAGGGAGGGCAAATAGACCTTAAGCAGGTAGAATTAGCTAGAAGGAGGTTATCTGATTGGTGGCTAAAATCAAGGCACGAGTGAAAATTAAACCCTTCACTGTAAAGTACCAATCTCAACCTCACTGTTTAAAGGGGAAAAAAAAATATAAATCCAGTTTTTGGTTCGCTAAGTA
Organism: Rhipicephalus microplus; assembly: GCF_043290135.1. NCBI lineage: Eukaryota > Metazoa > Arthropoda > Arachnida > Ixodida > Ixodidae > Rhipicephalus > Rhipicephalus microplus. The sequence continues at coordinate 33,789,840 of NW_027464585.1, forward strand.
TGACGGCTAGGTGGCATTAGCCGCCGCCTAATCTAAAGGGTACAGCCATATCAATCCATCCATCCATCGGGGCTAATAACCAAAACAACCCTCTTCAAGGGCTGCATTTGCACAAAACATGTTGAACATGCAGCTTCGTGTGTCCGAAAATCGAAAGGCGCGATGCGTGCTTGCTAACATTTAAATTTCTGAATGTTAAAAGAATTTAACGCCCGAAGACACACGTAGCCAATGAAATGAACGCGAAAGGTTGGGGGGGGTGTCAAACAAATGAAAGCACCATCGTGGAAATTGGCAGACTACTAGACCACCTCAATTATGCGCATTACATAAAAACTACGTCTAAACACGTTCAGAATTTGACGCATTGAAAGACTCCAACCATTCGATTTCATTGGCGCATACCCGATTAAAGACATTGCAATCGAATCGCGAACCACTGTTTGAGCACTACAGGTGCCGCCCTCGTTTTCATTAATGATATGTATCCCTTCCCGTCAAGTGCGGCCATCACAAAGAGTTTCGTCTTTTCGGTACCAAAGTGCAAGTTCGATTCACGTGACCGCAACCAACGCAGATTAGGCCTAGCTTGCCGTTTGGTATGTTGTCGTGGAAAGTTTGTCCAAAACATGAAAATTTGTCGTCAAAAAGATTCCACTAGCAGTGAACCAAGAACAGCGTGCACAATACAAAGTTTGCGTTCGTGGCCAGCAGATCAGCAACGACGACAACTCGCCAAGCTTACGTAGAACAGCGCACTGGTAGCAAAAGTGAAAGCTTGCGTCATAATACCATAGGTTTTCAACTTACGGACAAGGAGGCAAATGCGATATGTCTTGTAAGCTCGATAACGACGACGTCTTTCCCGACAGGAAACTGTTAAGCGCAGGCAGTTGATAAGGACGGGATCGCACGTGCCACTTTGAGCGGCGTGCGGCCGAAGCCATGCTAGTGACGTGGTACGCTGTAGCCGCGTTGATGCAAAGGCTTATCGGTCACCGAGGCAACCTAGAGCCCCTATACTTCATAAAAGTACTGCCATCTGCTCTTCCCCTCGCCGCCTCCTCTCCAGCGCATTGCTTTTTTTCTTTCGCTTGCGACAGTGGCGTCCCCTGTCACGCGCCACAAGCTTGCAGTTTGCTTACGAGCCAATGGCGTGCCGCCGCTGCTGCATTAGTAACAACTGCTCCTACAGTACATCCGTGGCCATGCCTGACATATGTCTTTATGTAATGATTCTTTCACGTCGGTTTTCTCAGCAAAACTGGGTGTGCTCACCATCAATTTTACGGCAGAGCTACTGCAAGTCATGCACAAGTTGTAGTGAATTGCACGTTATTTAAACTTTTTTCGCATCGTAGTGTATCTGGCGCTGATATACGTAGCTGAGTTTATTGAGAACAAGTTGAAATTAATAATTCAGTAAACTCGGCACGGTAATTATTGAACCAGTAATAAATATTTAAATCGTAGCTGTGGTATCTTAAGCCACGCCATTTGGGAAGGAATAGTTCCCGTGTGAACAATCTATCTCGATACTTTATAACTACAACAATGTCACGAATTTCCATGAATGTGCTCGCTCAGAACTTCGTGACGTTTCACATGCTACTTTTCCTCTGCCTGTCAAATGACTTGTGCACGCAGTACGTCGTTCTGAGATGTTTGTCCTCTGCGGCGCAGTTTGCAACCATTGTCTTTAGGTTTTACATGTCTTAGTTCATGGGCATTGCTGATAATGTAGGTGATAAAGGTCCTTCTTGCACACGTAAACTATTTCAAATTGCTGGACGACCAAGATGGCGCTATGATGCAGAGGTAGAAAAATGCAGTCTCATAATCACTGTCAAAATTACCGCCCGCCCATTTCCAGTGATGTATTCTGAGAACTCAACGCACAGTATCACTTAAAAGCAATAAAAAAGTTCGACACATTATCATATGTATTGCAACAAAACATTTTTTCTTTTTTTTTTTTTGCAAGTGCCAGTGGTTTATTTTATAAGGAGCACACGCGACGGTCACGCTGTTGCGGACACGGGCTGGGTTTGAGAACAGCCACGATAATAACGAAATTTGAAACATTAAGAGGAACGCTCTACAACATCCTGCACCTAGCATGCGGCGAACAAGCAACACAGCGGTGCTTTGGCGCATCCAACATGGCGCCGAGCGGTGAAAACCGGTTCTTCGCCGCATCCACCCTAAAAGACAAGAAGCTCTGATCGGGAGGACGAAGCGGCGCAGATTGAAAGAGGGCTCTACTTTTCCGAAGGTATAGGGGCTTTAAGGCAACCGTGCTCCTCCCTTACTTCTCGAGCCCGTGCAGTGGCCCGCTGTTTTTTTTTTTTTTGTTTTCTTTTTCTTCCCTCCGCCCTTCATTCGTTCACTCTGTGTCCCCTCCTCCTCCGTAACGACCTCGTTGTTCGCTCCCTAGCGGCGCACTCAACGTGCCGTTTTTCTGAAGCGCACTCGCTACCGCATTTGTCACAATTTCTGGCAACTGCATTATAACCGATCTTTCATCTTGGGAAACTGCACAATAAGCGGTATGCGCATACACTGGGTTCTATGAGAGGGTGAACGGGAGTAGAAAAAGATTGCATTGTAAGTGATTCTACACTATAAGCGGTTACGTTATAAGTGGTATACACTTATATATTACTATATATTATAATATTATATTATATATTATAATATTATATTACACATATATATTACTTTCCAGTTGTGTGCTTACTATTTCTATAATATTTAAAATATGCCAAGCTATTCAGTGTATATGGTCTGATTCTATTCTTGTATATCACTCCTGCATGGGCCCAAGGAGAGCCTGCAGAATCTCCGATTTGGGTGCACGTTAAAGAACCCCAGGTGGTCTAAATTTCCGGAGCCCTTCATTACGGCGTCTCTCATAATCATAGAGTGGTTTTGGGACGTTAAACCCCACATATCAATCAATCAGCCTGCAGAATCTGTAAATATTAAATGAAACAAAAGGAGACACGAACACTTGAGATTATTCCAGAGCTTGTGCGAAGACCAGTGATGAGGTTAGAATATTCAACGACACATTGTTATGACCATCGTCACTAGGCGCCATGCTGTTGCTGAGAAACGTAGCCAGGCAGCGCTCCCACGCCTGGAACCCCAGTTCTCTCGGAACCAGCGTCCAGTGGCAGGGAGCGACAAAGGGATTAGAAGACGGATTAAAAGGTGGCTTTTGCCAATATCTCTACAAGGGACTCTTCCGGGCCGGCTTGTTTAGCGAGACGGCGAAGCAGACCAACCGCACAGGTCGTGTCTCCATGATTCAAGTGTTTGCTCCTTGGCTGCCCTTCCTGGGAAAGGCGGAAGGAGCAACCCAACCGCCAAATTGTTCCGGGAAGGAACCCTATTTCCCCTATCCTCAGAGCATTGCGTCAAGAGGGGCAATAACTATTCGGCGGACCATGTGCTACTGAATTATGCCCTATGGGCGGTGTCTTGTGTGTGTGTGGGATTGACGTTCCAATCAAGGAGGAGGAGCCTGACAGGGTTTAAAACGACGCTGCAGAGTGCTGGACATCGCTCTGAACCATGTAACGGTTCAACTACCACGCTCGTGGTTTGTGAACTCCTAATCTCTATGCTCTAAATAATCGTAAATAGTTGCATAAACCTGTTTGTTTTTCGTATCCCCATCTTGTGGGCGTTCGTTTCCTCAACCCGAAGCTACACCACGCTACCACAAAAGACCGGGTAGACACCGGTTGGCAACAACGGGTGCTCAGTGCTTGGATTCGGAGCAGCTACTGGTGAACAGCGCCGAGAGCCGCAACAACTGGTGACAGCGGTGGGATACGAAGCTACAAGTCACAACTGGTGGCAGCGGTGGGACACAAAGCTACAAGTCACAACTGGTGGGCAGCGTTCGGATACGAAGCTACAAGTGACAACAACAGTAGGCCCACGAGAAGCAGCTGGCTCGAGACATGGATCACGTATGGATGAGCGCTTGGCTTTTCCTTTGAGCGAACCAGGTTCTAAAAGAGGGTAAATTTTAGAACTGGAAGTTAACTTTGCCGAAAAACTTAGTTTCGCCATTTCGGAAAGTTTTTGTGGAAGTAGCGAGCACTCAGTACAATCATGGATTTATGGGAGCTGCAGAAGCCGGACTTGTTGCTGCTGTATGAGGAATTGGGGATCGATACAAAGGGGTTGGCACGACAACCCATAATCATTCAAGTGATTAATGATTTGGGGGCTGATGATGAGGAGCTCTGTGAAGCATGGGACCTCATCAGTCAAAGAAACAGACAGCAGAAAGAGGAGGAAGAGAGGCGTGACCGCGAAAGAGAGGAGCGTTGCTTAGATTGCGAACGTGAAGCAGAAAGACAGGTGCACGAGATCGAGATCCACAAACGAGAACTTGAGTTGAGGTAAATTTTGGGCAGTGGTCCCCAGCAAGTGGTACCTTACCCCAACAAGGAGGCAGAGTTCAAGATGTCCGGTACATCCAGCCATACGTGGTATCAGGGGATATTGGTCTGTACCTGGTAAATTTCGAACGGATGTGCGAGAAAATGTCATTCGAGCAAGACACCTGGTCACAAAGGCTACTCACGGTTCTGCCCTGTGAGGCAGCGGAAGTTGTTGCGCGACTCAGCAAGGAGGTCGCAGACAACTATAAGCAGGTCAAAGCTGGCCTTCTCAGAAAGTATAGACTTTGTGCAGAGGCTTTTAGACAAAGATTTCGGGGTGCTAAAAAGTCTAAGAGCGAGAGCTATTCTGACTTTCTGTACAAAATGAGAGCGAATTTGACAGAATGGCTAAAGAGCACCGAGTCATACAGTGACAGGAACGCTGTAGTGGAGAGGATTCTGTCGAGAACAGTTTTTGAACTGTCTCTCAGAGCATGATAAAAACTGTTTACTGGACCGGGGTGACATAAGTTTTGCGACGAGAGCGGCTGAACTTGTCGAAGAGTACGCATCACGCAGATATTATAGCAGCAACCTGGGAGCCGATAGAACCTATAATTCCAAATCAAACTCGAATAAAGGTTATGGGAAACATTTTTCGAGTTTTCGAAATGAGAAAGGGAAAAGAAAGGTCCTGCCTGGCAAATTTCAAAAGAAGGATAGTGAACCAAGTGAGGAGGGGCAAACCGCAGGAAAAACGAAAAATACTTTTGAGGTTAAGAATCCGTTCGCTTGCTTCAAGTGCAATGAGACTGGTCACATAGCCAAGAACTGCCGAAAAGAAAAGACGGCGTTTTCATTTGTCAGTGATTGCGCTGAAAACATGAGGTTACTAGAGCCTTACATGCATGACCTGGTAGTGAATTGAAAGCCATGCAAAGGGCTGTGGGACTCGGCAGCAACAATGGATGTTGTCCACCCGTCGAATGTGTCACCATCCGACTACACAAGACAGTGCGCATGGATACGCCAGGTGGTGGAAGAGCAGAGCGTATGCTTGCCCGTCGCAACCGTTGTAATTGAGGGCCCCTTTGGTAAACTAACAACCGAGGCTGCAGTTTCAGAAAAACTTCCTGAATTTTATCCGTACCTGTTCTCAAACAAGTCGGATATGTTATTGCGAGAGAAGGGCATTCTCTTCGGTGACAGGGTAGTTCAGGCGTTAACCCATTCAAAGGTGCGAAAATTGGCAACTCGGCTATCCTCTGAGTCAAATATTATTGATCAAGCGCATGACGTAACAGTGGTGCAAACAGAGGAAGACAATTCAGGCAACCGTGGCAGCGAGGCACAAGAGATCGGTCAGCCGGAGGAGGAATCTCGCGAGTATGCGTTACTTCTGCCAGCATCAGACAGGTTCACTTTACTTCTGAATGGGAACAGGGGTAGCTTGGCTACTGAGCAGTTAGAGGAGGATACCGCCATTCAGGAAATTAGAGAGCATGTCGAGAGCGAGGCCTTCGTTGGTCTGGAGGGAGAAACCGTTTCAAAAGACGGTACTTGCGAAGAGGAGGCGGGGGCCAGCAGTTCTAATGGGCTCAGTAAGGAGCTGTAAACCATCCTCATGCCTCGAAAGGACGCTTCAACATCGTCAAAGGTAGGCATGGTTAGCTCAGTGGCTGACGAGAGCAAGAACGCCATGCTTCAGCAGTGCAGCGTTACTATCGAGCTGATTTGCTAACATCGCAGAAAAAGAAAGAAGTGGAAGCGTTCGTCACTGCGTAAGCCTAGGACAGGTCCCACTCAGTCGCAAGAAAGACGAGAGGGTAGGCCATTTATCTGTTTCAAGAAACGTCAATGGTGGTGTTCATGGAGGCACAAGCGGCGAGCCAGGTGTGAAGGGGAGAAACAAGGTACATTACCCTAACGAAACGCGTGGTTGAGTTCGACAACTTCGGGACAGCGGCCTTTGCCGAAGGGTCAAAGTCGAAAGGGCAGAGTGGCTAAATACCGCGTAGGGGTGAATACAAAGGGAAAATGGCACAGGCTCCCCCCCAGCTTCTGGCGTCACTTTCAAATTCCTGCGGAGAATAGGCCGAAGTGTAAAATGAGGTGTGACGGCAGTGCACTGCTTAGAGTTTGTGCATTTTGTAGCCTCTAGCGTGCTCGAAAACCGCCGGGACCGCGACCCCATCGTGTGCGATTAAAAGAACCATGAGAAAAGGGGGCGGTCAGTGTGAGTAACTTTTGCACTGGCATGTTCAATATTCTTACTCAGTGTTGCATAGGTGATGCAAATTTGAGTGATTTTAATTTTGTAATTTACATGATGCAGAGTAAATTTTTGAAAAGGAAAACCGCTGAACTAAAGGCTCAAAATTGAAGTCCGTTAATCATTTGTACGAATATACCGAGAAGGTAAAAACAAAAAAATTGTTATATATTTTTTTAGTGTTTAAAGGTTTAGTGTAATATCGTATGCCTTTACTCTCATGTGGATGTGGCGTGAATTCGCATTTAAGGAAGAAGAAATTAACATAGACTAGATGATTTCGTAAAATGATTAAGTTTGGCACAACACAGTGGAGTTGTCGTTGCGTGCTATGAGAATTGAGAGCCATTGGTGCACAGTTTTAGCAAAACCCTGTGCATTATTGTGAGGTGCGTTTGATGAGTATTGCACTTTGCATTATTTTGTGTTTTACACGGTGTGTTGCTACGTAATGTAAGGATGAATGTTTAGACCAACTCTGAAGGCTTAAGCGTTTGGTTAGTAGTGCCGTGCATTTTGCAGCACTGCAAGAATGAGAATAATTGAAAACGCTCAGAAGAACTCGGTGTTTTTATAATCAAAGGCGTTAGCAAAGGCAGGTAACTAACAGAACAAACCTGCTAGAAGGCAGTGTTTGTTACTTTTTTGTTGTTGTCTTCTTTGCAGAATGATTGTTCTAGTGATCATGAGCAGATCATGAAGCTTTCCCTAATCGTTGAGGTAGGCCGTTAGGTCACAGCTTGGGTTAAGCTTTTGGGAGGCTGGTGAGCTTCATGTCTCAGTAGTAGACGATCATTGGCGACCGTAAACAGATGAACATCAGGACAATTTTAGCGCTCGCTCAATCCGAGTTCCGGACCGATGCTCTCAGCGGGATAGAACCGATAAAAGTGGTCAGCGATGAAAAGAAGGAAGCAGCTGTTTTATGTCAGGACAACAATGGTAACAACTAAAGATGCGCTTTACTTGAGCTAGAAATTGGGCTCTCGTGAGATAACCTACTGTGCTTCAGGAAAGGAATGCGCTTGCATTGTGTAAGCCATTCATCAGTTGCAGTGTTAACTAAGAGGTGCAGAATTTAAAGTAGAGACAGATCATTGTCCCCTTTCTTGGCTGCAAACCATGACATCGAAGAACAGTCGCCTTGTGAGGTGGAGCTTGATTCTTCAAAAATATCATTTTGACATTAGGTATAAAAAGGGCAAATTGAATGGAAACGCTGATGCGCTCAGTCGCTCTTTCTGAACTATCTAGGGGTGCTCTTGATGTATCAAAATTGATATTTTGGTTTTTTCGTGCATCTTGTGTGAAATGTGTAAGGTAGCACGTCTGGTTTTTAGCGCAAGTGAGTCCTGAAAGTTCTGAGTGCGAGCTTTTGGTAAAGCTAGCAATGAAAATTGGTTTGCCATTCCTCTTTTGGCTTGGTTTATTCGAAGGGGGCCGAGTGCTTGCTTGTGCATGTGGTCGAGTTTCAAAGTTGCTGTCGAAGTTTTCGGCAATTACCCAGACCATGCGACAAGCGAAGGCGAGTTCCTGGCATTACACTATGGACCCTTCCGTCGCCACTTCGTGCAGCAGAGGTGACTGCTACCCTCCGTGACTCATCTGGTGAGGGGGAAGCTGTTATGACCGTCGTCAGTAGACACCATGCTGTCGCTGAGAAACGTGGCCGGGCAGCGCTCCCACGCCTGGAACCCCAGTTCTCTCAGAACCAGCGTCCAGTGGCAGGGAGCGACAAAGAGATTAGAAGACGGATTAGAAGGTGGCTTTGGCCAATGTCCCTACAAGCGACTCCTGCGGGCCGGCTTGTTTAGCGAGACGGCGAAGCAGACTGACCGCACAGGTCGTGTCTCCGCGATTCAAGTGTTTGCTCCTTGGCTGCCCTTCCTGGGAAAGGCGGAAGAAGCAACCCAACCGCCAAATTGTTCCGGGAAGGAAGCCCATTTCCCCTATCCTCAGAGCATTGCGTCAAGAGGGGCAATAACTATTCGGCGGACCATGTGCTACTGAATTATGCCCTGTGGGCAGTGTCTTGTGTGTGTGTGATCGACGTTCCAATCAAGGAGGAGGAGCCCGACAGGGTTTGAAACGACGCTGCAGAGTGCTGGACGTCGCTCTGAACCATGTAACAGTTCAACCACCACGCTCGTGGTTTGTGAACTCCTAATCTCCATGCTGCAAATAATTGTAAATAGTGCCATAAACATGTTTGTTTTTCGTATCCCCATCTTGTGGGCGTTCGTTTCCTCAACCCGAAGCTACACCACGCTACCACAAAAGACCGGGTAGACACCGGTCGGCAACAACGGGTGCTCAGCGCTGGGATTCAGAGCGACTACTGGAGAACAGCGCCGAGAGCCGCAACAACTGGTGGCAGCAGTGGGATAGGAAGCTACAAGTCATAACATGTATAAATGCCGCCGTGATTTGCCGCTTATCAGTTGATCGTTGGCCGATGGTCTGTCTGCTGCTATCAATGACAGTGTGTCTTACTGTAATCTGACTTTCTTTTTACGTGGCCACAAGTGCGGCCCAATAAACAGTTTTACCTGACCACCCAGTCTGCTCTCTTCGTCCATGTCACGACCCCGTGACCTCATGGCACAGTTTTGTGTGGTCACATGGCCAGCCATGGTCACCGTGCTACCAGAACTGCGCCTACTCAGTTCTGTGCTCTTTGAAGCCGAAACAGCGACTGGGTGCTTTGAAAATGTCTCTAAATAAATAATTGTCGTGCACTCGTGCAAACAAGGTTTCCAGCCATGTTAGGTGGGTCATAGGTCATTCAAAAAAAAGAAAAGGTGCAATACTTTTGTGTCAGTGCTCCTTTAAAGTGCATACGTTTTTGAGAGGCATAGCAATTTGTCAACTAATGTATCTTCATTTATTGCAGCTAGTTTTTTTTATGAAAACACCATTACTTGCTCCCATTCCAATGGCGGAAGGAGAAAATGTGGATGAGCATGGATGTGCCTGTATAATGCCGAAGTTGCGTGTTTTGATTGCAGGCTGTGGCACCAGCTGACCCTCAAACTGCTCACCTTTGTCTGCAGCCCCAAGATACAGATTGGTCTCTTTCAGGTGAGACTGATCATGCAAGGCACCAAGTTGGTTAACATTAGTTATTTAAAAGGCTAGTTATTTAAAAGGCCCATTGGCAAAGATGAATGAGAGACAGAACAGCTGCATGCGTCCAGTCTCTGTTCAATATTGCAGTTAATAAGCCTTTGAAATTGTTTGCTTTGTTGACTCATAGGTGGTGTGGTACTGTTTTAGGCATCGTGCTCTCTTGGAAGTTGCCAATGCCAGAGATTGCAAGTGTGGGCCATCACTTTAGTTTCACTTCATTATGCATTCAAGATACAAAGGCTCATGATTAGTAGTATGCAGACGAGGGTCCAAAAGTCTAGCAACTACTGTGGGACCCTTGGTTTTAATTTTAACTATAAAAAGATAATTAATCATTACAGTATTTCAGTGTTACACAATGAAAATGGAAGTAAATAGTGAACATGCTAGGAAGTAAAACAAAAAAACATAGTCAAGGTTCTACGACGATTAATAGGAGTTATGTATAGATATAAATATCCACACCATAGATTATAAACCTAAACTGCTAACATTTTTCGAGTGCCCTGTGTAGCTCCATTGTAGTGGGGTTTGACTGTGGAAGACAGTACTGCAATTCTTTTATGATATATTTTTAATTTGTATCTAATGATCATCACTACATTTGCAAGTTTGTTGCTTTAGGTCTATATAATAATGCAGCAAATGCCTCTGCACAAAAAGATTTGCTGGAAAGTTTAACTGCAACAAACCTTGTTTTGTTTGAATTACTGTTCTGTTAGTGTCTTGAAAAGTTCTGTTTTTCTTGCTCCAAGTGCATTATTGGTTTCTTCTAGAAACAACTTTTTGGAATTGTTTTAGCAGCTTAGTATGACAGCTCTTTATGCACGGTTTCCTTTTTTTTAGATAGTGCACTTTTTTTGATGAATACTTTTTAGTACAGTCATGCTCCACTTGTTTTTGCTCATGTACTCAATAATGAGGCAAAGATATTCTGTTATAGCTACAACATTCAAGCTCGTCAGGGACTGACACTTGTTACATTGGGACCAAGAAAGAACGCTCTTTAATGTTTCGTCATGAAAGATATACATTCAGAATGATCACACGACTTCTGTGATATCTAGATAATGGAAAAAAAAAGATAGCACGTCTCTGTGCTTGTCTTTTGAACAGCCGGCCATGGAATGCAGCAGGACGATGTCACAAGAACGACATTGTCAAGACTGATTAATAAAAAACAAATTTATTTTTTAATCACTTGCTTGAGGACAGTCGTTTATATTAGAAAGTAGGCAATTTATGCATTCTGCTACTGGTAAGTTGACGAAGCTCATCAACTTATCAATGTTCTGCATTAATCAGTGAAGTAGGGCAGCTTCACAGTTGCACAGGAGCTGCCAGACACTGTTTCCCATCTTTTCCAGTGATATGTTACTGTGTTGTATGTAAGAAAAGGAAGTGGTGCTGCAGAGGCTGTACACCTGTAGGAATAAGTTGTACATCCTTCAAGAGGCACACTATTCGCTTCTGCGTGCTCATTTCTAGTCGCGCTTGCTTTCTGCTCAATACCAGATTCGCGTATCAGTGTTAAATTTTAATCTGTATTCCTGTATTTCAGATGTACGAGAACTTCATTTCGGAATTCGAAAACAAGTGAGTTTCTTTTTTTTTTTTCTGGTGGCTTTCTTGCTGCTTTGCCACTTTTTCTGTAGCCTCTGAAACTGTGCAATTTACAAAAATTCCGGGCCAGGCCCACAGGCAGAAACTTTTTCCGAGGGAAGGGGCACATGGCCACCCTCGAACCTGATCGTTGTGGAGAATACTGGCACGAAACTGGTCCATCATAAGTAAAAAAAAAAAAAAGCAACATGAGGAATGTCACAAAAAATTCGTCAACAAGGGCTTTGTGTATTAAGAAGTGGACTTGTCTTTTTCCAGGCTTGATTTTTTATCTTATTTTATCATTGCAAGCTTTCATCTTTCTCTCCTGCTGTTATCCGTAGTCATAAACAGTGCGAAATGAACACGGACGAGAATTCACAAACGACCAACGCTGAGGGCCAACTGCTTGAAGGGCATGCACAGAAACTGAAAATGAGAGGAACGAAAAGAAATGAGATCTGCTAGTGGTGTCTGTCTGTGTCCAATATAGTTTATTCGTAAGAGATTAGTTTTCAAGATAGATAAACTCCTTGTTTGCTAGAATAATCGAGGATATGCTAATGCTGTTTATCTTTACATTTCATTGTGAAAGTGTCATAAATTTCACAGGCAGCCTATTCTTTGTACGTGTGAAGCACCCGTTCTTCGTGAAAACGAGGCACGCTTCTGCACTTAGCACAGTGAAGGGCTATATTTCTGCCATTTTTTGCCTTGAGGTTGTTGGCATGTTCGCGCAGACGGTTGTCGAGGTAATGTTTTGTTTGCCAAATATAGTCACTTCCACGGAATATTGGGAACTTTTAAACAATTTAGTACCGGCAAAGGATTTGTTTGTCGTGATGCAGACGCTGCCAGAAGGTTTTGTATATAGTCCCCTCTCCAGATTTTCTGTTTCTATGTGTGTGTACGTCCCTTGCAATAAACCAAGCAGTTAGCAGTCCACGCTGGTCCTGTGTGTCTGTGTTTACTTTGTGCTGTTTTTACGTATGGGTTCGTACCAACTGCTTCCCATTCGCTCTCTTTTAAGCTGCTATTGTCGGTAACATAAGTTACATTAAGTGACACATAATTATTAATACAACACATTATTGAGCGTGGAAACATTTGAACCAACAACACAACAATGGGGAGCTCCATCTTTTTCTCATTGCAGGATGAAGCCCCTCTCTCTGGTCAAGATTGCTGCCCAGGTTTCCCAGAGCATCCCAGGTCAGTGGTGCTGCAAACAGTAAGGGAAATTGAGGTGGGGGCACAGCATTGAAGGGAGCAAGTGATTGCACCCCAGGGGAGCAGACAGGGGACCGAGCTTGTCGGACAGCTCCTGTTTCCATGCCTTTCTTGCTGCATTTGGCCCACATTCGACCTTGGGTTCCACAATCGGCGTTTCCAGGCCACAGTAGGAGCAGCGATTGTTGCCATCTCTTCTCGCGGCTTGTTCTGCTCTTTTAATTGACCAACCCTTCGTTGGACATCATTTTAAAAATAGAAATTCTTTCTCAATATCTACAGAACAACATTTAAGATGATTTTATATGTTTTGCACTATTCCATGAAAATCTGCACAATATATCCTGAGAAATTGCTACCTATATGTGCGACTGTCCTTGTAGCAGGGCATAAAATGTGGTGCACACATGTACCACTGTCCTCAGGTCGTATCAAATGAACAAAAATACTGTATATACCGTATTTACTCGCACAATCAGTGCAGTGGAATATTAAACGCACCCTCTACTTCAGTCGTCAAAATTTCGATTTTTTTTTCCTGGCGTAATAAACGCACCCCTTACATTTGTTCGCTGCAGTTTCACTAACCGACACGCGGTGCCTCTTTGCCTGTTGGATCTCTTCCGTTTTTTATTATCATGCCAACTCCCCTCGGCCACCTTGGCTTGCTTCCTCCCCCTCTTTGCCTCCTGCCACGCACCGTGTACTTTTTTTTCTATCTGTGAGCAACACGTACCCGGTCTTTTTTAAATATCTATGCGCCACAGCGGGGTTCGCGAACGATGAGTGTGTAGAGACATCACAGCTGACAAGTGCACAGTGAGCGAAGGTCACGAAACTTCCCGCGCCGACAGTCGAGTCACTTCCTGCAAATACGAAATTTTAAGGCCCAACCACATGCACGCAATTTTCGAGCCACGACGACAAGATTTGCTGTCACTAGGGGCCATTCATCGCCATAACATAGCAGGTTTCTGAAAACCAGAAATCGCTTGTCGCCCAGAAAAGATTGTAACTTTTTCCGCAACAATAGTTCCCGATTCTTGCTTTTGTTGCAAGTGAGACGGCCTTCGCTGGGTGATTGGACCTTTAAGGCCCCCGGCAGAGGCAACACACCCCTTTGGCCCCGGTTTCACGTAGACGGCACACTTGAGCTAGCCCACCCAGGGGAAATCGGCAGTCGCCTTTTCCTATCTCTCTCTCCCTACATCTTCGTTTTTAGCTCTCACTTTTCATCTGTCTTGTCTTCTACTTTCTTCCGTTTACTTCCAAACTTCTTGGCGGCTAGGGTTAACCCTGTGCAAATAGCCTACCTTGGTATAGGCGCATTGGGTTATAGTTGCTTTGTACGGCTGGCGTCTGCAGGTTTTAGCATCCGCAAACTTGTAGCGTCCCCTCGTTGGGCTCCGTGGTTGGTGGCCGCCAACGCTTCTGAAGAAAATGAAATACTCATGCATAGAGCTTTTCTTATGTTAAATGATCGTACCGCCTTAAAGCGCGTACGCGCCGAAGACTTGCATTTTTTCAACCGTTCAAAAAAACACTTCTCCCATTTTCATGTCGTACATAGTGAGAAAAGTGGCAAGCAAACCAGAACTGTATCCCCCTTTGTAGTAGCCAGGTGTCTTACAGAAACTCTTGGGGCCAGGTACAAAGTTACCAAAATGGCCAGCGGAGACCTCCTCCTCGAAATTCGAGAAAAAGAACAGTTTGAGAAGCTACAAAATGTTTGAACTTTTGATGACTCCAATCACTGTAACACTATACAGATCAATGAACACAACCCCTGGAGTGGTATCTGATGCTGATTTGCTTGGCCTGACCGAAGAGGAACTTCTGGAGAGGTGGAAGAGTTGGAATGTCACCAATGTGCAAAGGATCACCGCCCCGTCGCGGTGGTCTAGTGGCTAAGGTACTCGGCTGCTGACCCGCAGATTGTGGGATCGAATCCCGGCTGCGGCGGCTGCATTTCCGATGGAAACGGAAATGTTGTAGGCCCGTTTGCTCAGATTTGGGCGCACGTTAAAGAACCCCAGGTGGTCCAAATTTCCGGAGCCCTCCACTACGGCGTCTTTCATAATCATATGGTGGTTTTGGGACGTTAAACCCCACATATCAATCTTACAAAGGATCATCATCAGAAGAGACAACAAGGTAACACCAACAAAACACCTAATGCTCACGTTCGCTTCCAGTAATCTGCCAGAAAGTATTCAAACAGGGTACACGAAGACCCCTCTCAGACCGCACATACCGAACCCTTGTCGTTGCTTCCAATGCCAGAGGTATGGCCATGGCTCTAAAAGCTGTCATGGGCGCCAGACTTGTGCACAATGTGGAGTCTAGGCCACGTGTCTGAGAACTGCAAACTGCCACACTGTGCAAACTGTGAAGCAAACCATGCCGCATATTCATGCTTCTGCGCATACAGGAAGAAAGAAAAAGAGATAAGTCCATTGAAGGTGAAGGAGAACATTTCATTTAAGGAAGCATGCTGGAGAGTCTCACCATTCTATGAACCTACATATGCTGATGCGGCGCGTCAGGGGGCACCGCCGCACTAGCCCTCGTCACTCCTTCGGGCCGCGCATACCGTGCCGGCGGTTGTGGCACCTGCCCCCAAGGCGGCTGTAGTCCAGATTACACCGCCTACTCCCGAACAGAGACCGGAGACTCCAGAGTCCTCAGGTCTCAAGGCCTCACCTCACCAGGCGAGGCCCAAAATTCGAACTAACAGCTCGCACGTGCGGGCATCCAGTGCCTCCGAGGAGGCAATGGATACGTCGGTACCCTTGGTGCCGAAAGAGCGGCACAGCTCCTTGGAGCGTGCAAAAAAAACAAAAAAACAAAAAAAAAAGGATAACAGAGCCTGGTGACAGCCCTGTTACGTGAACTCAAACTCCCTGTCTAAACAGCCACTCGCTTTTCGTACACACAGCACTATTTTACATTCATCATGAACACTCAAATTATACAATGGAACGTCAGGGGCCTTCTCAGAAACCTTGACGACATCCAAGAACTTTTACACGAACACTCACCAAAAGTGCTGTGTGTACAAGAAACACACCTTAATTCAAAACACACCAACTTTCTTCGTAAATACATTATTTTTCGAAAGGACCGTGATGATGCTATGACATCATCCGGAGGTGTTGCCATTATAGTGAATCAAGGGATTGCATGCACACACAACTCTAAACATCCCTTTAGGCAGTGGCTGTTCGAGCAGTTCTTTTTGATAAGCTGATCACAATTTGCCCTATTTACATTCCTCCTAGCTATCAGCTACAAAAACGGGATTTACACTGTTTAATTGTTGAACTTCCGGAGCCTTGTGTTCTTCTTGGAGACTTAAGGGGGGCATGGGTCTTAGGGCTCTCTCATTAATTTTATGAACCAAATGGGACGAAAGTTGGCATGCTTACTTAGTTTGTTCTCCTGATTCTAAAAATATAGTGATTTTTTCTGTAGCTTCATTAGTTTATTAAATAATCAAGATAACAATTTCTATTGTTCTTACCACAATGGAAAAATAACCACCTGTCAAAAATTTATAAATGACATAGGGATTGACAGTAGAAAGCGTAAGACATACAACATAGGAAGCACTTTTTTGATTGGGGCATTATTTATTACTTTACAGTACACTAAACTTCACAGCTCTGAATGTGGCCATTGTGTGGTCACACAAAAGGCTAGTTTAAAAAACTTGCATCAAGATAAATCAAAATGTGCTTCCTATGTTGTGTGCTCGAAACATATAGCTTCATGCTGCAAAAAGAAATATTCTGCTATCTGTAATAGTTTCCGATATCTTGCAGTAATTTTCATGCAGGGTGTGCAAAATTGCCGTTTTGAGAAAATGAAGAAAACACAGAATTCTAACATTTTTAACTGTAAAAATGTATGTAGTTGGAATTACATGGCCATTGACATATAAATGAATGCTAGAAAGCCTAAGGGGTGCAACGCTGCAAGCTGGTTGAAAATTGAACGAGTACTTCTCGAATTACAGCACAGTTTATTGCATTGCATTAGAGCACAGTTCATTGCATGTAACCAAATGCAGAAATTTTTATAATAAAATAAAAAAAATGAAGCTGCCCATTAAAAATAGGCTTCCAGCATTGTTTTCTGTGCACATTTAGCTACATTGTGCAAAAACAATTACAGCTCTGGCTGTCCTAGGTCCACTTTTATTGAACAAGCAAAAGAAAGTGGTAAAAATTCGTGCTTCAAGAATAATGCTGTTAAAACTTTATTTCGCCGTTCCAAGGGAAAAAAATGTCATGGCACACATACTTTTAGTCAGTTAATATGCACCGGGAATGTAATAGGACTGACTGTTTGCACGAGCGTGTAGTTTCTTCTAGTCCTGTAGCAAGTTGTCGCCGTGTGCTCGTCTGCCGCGAGGCCGCTTATCAGTTCGGTAACTTTACTGACGGCGACGTGCGACAAATGTGCGTGCGTCATCTGCTATACGTCGAATAACATGGTGATGTTTTCCGGCTTGTCCAGAATGAGTTACCCGTAAATGTCGCGAACCAAAGTTGCTCCTTCACTCATCAATTTCGAGGCTACGCGAGTGCCGAGGTGCTAGTTTTCTTTTCACGTAAGACTGCCGCATTTTCGAGCGGAGATCGCGACAACGTTGCGAACACGTCGTTAAAAGCAGTCTGCCAGTTGCCAGTAGCCTCTATTGCGGGGGTGGCGAGTATTTTCACCGCGAACGGATTGACTTTCTGTTGTTCGTCGATGCGCGGCATACTCCACTCTGACGACCCGTCGCGCAGTTCAAGGTCCTTTCGTCAGGCGGGGAGAACCGCGGCATCCGCGTGTTTAGCGATAAGACTGCACTTCCGTTCCGTCACTACAAAGATTGATATCTCGTGTAGCTTCACTTCTGTTTTTTACTTGCCGTCCTCTAACTGATGAGGCTGCAAAACACAGCCGTTCTCAGTAACGTTGTCGGCAACCAACGGGCTCGTACGTGAGTTAGGCCTACATTGGTGACTCGGCAACTGCCGTTGACCGCGTTGAGTTCGTTATCCTCGTTGTCCTGAGCCATAGCGGGGCTCTTTCTGAAGTTCACAGCGAACGAACGACTGCCACACCCGCTTCAGAAATTACTGTAGCGCGGAACTTCTTTTCTGCCGCAGGCAGTCAGTAGCACTATGACAAAATGGCGCATGTCAGTGCGCGTCACGATGGTGAAGCAGACACCGAAAGCGCCCCTTGGCCAATTGGATGCCTAGGTTTTGTCACGTGCCCCAAGCAGCCAATCGAATCGCGTGCTAGTGCTTCTCGATGACACGTTTTTGCTAAAAAACCAATGAGTAAGGCGAGCCAGCGGTGGCGGGAAATTGAAGATGAAGAACGACCCTTCCAAACGAGATCAAGATGAACACGATAGCTCGTGTGTAACGGCAACAGTTAGGCGCGGAAAAAGCGCAATTTTAGTGTCAGTTTGCGCTCACATTCATCTCACAGGGATGTTATAAATTGATTTTGTGCTAGAAATAATGACGCGAAAAGCTAGAAACTTTTCACATAAGTGCAAAAATAGCTACAGATTCCGAAAATGTCAGCTTCAAAAAGTCGATTTTTTTTGCGAATTTTGGCCTTTTAAGACCTGTGTCCCCCCTTAATGCGCATAGCAGGCAATGGTGTCACTCTCGTTGCGACGTGCGAGGTGGACTGATTGAACAGTTTCTTCTCTCGTCGAGCGCATGTCTCCTGAATCGAAAATAACCAACCTATTATAATCTCGCTAATAATACCTACTCCTCCATAGACCTAAGCATAGTATCTCCATCTCTTGTGCCTCTACTCCAATGGAAAGTCATCAGTAATCTGTACGGAAGTGACCACTTCCCAGTAGTTTCGAGCACAACCACAGTAACTGAGTGTCCACCACGTGTTCCCAAATGGCTCATGAACAGAGCCGACTGGGAACAGTTTTATACCATCGCTCGTTTAGGTTGGAGTGACATATTTACCTTGAGCATTAATTTTGCTGTTAACTAGTTCACAGCGTTTTTGATTGATGCTGCAACAAAATGTATCCCACAAACAAATGGACACCCTGGAAAACGTTGTGTGCATGGTGGAACTCTGAATGCCGAAACGCGCGCAAACAGCAAAACAGAGCATGGAGGTTGCTTTGGAACTCACCAACTGCTGAAAATCTTGACACCTTCGAGAAAATAAAGTCTCAAGGCAGGAGAACGGGTCGGCAGGCCAGGAGAGAAAGTTGGCACAAGTTTTTATCAGGGATGAATTCGTATACACAAGAGGCCAAAGTCTGGAACATGGTTCATAGGGTAGCAGGAAGAAAAGTACACTCACTCCCACTCGTAAACACTCAAGGTGATACCTTGGAAGATCAGGCAAACTTCCTCGGTGCACACTTTGAACGGGTATCGGGCTCATCTCACTATACTGACACTTTCCAAAAATACAGAACAAGAATAGAAAAGCAGAAACTCGAACACAAATCCACTAGATACGAAGCATATAACCAAGCTTTCAGTCTAGCTGAGCTCCGAACATCTCTAAACTCCTGCAGCACTTCTGCCCCAGGTTCTGACCGTGTGGTGTATGAAATGTTAAAAAACCTACCAGCAGAAACACGAAAAACCTTACTCTGTTTGTACAACGCTATCTGATTTTCTGGCACTATCCCTACCTCCTGGAAAGAGGCTATTATTTTTCCCATTTTGAAAGAGGGCAAGGACCCTTCTTCAGCTTTGAGCTATAGGCCTATTGCACTTACAAGCTGCTTGTGCAAAGTCTTCGAAAAAATGATAAACTGCCGACTTGTACATTTCCTTGAAATAAACAATTTACTCGACCCATTTCAGTTTGGGTTTCGGAAGGGTAGATCCACCACAGACCACCTTGTTAGTATCGAGGCACAGATCAGAGACGCTTTCGTCCATAAACAATATTTTCTCTCTGTGTTCCTCGATATTGTAGCGTACAATTACAGTGCCGGAAGCTAAAACAGCTATTTATAAATGGCGAACTTGTGCCCGTCAACTCAATACACAAAGGTTGTGAGCTCACTAGTCAAAACCTCGTCAACTTCCCTTGCGTCTCGCCTCGAGCTGCTCCTCGAAAAACCGCCAGCGTTCCTTGTTCAGCGCGTGATGTGGTGACACGTGCAGCCACGTGTGGGTGCACGTGTCACCACATCGGTGTGGGTGAGCTTCATAACAGACTGCATCAAACGGGCAGTAAATGCTGTTCCTTTGTCTGTAATGACAACCTGTGGTGCGCCACGTCGTAGTACAATCTGAATGACGAAAAACTGGGCTACTTTGTTCGCCGTTCCTTTCGCGAGAAGTGATGTCTCAGCATATTGAGTCATGTAGTCTGTTGCTACGACAATCCAGCGCTTTCCCGATGAAGAGAGAGGAAATGGACCAAGCAAATCCATTCCCACTTGCTGAAATGGCCCTTTTGGTGGCTCTATTGGTTGCAACAGACCCGCTGGTTTCGATGGTGGTATTTTACGTCTCTGGCATTCAAGGCATGACTTAACATAATGGTGCACCGAATCCCTTAATTTCGGCCAATAATATTTCCGGCGAATTCTGGCCAAAGTGCGACTACTACCCATATGGCCAGCCGATGGGTCATCATGACACGCTTCTAAGATTTCTGCTCGCAGTGATGATGGTACAAGAAGCAGAAACGTCTCACCGGTGTTTACGAAGTTGCGCTTGTATAGGACGTCGTTCTGGAGGACATAGGATGTCAAACCACGGACGAAAACTCGTGGTACCTTAATTTGGTGACCCTCCAAGTATTGGATAAGCGGGCGTAGTTCCGGGTCCTCTCGCTGAAGACGAGCCATCTCCGACACTTTCAGAACTCCGAGAAATGGGATGTCTTGTTCTTGGTCAGATGATGGAGACTCAACAGGTGCGCGAGACAGGCAATCCGCGTCATTGTGCTTGAGACCGGACTTGTAGACCACAGTGATGTCATGTTCCTGCAGATGCAGGCTCCACCTAGCAAATCTTCCGGAAGGGTCCTTGATGTTTGCCAGCCAACACAATGAATGATGATCACTGATTGCTCGAAACGGTCTTCCGTAGAGGTATGGGCGAAACTTGCTGATGGCCCATATAAATGCGAGACACTCTTTCTCTGTCGCTGAGTAATTAGACTCGGCATTCGATAGAGTGCGGCTCGCGTAAGCAATGACCTTTTCTTCTCCATTCTGCCTCTGAACGAGGATGGCACCGAGGCCAACGTTACTCGCGTCGGTATGTATGTCTGTATCGGCCTCTTCGTCAAAATGGACAAGTATTGGAGGAGACTGCAAACGGCGTCGCAACTCTGAGAAAGCCGCTTCTTGTTCCTCCCACCAAAAGAATGGTACACTTTCTTTTGTTAGCCGTGTCAAAGGCTCAGCGACCTTAGCAAAGTTTTCAACAAAGCGTCTGTAGTAGGCGCATAGTCCCAGGAATCGTCTGACGGCCTTTTTGTCTTGCGGTTTTGGAAAATTTTCAACTGCTGCAATCTTTTCCGGGTCTGGGCGGACGCCTTCCGCACTAACTATGTGCCCGAGGAACCGAAGCTGACGAAATCCAAAGTGACACTTTTGCGGTTTGATGATCAGTGCTGCCACGCGAATGGCATCCAGTACCATTCTCAGTCGGTGGATGTGCTGCTCGAAGGTAGAAGAAAAAAACACCACATCGTCGAGGTAGACGAGACACGATTGCCACTTGAGTCCGGAGAGCACAGTGTCCATCATCCTCTGGAAGGTAGCGGGAGCAGAGCACAAACCGAAAGGGAGCACTTTGAACTCGTATAGTCCGTCTGGGGTCACAAACGCAGTCTTCTCGCGATCTCGTTCGTCCACCTCGATCTGCCAATATCCACTTTTTAAGTCCAATGATGCAAAGAAGTGAGCATTGCGTAACTTATCCAAGGCATCATCGATCCGTGGAAGTGGGTAAACATCACGCTTTGTGACTTGGTTCAGCTTTCTGTAGTCAACGGAAAACCGCAGAGTGTTGCCCTTCTTTTTGACTAGCACTACCGGTGATGCCCACGGACTGTTGGATGGCTGGATTACATCATCGTTGAGCATTTCCTGCACTTGGTTCTTGATGGCTTCCCTTTCTTTTGGCGCTACTCGGTATGGGCGCTGATGCACAGGTCTCACGTGTTCTTCGACCACGATACGGTGCTTTGCGATGGGAGTACGTCCGACTTTCGACGAGGTGGAGAAGCACTCGGCGAACTCTCTGATGAGGTCAGCAATCTGTTGCTTCTGAGATGATGAGAGCTCTCTGTCAATGTCTACTGACTGGAGTACGTTATTTACTGTCTCTGAAGCTTTATCAAGGGTGCAAACATCTGAGACTTGCACGTACTCATGCAGCGATGCTACGGATGTTTCCTTCGCAACATGCTGCAGCTCTTTTCGAAAGTTAGTTAATAGGACATACGCACATCCATCACGAAAGCTCACCAGGCCTCTTGCCACGCATAGTCCTTTTTCTAGTAGCAGTCCGATGTTCCCGTCAGCTAATCCGTCACAGTCACGAAGAACTTCACTCCTCACAAGAACGGTCACACTGAAACGTGGCGGCACGGTTACATCTTCGTCCACAATGCGGAGAGGTAGAACGATTGCTTCTCCGCATGACAGAAGGCGACGGCATTCTCCGTAGAAAACGAAACGTGGGACTCTTGCAAGTCAATGACTGCATTGTTTGTTTGCAAAAAGTCCATGCCTATAATCAGTTCCCGGGAGCACTCAGGAAGCACAATAAAGCTGCCAACATACACAAATCCTCTTATTTCTATCCTTGCGGTGCATAACCCCACGGGACTAAGTGCCCTCCAGTGGTACGTATCTAAGGTCCGGTCCACTCAGTCATCACCTTCTTAAGCTTCTTTGCGAGAGAATTACTGACAGCGGAATAGTCTGCACTAGTGTCTATTAGGGCAATGGCCTCGACGTCGTCGATCGTGACGAATATCTCGGAGGTAACGTCGCTACTACTGCACTTGACCGTCGTTGCGTAACTGCCACCGTCCTGTCGGGCTAACAATGGAGGGTCTTCAGTTGTCAGTATATCAGCGGCCTCACCTCCAGAGGTCGCTGGCTCGAGTTTTCCCGCCGCGGGCTAGGTGAACGTGATCTTCGGAGATTTGATGATGGACGAGGACTCGGCGACCGATAGCGCATCGGTGCTTTCGAACGCGACTCCCGTTGTTGCGTGTCTTGAGGTGAATAGTGTGAAGACAAGTATTCTTCGATTTCATAGGGCCGTTCACCGTTCCGTGGGCATAGTGCATTGACTGGAAAACCACGCAGTCCCGCTCGACGATACTGGCACGCCCGGTAAAGGTGACCTCTTCTCCGCAGTGGTAGCAAAGGGGCCGCCAGTCTACAGTGCGCCATACATCGCTCTTACGTGGTCTTGCTTCCGGCATTGGTAGCGGCGTACTCGGAGAAAACGTCGGAGGCATCACAGCAGTCGCAGCCATCCGATTCTCGCCTCCGAGGTCCTGTCATACAGCTTGCGCATACGACAACTGAGGCGGAGGCTCCGGTTGTGCGCGCTGTAGTACTTGAGGTTGTGGTTGTAGAACCGCTTGCCGCACTTCTTCGCGCACAACGTCGGCAAGTGAGGACATCGCTGGATGAGCTTGAGTGATTTGTATTTTCTGGAGTTCTTTCCTTACGACAGCCCTCACCATTTCACGCAAGAGATCAATGTTACTCGTGACGGTTGTCGACGCCGCGCTAACAGATGAGATGCTTACGTCCCTGTTCTATTGGCGCGCGCGCTGCTGCGGGGTCTTTTCTATCATGGTCGCCTCTGATCTGAACTCAGCAAGAGAGCGCTGTGGATTACGCACCAGGCCTGCAAAAAGCTCCTCCTTCACTCCACGCATCAGGTGCCGCAACTTCTTTTCCTCAGCCATGTTCTGGTCGGCCCGGCGGAACAGTCGAAACATGTCTTCAATGTACATGGCGACGCTTTCGTTGTTCCGTTGGTTTCGCGTCTGAAGAGCGGCCTCTACCTTTTCATTGCGATCCGTGTTTGGGTACGTAGCAAGAAACTCTCTTCGAAAGTCGTCCCACGATAATAAGGACGCTTCGTGGTTTTCGAACCACGTACGTGCAGAATCTTGCAGTGCCACGTAGACGTAGTGAAGTTTCCGGCCTTCGTTTCAACCGTTCAGTCTGGCAACGCGTTCGAAACCATCGAGCCAGTCCTCGGAATCCTCGAAAATATCACCGTGAAATACCTCTGGTATGCGGGGCGGGTCCATGACGATATGCGATGGAAATGAAGTTGCTTGGGTGGCCATTGCAGGGGCCCCGGAACTTACGTCCTCCACTGGTCTCGAAGAATTGGAAAGGGTACCAAACTCGGGCTGCTCACCTCGTAGGCGACGACTCGTTCGTTGGTGTACGGGAGTCAACAGCGCTGGCTCCAACCTTCGGGGTTCTGGGCTATGTTCCCTATGCTGAGATGGGCTTGGAATCATACCCAGCACCTCCACCAGTTTGTGTGAACAAATACAGTGCCGGAAGCTAAAACAGCTATTTATTAATGGCGAACTTGTGCCCATCAACTAAATACACAAAGGTTGTGAGCTCACTAGTCAAAACCTCGCCAACTTCTCTTGCGTCTCGCTTCGAGCTGCTCCTCGAAAAACCGCCAGCGTTCCTTGTCCAGCGCGTGATGTGGTGACACGTGCAGCCAGCGTTGCATGGCGCGTTTAGCTCGGCGCGTTTGACTTGTCCGTTGGTGTGGCAGAATTCATAGCAGCAGGAAGCGGCGCAGGACTTCAGGAGGTGCTTAACAACATGCGGCAATATCGAAAAGGCTTACGATACAACATGGTGCTGTGGAATATTAAAAGACCTGTCCCATCTTGGCGTGTGCGGAAGAATGTTCAACATAATCGAAAGTTACTTGTCAAATCGGACATTCTGAGTTTGAGTAGGCAGCATTCTTTCCCAAACATTTGTCCAAGAAACAGGCGGGCCGCAAGGTGGTGTACTTAGTTGCACACTTTTTATTATCAAAATGTATTCTTTACGCTTGTCTGTCCCTCCAAATATCTTTTACTCCACATATGTCGATGACGTCCAGTTAGGTTTTAAGTCTTATAATCTGGCCATGTGTGAGTGGCAGGTTCAGCTTGGTTTGAACAAAGTCTCCAATTGGGCTGAAGAAAATGGGTTCCGGCTGTATGCACAGAAAAGCATGTGTGTCTTGTTCTCCAGAAAGAGAGGTATTCATCCCGAACCCGATAATAAACTGAATAGGCAACGTCTTTCCGTTACTACCGAACACAAATTTTTAGGCCTAATCTTGGACACCAAGCTAACCTTCAAAGAACACATCAAACATTTAAAAAACAAGTGGATAAAAGCTATGAACGTTCTAAAAGTGTTGTCTCGCACTACAAGGGGAAGCGACAAGAAGTGTTTAATAAATTTGTAAAAAGCCTCGTACGTACCCGCCTAGACTATGGGGATATATCATATCAGTCTGCGACACCTACTGCCCTTAAAATGCTCGATCCTGTTCATCATCTAGGCATCCGCCTCTCTACGGATGCTTTTCGCACTAGCCCCGTAGAGAGGCTGTACGTGGAATCGAACAAATGGTCACTCCACCTACAGAGATGTTACATGTCTTTTAAATATTATCTTAATGTAAACGCAGACAAGGATCACCCATCACATTCCACAATCAATGACATGTCAAGCCTTGCTGTGTTTGAAAAACGGTCTTCTATGAGACAGCCCTACTCCCTCCGTGTGAGGGGCCTAGCGAAGGAAACCGGTGTGCCGCTCGAACACCGCTTGATGGCTCCTGTAGTATGCCTGCCACTGTGGCAGTGGCAGGTGATAGATTGCGACGTGTCTTTTTTGGAGGTTACAAAGCATGCACTAATCACAGATATCCAGACATACTTCCTTGAACTACAACATAAATACACATGTCCTGAGTTTTTTACGGATGCTTCAAAGTCTAACACTTCTGTCTCGTACCCAGCCATCGGCCCATCCTTTTTGGAAGCCGGCGCACTGATACAAGCATTTTTACCGGCGAAGCTTATGCCATACTTGCGGCCGTTAAACACATTAAACAAATAAATATACAGAAGACAATAATATATGCAGATTCCCTAAGCGTAGTAAAAGCTCTGAAAACACCTAAAAAGCACGAAAACCCTGCCCTTGTCTCGCTTTATTCACTCCTATGCACAGTGTGCTCATCCCAGCAGCATGTTGTAGTCTGCTGGGTGCCTGGACACAGCGAAATACAAAGCAACGTTCTGGTGGACCAGCTAGCTGGATCTGCCAACAAAATGGCTAGAAATACATTGATACCAGGTCCTGCACTCGACTTGAAAGCCTTTCTAAAATGAAAGCTCAGGAATTATTGGCAGACCACATGGGACACACGGTAATAAATTGCATGTCATAATCAAGCCGCAACTTGGTCATTGGAAGCCAGTATCAAAGTCACGTCACACATGAGCAATACTCACAAGGTTAAGAACAGGACATACATACACTACACATTCATTTCTTTCGTCTGGTGGCGATCCACCTTTGTGTGAAAGATGTGGAGAAGCGCTCATCGTACTTCACATTCTGATCCAGTGCAAAGAATTAGACACGCTAAGAAGACGACACTTTTCATTACCCTACCGACAGCAGATACCCTTTAACCCTGCAATGTTCGTCGGTAGGGAATCACTTTTTACACATAAATCATTGTTAGCTTTTTTAAGAGAGGTTCATACTTTTCATATTATATACCCGGATATTCCGTAGCACGACCTCTCCAGAGAGGTCTCCGCTGCGGTGGCTACACTCAACAAAGCACTTGGAAATGATGACGCAGAAGATAAAGGGTGTGGCAGAAAAGAGGTATACTTGTCCGGGCCTCTGCGATGCATGTGTGCATTTGGTAAATGTGCCACTGTATGAAAATTTCCGGCGACACGTAGCACTTGTCACCACACGAGACTTATCTTTCTTAGTAGTGTGCAGCACATCGCCTACAGAGCTGACGCCGTTCCTACCGGGGTGCTCTTGTACTCACTAGTTTGTCATACAAAAAGTGGTTCTTGATGCCCACTCTGTTCCTTATCGCACACAGGCGCGGGGATGGCGAGCTGCTTTTGTTCATGAAGGCACCGCATCTGTGCGGTGCACTTAGCCGATTCGCGCAGAAAGGCAACGTGGATGATGGCACGCGTGAGTGAATTAAAGCGTGCAGTATGCTGACAACTGCATCACATGCAGTAACAAGCAGTCAGTTGAAGATGCTTGAAGATGCTTATCATAAAGCTATTAAGTCTTACATGGGTGTTTGCCGCATTGCTGGCATCACTCCTCAGAGCATTTTTTATGCTTATATACTCCGCGGCTTATACACTAGCCGCTTTGGTTTTTTTTTTTTAATTTGCTTTACCCCGTAGCACTTCTGCATTGCAGCAAAGCTGACCTTCGAGCGCTTGAAAGCGCTTGTTTAAGCGTACGAGGTCATAGACATAGCAAAGATAGTGACTTTAAGTAATGCTGTTTCATATTTAGAATGTCTGCTGAAAGTGCAAAAAAATTGGATACCGAAGAATTTCAGCATAGAAAATTTCACATGTTCTTATCCATAGATGTCGATAGGGCTTGTGATGCTGTCGAAAAATCGTCTTAATTTGCAAGCATGTCTGAAAAATCTGGCTTGCAAAAAAATTGGTAGTCAACTGATCTTCAGTCACGTTATAATGAAGTGCTATGGTTTGTTTTATTATAGACTTTGTCTATTAAATATGGTCAAATTATCTGTCAGTGATATAATATTTTTTTTTACTTCATTATGCCTGATTACTGTGCAGCACATAGTAATTTTATCATTTGTGTGTCATGAACACAGTATTAAAAAAAGGGCAGGAAGGGGTGAATGGAACCTTGCGATGAAAAAAATCTGTAATTAGCGGTTGTTATTGGGCCAACGTTTTGACAAACGGACCTATCTTTCTCAAAGCTACAACAGAACAGTTTTGTTCTGAGGGAAGACAAGACCGCTTGTCAGAACGTCGGCTTGACACAACTCCTGTTTATGGATTTCTTCGAAAACACAATTGGTGTCTTAAAACTGACTCTAGCGATATCTGCTCCGAAAACCAGTCGTGGTGCTACAAAACACATTTTTGTCTGCTCCAAAAGCCGCTTCAAAACAGTCTAAGCCAGTAGCATTGCTACTACAGTTACACAGCTTGTGAGAATAGTACATGATTTTTCACATATTCTTGATATGGCTGGTCAGGTTGATGCTTTGTTTCTATTGTTTCTAGACATTTCGAAGGCATTCAATAAAGTGCCTCATGGGAAGCTATTATGGAAGCTAGAATATTTGGGTGTTCCGTCAAATATTAATAAATGGATTGGTGCCTACCTTCGAGTCAGGCAGCAATTTGTACAAGTATCGGGTCAAACCTCGGAACTGTTGTGTATGGCTTCTGAAGTGCCCCGGGGAAGTGTTTTGGGACCTTTGTTGTTTTTCATTTATATTATTGATTTGGCAGACTTAATAATGGTGCTTGCATTAAACTGTTCGCAGATGACAGCATTGTTTTAAAAGAAATTCGTTCCCTGAACAATCATGTACCATTACAACAGAACCTACTGGCTGGTGGGGATTCGTGCATTCGATGGGGCATGGAGTTAAACACAGAAAAGAGTGTACTTCTGCGTATTACTGGAAGGAAAATGCCTAGTAAGTTCACTTCCTTTATTAACCAACGTAATATACAGGAGGTCGACAAAGGTAGGTATCTGGGTGTCTCTTTCAACAACAAACTAACCAGGTCAACACATATATCGGCTACTTGTATCTCTGCACAGCAGAAGTTGTGGTTTCTGAAAAGGAAACTGAAAACCGCACCTCCTAGCGTTGAGCTTTGAGCTTATAATACTTGCATCAGAACTAAATTGGAATATGCTTCAGTGGTATGGGACCCCTACAACAAAAGTGATGTTGCAGAACAAGCACAGGTTCGAAGAAAAGCAGTGCACTTCATATTTAATAAGTATGGAATGACGGACTCGCCTTCCTCATTAAGGAGGCAGCATAAGGTCCCATCATTAGCGCAGAAAGGTCAGTAGGTTGCTTTTTCTCCAAAGTTGTCTTACCGGAAACTCAAAAGTAACCTTGCCTGATTGTGTACATCCCCACAGAGCTAAGAAGACTAGACACACCTGCAGAAGAGCACTTGCCCCATTTTGTGCTAGAACGAAATCGCATAAATACAGATTTTGCTCTAGAATTGTGTCCAAATGGAATGCTCTGCCCTCCACTGTTGTTGATGCCAATGATTTTGTATGCGAGCTGAAGAATCTGCATTATCTATTACGACTGTACTTGACATTTCTTCTTGCGTTCCCATTTTTCTCATTGTTTCTTATTTTTCGCCGTGATTACGATGTTTCATTCTTTATTACGATTCCGCAATTGATGTACAACCCCTCCTTTATGGACCACACAAGGGTCTGCAGTATTGCTTAATTAATTAATTAATTAATGCACTCCAACTTTGCTTCGATTTTCTGATAGAAAGTGCATTTATTACGCGAGTAAATATAGTATATTCAATTAAGTTCAACTTTCATTCCATTTTTTTTGCCATACACACACACGCACACAAAAAGATGGAGGAGGCCAGAACAAAAAGTGAAACACCGTTCACCTGACGGGGGACAAGGGCCCCCCTTTCAAGGCATACAGCAGGACAGTAGATGTGGTAGAAAAAAAAAAAAACAACCTTACGATACTTGCATATGTTCTAACAGATACCGCTTGGTTGTACACTTTAGATGTTTTTTTTTTTTTAGAAATAAACATTATTAGCACATTCAAGAAACCGCATGCAATACTTCTGAAGTAATCGAGGCAAAGTAAATATTTTAATTACATTTTGCAAATGAAGGAAAGAGAAATAAGAACAATATATATACAAGTACAAACTCACAAAAAACAAACAAAAAAGTACAATTTCTCATTGGCGGTAACTATCAAAGAAACAAAAAAGTGAATGTTTTTTTACTAGTTGATTCGACGACAATTTTATGTTATGTCAAGCAGTTAAGCAGTTTTGGAAGTCTGCAGCTCTGCTTAACTCATAACTAAACGTGCATATGGAATGATTCAGTTTTCTGTATTTTGGAAAGGGTAGGGGTGAATTTTCTTCTTAAGCAGGGCCAATGTATGAATTGTTCCATTAGGAAGTTTAAGATATTGTTTGAATCTGAGAGCTAAGTTGTATTCGTAGAAGTTGTAAGCAGAAATAATCGAAAAACGTGTAAATAGTGGTTCGATCTGTGCATTGTGGCGTACTCTAACTACGTGACTTATAGCTTTCTTTTGTAGTATATGTAGTCCATTTATGTTTGTCTGTGTCGTGGTGCCCCAAACAAGAAAAAGGTAGCTTTTTTGAGAGGAAAACAATGCATGATAAAGCTGTAGTTTAACACTACTCGGAAGCAGAAATTGTGATGTTGTGAGTATACCTCCGGTTTTTGACATGGGGCGAACGAGATAGTTGACTTGTGTATCCCATGGAAAATTTTTATAAAAATACACTCCTAGAGTTTTTACACTGTCAACAATATCTAAAGCAAGATTCTCCAAAAATAAATGACTAGTTGGAGAACCGTTCATTTGGGGTGGTGAAAGTATGATTGCTTTAGTTTTCTTACGCGTCGTGGCATCGACAAGGGCAGCAGATTTTATGTTCAATATGAAACTTTATTTGGCCGAACTTTTGGCCGGCAAACGGAAAGTCAAATCACAGTGATACACACTGGCATTGATAGGAGCAAACAGAGTTGTTGGGACGTGCTGTCTTTTATACATCATGCGTAGAACTTTCCAGCCTTATCACTGGTGGACGTGCAAGTTCTGGAATGAGCTTGAGTCATGCGCACATTCTACACAAAATGATCTACTACAGTCCTGAAGCTTCACAAACACTGCAGGTACAATTTGTACTCAGCATTAATTACGTTTTGTTGGCAAAACTCGAATACTGTAAAAGTGAAGTAACACACATGGCGATGTTCCCCCCTCTGATTGTCACAATGCTTAAAACGGAACACTGGGGGAAAATGCATGCAAGGGGTAACAGTAAGAAAGTACAATAAGCACAAGCAAGAAAGCACAACTGTAAAAAAGTGCAGACCTCAGTTTCACTGACTCAAGGCTGTGAGTCACTCAACATTGAGTTTGTAATGCTGTCCGGGACATCCTCGTAGTCAAGAGCGCCAAGATGTTGAAGCACCTTGCATGCCTTGCATGACTTGTAGTATCGCCGAAGGAGCTTTTCCTTGTTAGCGTATTAGCATCCACACCCAAACCAGGTTGCTGGGCTGGTAATCCACGAAGTGTGATTGAAGGTTGCAAAAAGGTCCACCTGTCTGTTGATTCTTGATGCACAGGTGGGCGAGTTGTCTGGCTTCTTGGCACGCTGAGGGTACACAGCGACGTTGACATTTTCTTTGTTGGGGACATTGGGTAATATGGCATGATGATTGGGTTCCTTCCTTAGACCAACTTGTGTGGCGTCATCTGCATCGTCTCTTGCACGGCTGTGTTGTAAGTGAAGGTCACGTACAGCAGGATTGCATTCCACGTCTTGTGTTCGATGTCAACGTCTGTGGCCAGCATGTTGGTGATAGTCTTATTTAGATAGATGCTCAGTCAGGCCGTTGATATGTGGGTGGCCCGCTGTGGTTTGACGGTGGCTTGTCTGGCTTGTATCCCATGATTGTGTTTGGTCAGCACTGAGTGCCGTATCCTCTGTCAGTGATGGGAAGCTCCGGGGCACCATGTTGAACGACGAAGTTCTCAATGAAGAACTTGGCTACCTCGGCAGCACTGCCTTTGGGCAGGGCTCTTGTTTCGGCGTAGCGGGTAAGGCAGTCAGTAACTATAACGATCCATTTATTTCCACAAGTTGACGTTGGGAAAGGCCGCAGAAAATCCATCACTATATATATATATATATATATATATATATATATATATATATATATATATAATATATATATTGACGGGTATGAGCCGAGAGAGAAGAGGAGGAAGACGTGAACGGGCGCAGAGACCGATGCCATTACTACCGAACCATCAACTCCGCCCTGCTAATAAACACCCTTCGACTTTAACCGTAACAGTTTTGTAATGGAGGTGCTGGGTACTCGCCCAAGACGACGGAGCCACTGCCGCTAGGTCCTCGCCGAAGCCGACGCCTCGCGCGACTGCCTCCCACTCTACCGGAACTTGCGATGTCAAACATCGGTGTCCTACAGTCATCTTCAACTCCTTTGGCGCGGACACATGGTACCTGGATGCATCAGTTGGAGCCACGCCCTTTCTCAGGGACACCCGGTGAGGACGTGGAAGAATGGCTGACACACTACAAACGCGTGAGCAAGTGCAACGGCTGGGATGCTACGGCTCAGCTAGAGTTGTTCCTCTCTTCCTGACAGACACTGCTCTTGTGTGGTTCGAGAACCAGGAAGAGTCGCTAACAACCTGGGATCACTTCGCTGTCCAACTCACAGAGTGCTTTGGGGATTCCACTGCGAAAAGTAAGCGAGCCGAGCAGACATTTTAAGCGTGCTCAAGTGCCAGGTGAGACTTGTACCACGTACATTGAGACGATCCTGAAGCTGTGTGAGACGGCGAATCCTCGTATGTCCGAAGAGGACGAAGTCAGGCACCTTCTGAAAGGTATTGCCGAAGACGTGTATACCTACTTGATTGGCAAAGAAAGCCTCAATTCGGTAGCTGACGTGATCCATCATTGCCCCACGTTTGAGACCTTGAAGCTACACCGTATCACGCAAAAGTTCGGCAGGTTGGCGAATGTTGCGACTGTTGCAAGCATTGAGGACAGCTGCAGTATCCATTGGGACCTTGCTACCACTGTGAGGCAAATCGTCGGTGAGGAACTCGAGCGACACAGCAAATCAATGAACGCCGTGAAGGCCGAACAGCTCGGTTGCATTTTTGATCAACCTCTTGAAGATACACGAGTGGTTTCTTCTGCTGTTAGCTACACCAGGCGTTGCAGACAATCGAACTAATCTCCTATAACAGCATCACCATACGTTTCCTGATGACGCGACGCATGGCCAACGCGCTTATCGGGGTACGACGACGAATCGACACTTGGAAGATCGTATCTACTACTCGCAGCGTCCGAGGGCAGCTTATCCCGAAGTCTACAACGTCGGCGCCCTTCACCTGTTTGGTACAGCTGCGGTGCGACAGGACACATCTCTCGTTTTTGTCACCGTCGCCGCCAGACGAGGTATGGCCCACCACCGACTTGGCCTAACTTTGAAGGTGTCAACGATGATCATTGGCTGGCAGAACATCGCGCAACAAACGCTATAGGCTCGCCACCTAGGAATTCCTTCCTACAATTCCTACGCGTACTTTGCCCCGCGAATAGAGGGGAGGGGGGAGAGGTGTTTGACTTTGACCGGAACGATTGCGTTTAGTTGCTGGGCGCACAAAGATTAATTCGCTTGCTGGACAGGTGCCGTTTGCAAAAAGAGTGCGCTTTTCAAAAAACAGCGAAGTAACGATTGGGGCACTTGTTAGTTCGCACTCATATCTATACCTATGATTATGTTTCGTGCCTCATTTTTGTTTAAACAGCGCATTGTCAAGCAGTAAACGTTGTTAGTTTGCTCTCGTCCTGTTAATTGTTTTCGTGCGTCATTTGTGCATGAGCAGCGCATTGCACGTTTCGATCTGCTTGCCTTCTCAGCGTTACATTCCAAGTTGCTGCCATCGCATTCATTGCTTCGCCCTTGCGAGGAAACTGTGACTTTTCTTAATTTTGGACAACCGTGTCCTCACCACCGAGGGGATGTCAGATTAGGCGCTGATGGAAACTCTCCGAGACCACGGGGACGACGGCTCTTCAGAGGTCGACTCTGCACGCGCTTTCGTCTTGCGCCGCGAGTTCGCAGTTTGGTAGCTTTCACGATTAGCTGATTAGTTCTGGAACATGATGACACATTAAATACAATGCAATGAACGCGATAGCGAAAAATTGTAATTGTATGTGAAATAAGGCTGCAGCCAACTCTTTTGGATTGAATATTGCGGAACTCCTACAAAATGCTGGTGAGAGCAAATATGGCCTTTTCAGGCAGAAGTACTCTTTTCACACAGTCACTTCGCATTGAAACCGCACTGATACTTGCCGAGATACCGAGTGCGCCAGCGATCGCGGTCGCCCTTAAAATCCAAGTTCATTATGCCACTCGATCGATTCCCCCCTCCCGCACCCTCCCCGTGTTGTTTCATTCTCGTTAATTGGTGGTTTGTTTGCTCTCTGTTCGAGCATTCGACGGCAGTTCTAACACGCTGGAGATGTTATCTTATGCATTTTCCAGGTGATAGGAATGGGCTGACTGATTTGATCTATGCTTCAGTAGCGCTCGCGCGCTTTTAGCCGCTCGTGAAAGTTTAGGTGGGGGCATCTTATCAATTCGGACTTGTTACGGAACATGGCGGCGACGGAAAAAACCCGCCGAGTGTATCCATGTAATTGCTATCGCAATAATAACGCAGTTTTTTTACCGTAAAATAAGTGTTTCGGGTTAGCTCTCCTTCAGTACCCTTCTTGTTTAATTTGCACGTTTATTTTCTGAATTTTTGTACTAAACCTGCATATAACGAAATCCTCTTTATAAGAAATTTTTCAGAGATTTCACTTTTCTTGTACCTAGGTTTAACTATATATATATATATATATATATATATATATATATATATATATATATATATATATATATATATATATATATATATATATATATATATATGAAGTCTAACAGACAATAATGCCAAGGAAAGTATAGTGGAGGTTATGAGACCGAATTGTCAGGTCAATTCGAAGGTCGCAGGTTTGTTTCCTGCCCACGGCAAGTTATCTTTTCACCCACTTTTCTTTCTTCACATTTACCTCACAATTCGGTTAATAACCTTCTCTATACTTTCCTTGGCATTATTGTCTGTTAGATTTCATTAATATTGTGTCGAAACACGGAAACACAGCCCTTAAGTACGCACTTCTTTCCCTCACACACACACAAACACACACACACACACACACATATATATATATATATATATTGTGCTGGGTAATCGACACCCGCAGACGGAAGGTGAACCGCAAGTTCTTCGACGGAGCCGTCGCATTGCTGGACTTCCACTGAATCCATCTGGTCTGGACATGTCCCACAACGCAAATGAACACCGACCCCTCTCGACTTCTGCGCCAACCAGTTTGGCTCCACAACTGAGAGATGCTCGTCCCTTTGCCGGCAGACCAGGTGAAGACGTCGAGGCTTGGCTCATCCATTACAAACGGGTGAGCGCCGCTAACAAATGGGATGCCACTTCTAAGCTTTTGTACGTCGCGTTCTTTTTGACGGATACTGCATTAATGTGGTATGAGAATCGGGAGGAAACGCTAACGAGGTGGGACAGATTTGTTTCTGAAATCAAAGAGCGTTTCAGCGACCCAACAACGATAAAGAAAAGAGCAGAACAGACGCGAATGCAACGCGCTCAAGTGCCAGGTGAAACTTGTACGACCTACATTGAGGAAGTCATTAAGCTATGTAGGACCATTGACTCCGAAATGTCTGAGGAAGACAAAGTCGGGCACATTATAAAAGGAATCGCCGAGGATGTTTACAATTTCCTCATCGCGAAAGACACCTTGACATCTGTCACCGATGTCATTCGTCATTGCCGCACTTTTGTGCAACTAAAGACGAGGCGCATCACGCAGAAGTTCGGCAGGCTACCCAATGTGGCGACCATCGCGAGCATAGACAGCGACCAGGCGCTTGATCTTGCATCAACAATCCGGCAAACAGTACGTGACGAACTTGGCCTGTACGCGCAAGTGGCAAACCGCCCAAGCACTCATCCCCCCTACCAGCCACCAGAGTTCGAGTGAAACGTTGCTTTATTCTCCTCGCACCGGGTGGCGGAGGGCTTTGAGGATTCTGATGCCACACCTCAGTATCAGCCACGTCTATACGATAGAGGCCCTGCATTTTACGCACGATCACGACGAGCACAGCCACATTCTTATACTCAGGGCTCTCAGCCGGACTACATCCAGCTGCGGCAAAGACAGTACCAACCCTACTACCAAGATGTAACTTACGACGAATACAATGAACTCCAGAAAGTGGCAGAAACCCGTTCTTCGCGTGATAACGAACTTCCTCGCCGACAGCAGCGGCCCAGGATTCATTCCATTGAATATAGTGTAAACCGTGACCCTCCCGTGTGCTACAACTGTGGTTTCACTGGGCATATTGCTCGGTATTGCCGCCAACAACGCCGCAAATCACGAAGGACACCAGCCATGTCTTCGCCACCAAGACCCGGTGCTTCATATGACCTGCGGACAACCAACTTGTTTCCAAGGGACCGTTTTTCGCGCAAGACCAGAGGCAGTGATTCGCCAGCATCCGAGCGGAGTTTGACACCACTATCCAACCGTGCTTGTCGCTCGCCGTCTCCTTTAGGTCGTTCTTCTCCGCCGCCGGGAAACTAGCATCCGCGGCCAATGGAGGTGAGGTCGCCGAACGATCTTTTCAAGATATACCTCTGCCTATTGTTATGATCAAAAACAAAGTGAATGTGTTGATTGATGGAATACAGACAATGGCGTTAGTTGACACTGGGGCGACTGTGTCTGTGATGAGCCTCGCCTTCAGAAACCGCTTAGGTCGCAAAGTTATGTTTTCATGGGACGATGCAATCACCTTTCGTGGTGTAGGCGGCGAGTGGCTTAATCCTCTTGGTGTATGTGTTGTCAGTGTTTCTTTGGCTGGAAAAGTATTTGTATCGGAATTTCTGGTTCTATCTCGTTTTTCGCACGATGTCATTCTTGGTATCGATTTCCTGGAGCAATGCGGTGCTTCCGTTGACTGTGGTAGTGGGGAAATATCACTAAACGATTTGTTTCTACCGTCGCTTTCCGAATAAGACTACCGTTGCGAAGACAGGAACACACTTAGTGTGATTGATGAAGTGATACCACCATCTTGGTGCCTAATACCCGTTCGAGTCTCTTCCACAGCGGTTGATGATGCTTGTGTTGACCTCGTAGTGGGGCCTCTACGCAAGAACTGTTTTAAGAAGGACATACTTGTGCCTTGTTCTGTTGTGTGCATGACAAAAGGAGTAGCAACATTGTGGGCGCTGAACTGTTCTGCCACGCCGCTTGTGCTTCCTCACAGGATGAAGATAGCTCTCTTTGATGAAGCCTCATGCAACTTGATAGCAGCAATAGCTACGGACCTCCCCACCTCTTCCTCTGCTTGTGATATTCGCCATAATGAAGATCTAATGCTCGCTATGATCAGCAAGACTCTCAGTACGACGGAACGGCAAGCGCTGGTGCAGGTCCTTTCCCGGCATGTTGTTGCTTTCGACTTCAAACATAGAGATGCACCCCTTCAGTTACCCTCGTCCCGCGCTCGTCACAGAATAGACACTGGCTCTGTACACCCCATCCGCCAAAAGCCCTACCGAGTGTCATCCTCTGAGCGCAAAGTTATCGCCGAACAAGTAAAGGACATGCTGAACAAAGAGGTCGTGCAAAAGTCGTCCAGCCCGTGGGCAGCCCCGGTAATTCTTGTCAGGAAAAAAGGACGGTTCCTGGAGATTCTGCGTAGATTACAGGCGTCTAAACACTGTGACGAAGGAAGATGTATACCCCTTACCGCGAATTGATGTTGTCATAGATTGCTTGCATGCCGCTTCCTACTTTTCAACGCTTGATTTGCAGTCAGGTTATTGGGAAATACCTATGGAACCCGGCGACAAAGAAAAGACTGCTTTCATAACTCCAGATGGCTTATTTGAATTTAATGTCATGCCTTTTGGCCTTTGTAATGCTCCAGCCACCGTTGAAAGATTTATGGACACAGTATTACGTGGTCTAAAATGGGAGATATGCATGTGCTACCTTGACGATGTTGTGATCTTTGGCCGTACGTTTGAGGAACTTAACAACCGTCTCAGTCTTGTTCTCGACTGCATCGAAAAAGCGGGGCTGGTTCTGGATTCTAAAAAATGTCGCTTTGGCGAACGTCAAACTCTCGTGCTGGGGCACTTGGTCGACAAGGATGGCGTCAGACCCGATCCTCGCAAGATAGAAGCAGTGAGCTCTTTTAAATCACCACAGTCTGCACGAGAACTTCGCTCATTTGTTGGCCTATGCTCATATTTTCGTCGTTTTGTTTCACGATTTGCGGAGATCGTGTATCCGCTGACAAACCTCTTGCGCCAGGATGCAACCTTCAACTGGACACCAGAGTGCGACGCCGCATTCTCACAACTTAAGTTTGTACTAACGTCAGCACCACTGTTGCATCACTTCGATCCATCTTGCCCGACTGAGGTCCACACGGACGCTAGTGGTATCGGTGTAGGCGCGGTGCTTGTACGTCACAATGGCGCAGAGCATGTCGTGGCATATGCCAGCCGTTGCCTGAGCAAATCAGAACGCAATTACACAGTTACGGAACAGGAATGTCTGGCAGCTGTTTTCGCTGTACAGAAGTTTCGTTGTTATCTTTACGGAAGGCCATTTAAGATAATTACCGATCATCATTCGTTATGCTGGCTGGTCGGTTTGCGTGACCCCTCTGGCCGCCTCGCACGTTGGGCGCTGCAACTTCAGGAATACGACTTTACGGTGTCGTACAAGAGTGGCACGCTGACGCAGACTGCCTCTCCCGGATTCCTCTTGCGACTACTGACTGCGATGCTGAGAATTTTGACGGCTGCCTTGCTGCTGTTACAGGCACATTTCCCAACGCGGCTGATTTCCAGAGAGAACAACGCAACGACCTCAATTTGGATCCTCTTTTTGCTGCCGCACGTGCCTCCCAACACAGCGGTCGCTTTACTGTCCGAGACAAGTTGCTCTATAAAACTAACTACTGCAGACCTGGAGCACGTTTTCTTCTAGTTGTCCCCGAGAGCCTTCGCTCCGATGTTCTACGTGGCATGCATGACGATGCGACGTCCGGTCACTTCGGCTTCATACGAACGCTGAACCGCACGCAGGAACGCTTTTACTGGCCCAAGATGTACGGAACGACGAAGCGTTACGTCGCTAGCTGCGAGACGTGCCAACGTCACAAGTGCCCGGCCGCCGCTACACCAGGTCCCCTTCAGCCGTTAACACTA
The DNA here is from genome assembly GCF_043290135.1 of Rhipicephalus microplus. Classification (NCBI taxonomy): domain Eukaryota; kingdom Metazoa; phylum Arthropoda; class Arachnida; order Ixodida; family Ixodidae; genus Rhipicephalus; species Rhipicephalus microplus. The sequence continues at coordinate 33,828,791 of NW_027464585.1, forward strand.
CCCAGCACCTCCACCACAACTGTAACAGCGAGTTGTAATAAGATGGTTTTATTTACAGGAGGTGAACGATGGTCGTTTGCGGCAGCACACTGCGATCGTGCCAAGACTCTTCGTCTTCCTCTGCTTCTCTTCTCTACCTTTTTCTAGTCTGTTACAATATATATATATATATATGTATATATATATATATATATATATTGTTACGGGCATTACAAATACATGGAATAGAGAAACGAGTGTACTTGCAATATTTACAGGTAGTTGTGACACCCCAGGGCTGCTAGGATCTCGCGCACCAAATCCGCTTCTTCTTCATCGATGCGTCTACGACGGCGGAGCTATGCCCACTGCCTCGTAACATCACCCCCGGCGGACGAAGCGTCGGCACGGCGCCGCTAAGTCAATCAGGACTGGCAGTGTAGTAGCGTTTTAGTCGCGACACATGAGCAACATCAGTAGGTGGTGTGGCAGAAGATGAGTGTGGTTCAACGGGATTGATGAGGGAGTCGACGTCGGTGACCTTGCGGAGAACTTTGTAGGGCTCGGTGTATCATGGAAGGAGCTTCTCACAGAAGCCTTCACGCTGATGCGGCTTCCAAAGTAGGACGAGAGAGTCAGCAGGGTAGTCAACGTCACGATGCCAGTCTTTGTAGCGGACTTTTTGTGAGGCCTGAGAAGCAGTGAGAGCAGTGAGAGGTGTGCGCGATCTGGCGAGCGACGCGGGCTCGCAAAGCAACGTCCTGACCTTACACCATTGGTTTGGTAGTATCAGAAGGAAGCAGTGTGTCGAATGGCAATGTAGGGTTGCGGCTGTACAGAAGAAAGAACGGAGAATACCCGGCGGTGTCATGTCTTTATGAATTGTACGCAAATATAACGTAGGGGAGCATTGCGTCCCAGTCACTGTGATCAGCAGAGACTTACATGGACAACATGTCTGTAAGAGTTCGGTTGAGGTGCTCTGTGAGACCGTTGGTCTGGGGATGGTAGGCAGTAGTAAGGTGATGTTCGGTAGAGCAGCTACTGAGGATTTCGTCGATAACTTTTGCGAAGAAGCAGCGGCCACGATCCCTCAGAAGCTGGCACGCAGCCCCATGTTACAGAATGACGTCATTCAGTAGAAAATCTGCGACGTCTGTTGCGCAGCTATTTGGCAAGGCACGTGTTATAGCGTATCTTGTAATGTAAACATGAAGGAAGAAAAGTGGATGAAAAGATAACTTGCCATGGGCAGGAACCGAACCTGCGACCTTTCAATAACACGTTCGATGCTCCACCAACTGAGCTACCACGGCGGCCATCTCCCCAGCCACATTACTGGGTATATATGCGAATTAAACATTGGAGTGTCAGCCAGCGCCACAAGTAGCCATGGCGGTGAGTGTGGCACACACTTTATGAGCGTGTTTGGTGTCACACAGCACGTGAACTTATTACGAGCTGGCAGCTGACCAATAATCCAACTGCTCAGCTGCCAGCTAGTTATCTTTTCATCCACTTTTCTTCCATAATGTTTACATTACAATTAGATCTAATAACTTCCGCTATACAGGTGTACCAATTCTGTGCCAATTTGACCTGCTGTGCCTAAATGGCAATTGGCATATGTAAGGCCAAATTGAGTCGAGTTTTTTTATCGACCGAGCAACACGCGTGGGCTTCACTAAGGACGCAACCACGTCCATATCAAATTAGTTTGGTTACATCATATTTGGGTTCATACATGAATCTTGTTAAAAGGGCGTTCATGTGCATACGTCATTATGCTACTCTACACATGTTTTAACAGCAACACTGTTAGCCGAACCATATAAACTGAACAGAATAATAAAAATCAGTTTCACCGTTGAAGCGATTACAGTAATAGCAAGAATTTGTAATGTTGCAGTGCTAATGCTGCAAGGGCTCCTTTATTTTTACTTTTGCTACCTCACCATTACGCTTGTAACGCTGCCTTGCGCAAACTGTGCCTGAATGACTGGGAACAATCTACATGGAACCTTCCGATGAGATTACGTGCACAACGCATATATTAGAGTACATTTTGTAACTTACGCTGCCGCTCGCAATAACGCTGAAACACAGGATGGCACATGTATAAATGCCGTTGCACTTTGCTGCTTGGCAGATTATTGATCGCCGACACTCTATGTTCATTGCTGTCAGCCTGCAACGTGTATTGCTTGTATAGTGACGTTTTGTTTTCCAGGCACGCCCCGCCGCGGTGGTCTAGTGGCTAAGGTACTCGGCTGCTGACCCGCAGGTCGCGGGTTCGATTCCCGGCTGCGGCGGCTGCATTTCCGGTGGAGGCGGAAATGTTGTAGGCCCGTGTACTCAGATTTGGGTGCACGTTAAAGAACTGCAGGTGGTCAAAATTTCCGGAGCCCTCCACTACGGCGTCTCTCATAATCAAATGGTAGTTTTGGGACGTTAAACCCCACAAATCAATCAATGTTTTCCAGGCACAGGTTCGCCCAGATAAGAAGTTCACTCATAAAAACAGCAGCTGCTGCCTTCGTCAATGTCACGACCCCTTAACAGTACGAAGGCCGCTGCTGACAGCTTACTCTTTTAGATACATCGTCGCGAAACTCTACAAAACACTGGTGTAAAAGAGTAAGTGCAGCTGCTCCAGGGAGAATCGCTCTTATCGCACAATGTCTCCCTGTTGAGAGCGCACCACGCATAGAAGGTTTACGAGCCGGGTATTGAAGCTCGCGATGGCACGCATGCCAGCTATCGCAACCATGCCCTTAAAATCAAGGTTCACGGCTGCTGCTCGAACGTCCCCTACCCTTCCTTTCCCCCGCGTCTTTTCATGCTCGTTCAAGATGGGCGGCGTGTTTCCTCTCTGCGTGAGCATTTTACGGCAGGTCCTACACGCGGTGGGATGCTGTCGTGTGGGCCCTCCGAGCGACGGAGATCGGCTGCTTCGTTTAATCTCTGCTTGAGCAGCGCTCATCACCGCAGTTTGCGCAATTTTACGGGTGGGTAGAATGTACAATGCGCGAGCAATGTTACCAACTTGTATTTTACGCAAAACATGGTAGCAACAGCGAAAACCCGTAGAGTGGCCATATCGTTCTTATCGTAATAAAAAAATTTAAATTTCGAGCAAATATAAATTAATTTGCGGTTCTCATCATCATCATCATTTATTGAACCCTTAAAGGCCCATTGCGGGGTATTACATAAGGGGGAGGCAAAAACACAATTCAACAGATGCATGATTGTCAATGGTACAAAGCAAAATCGAAAGTGAACTACATGATAAAAAACAATGTCAGCAGAAGGAAAAAAATATATATATATACGTGGAAGAAAACGGCAACAATTGTAAATAACTAACATTTCAAGTGATTTGTGATTAGCTGTTAAAATTTTAAGGGGTTTTGTTCGTGCACTATGGATTCAGGCAGGTTATTCCAGTCTTCAATGGCAGTAGGTAAAAATGATTTATTCAAAGCGTTAGTTGAACCATGTAAGCGCTGTAAACATAGGGAGTTAAAGAGGCGACGCGATGAATGGGCGGGAGGTAGAAGAACGGTATTGCGTTGCAACGAGAAATTATGGTATAGTTTGTGCAGAAGGCAGAGCCGAGTGACTTTGCAGCCGAGTGACTTTGCAGCGAATTTCCAGAGGAGGGAGGTTGAGGGATAGTTTGATACTGGTAATACTTAAGCGAGTACTGTATTGTAAGGTGATGAATCTGGCAGCGCGATTTTGAATTACTTCTAATGCGCCGATTAGGTAATTTTGGTGAGGGTTCCAAATAGCAGAAGCATATTCAAGTTTAGTACGCGTGAAGGTTTCGTTAGCTAATTTTCGGATTTGCGGTGGGCAGGACATAAGCGATCTTTTAATGTAGCCAAGTGATTTTGCTGAAGTGGTGACTAGTTGTTGTATGTGCTCGGACCATGTTAGTTTACTTGTTATTATTACGCCAAGATAACGATAGGAGTCGACCTGGGTTAAGGGTTGGAAGTTCACAGAATACTGGAAGGAAAAGTTAGTGCACTTGTGCGAAACTTGCATGAATTTACATTTTTGTGTATTAAGCTGCATTAGCCACCGCGAACACCAATTATGTATGTTAGACAAGTTATTCTGGAGTGTAATTTGGTTGGTGCAACATGAGATGCGACGGCAAAGCACACAATCATCTGCAAAAAGGCGGATGGTGGATGAAATTTTGTCTGGAATATCATTAATAACGATAATAAACAAAAGAGGCCCAAGAACGGAATCTTGCGGTACGCCGGAAACTACATCAACACGGGTTGATTCATTATTCGCGACAACAGTATATTGAACACGACCGGTTAGAAAATTTTTAATCCAAGATAGGGCTAAGGGGTCTATAATTTTTAATCCAAGATAGGGCTAAGGGGTCTATACTGAGACAAGAAAGTTTACTTATTAGACGGTCGTGGGGAAGACGGTCGAAAGCTTTGGAAAAGTCTAGGTATATTGCGTCTCTTTGAAAAGAAGAGTCTAGGTTAAGATGAAGGTCAGTAGAAAATTCGTACAGCTGTGTGTCGCACGACAGTCCGCGCCGGAACCCGTGCTGGTTAGACAAAAAGAAGGAATTTTGGTCCAGATGAGTTGCAATGTGGGAGTTGATTACGTGTTCTAGCAGCTTGCAGGCAATGCATGTTAACGAAATAGGACGATAGTTTCAGGGGTCTGAAGGGCTTCGTGATTTGGGCACGAGGTGACTTTACTTATCTTCCAGTCTTTAGGAATAAAACCAGTGTCAAGGGATTGGTTAAAAATAAATTGTAGGATAAGACTGGATATTATTTTTGTGCTTTTTAGAATTTTAGCGGGTATATTGTCTGGGCCAGGGGAACTCGAGAATTTAAGGTTGTCGATTAAATTTGCTATTCCTTCGCTGCGTGGCATCTGCGGGAAGTCTCTGGGCGACAAGGACGGAACATCGGTGGAGGGTTCATGCGTGAATATAGATGAAAAATGGGAATTCATGATTTCGGCGGAGTCAGTGGCAGAAACGGCCGAACCATCGGGATTAGTAAATGGCAAGTTTTGAGCAGCGCTGTTTTTAGGAGACAAATACTTCCAAAATTTTTGTGGGTTGTCGCGCAGGATGCTGAGGAGATCATGACCGAAGAATTGCCTTTTTGCATTTTTTAACAGTGAAGTGTACTCGCGCAAACATGTGCGATACTTTTCCCATTTAACAGGGGATTTTGATAACTTGGTTTCTCTGAAGAGGCATTTTTTCTTTTTTGACAGCCTCCTCAAGGAATTGGAGTACCATAGTCTTTCGGTATCCCCGCGAATACAGATTATACAGATGTCAGCTGTGGCACTTCAATGACTGGAACTTAAGTTTTCTACATTTATTTTTATAGTGCCCTATTGGTTTAGTATGAACATGACTTTTGTTATATTTGTTCTTCTGTAGTCTTCAGTTGCTGCTCATGTTGGGCGTGGTGTTTTAATCACATCTAGAAAATTGCAACATTTTAACATTACATTTTTTCATTCCTGTCAGGTCTAGTAGCTGTCCAGAGCGCCGCCTATGTTTTTTCTTTGAGTTGTCGTGCTTCAAGCTTTGATGTTTTAAGGATATCAATTTGGGGTAAGTTTGCTCACTTGATCAGCATTGTATGCTTAGTAAAAGCCGTTGAAATTTTCTGTGTTTGAGAAAGCAAAAGGTCTAATTAGCAGTGATGTGTGGCCCAGGAAATCTGCTGCAAAACTAAAGATGCTCCAAAACGCTCCTCTTGGTGTTCCAGAGCTGTTCCTAAACGCCCCTTTTACTGCTCCAAAGGTGCTCCAAAACCGTATTATTTCAGCTCCTAAAGCTGCTCCAGACTGAAGCCCGCTTCCACCCCTGCCTATACTTTCTTTGGCAATAATGTCTGAGCTCATAAATATATGTGTATATATGTATATAAAGAACGGCAGCATTATCTACACGGAGCTATTTTTCCTAGAATTGTTTCAAGCATTCAGTGGATAGCAGAACTTTATATTTGCTGCACAGATAGCCAGTGTGCGTTTGCAATGTGGAACTGTCGCAATTTTGCAACTATATTCAAACCTCGTTTTAACATAACTGGATATAACAAAATAATGGATATAATGAAGTAAATGAAGTTCCCCTTGAAAGCTTCATTGAGGCCCCGTCACGGTGGTCTAGTGGCTAAGGTACTCGGCTGCTGACCCGTAGGGCGCGCGTTCGAATCCCGGCTGCGGCAGCTGCATTTCCGATGGAGGCGGAAATGTTGTAGGCCCGTGTGCTCAGATTTGGGTGCACGTTAAAGAATCCCAGGTGGTAGAAATTTCCGGAGCCCTTTACTATGGCGTCTCTCATAATCATATGGTGGTTTTGGGACTTTAAACCCCACATATCAATCAATCAATCAATCAATCAATCCATCAAAGCTTCATTGAGAACCATGCATTTTAAACCTTGTTGTAATGAAGTAAAATTGACCGGTAAATGGATACCGAACTAAATTAGCCTATCAAATAGTTTATAAAAAATGACCATTGTGTGTTAAGTATATCGTTTTCTGCGGAGTTTGACGCTCGTTCGGCGCGGCTCTTTCAAAACTCCTGCGCCGACCTTACAGCCACGCCACGCGTGGCCGAGATAGCCATCCTCCTCACACAGCCAGCGGAGAGGATTGAAGAAGCGCCATGGAGGAAGGAATAAACAGCGGGTCACATGACCGAGAAGCAGCACCACGGTGCAAAGCGATTTCCCTCTCACTTAAGAACACATGATGAGGAAGCTTCAGAAGACTTGCATTTATTTACAAATTGGAGGACATCTGTCATTAATTGAAGTAATCGGTGATGCACCTCTGCACACTTTTGTCTTGCAGTGGGTCAATTTCGCACGCAGTTTGCAAAGCATAGTAGCGCGCGACCAAGTTCAGCGCCAACACTCTCTGAAGACAACCGCAATGACTGCCTCTCCGGTGCTGCCTTCTGCACCGCTGCTACCCTCTGCACCGCGAAAGAAGGAGCGTCTCTACGCGGAGAGAAGCAGATCCGCATTAGAGAGATAGCCAACTCTCCGTGACAGCTTTTTTTTTCCTCTCCTTCCGTCATGGCCTTGAAAGGAGAAGGGTCTCTATGTGCTGAGACATAAAAGGGAGGGCACAGGTAAAGCCCCTAGAATTTCGTAAAGTAGCAACACTTTCCTCCTCCGCCCGTATTTCTCCTTGGCCTCATCTCCTTCGCACTTTCATTTCGAACGTGGCACCATCTGCATTGCTCCTGCGTAGCAGACTCCCTTTTGCGAAGAGAGCGCTTGCTCAGTGGGCAGTGCGCTGGGAGCATTCTCGCTAGTCGTCTAACTCATCCTAAAATGATCTTGTTGAGTGTAGCTTTAGCTCACATCAGCTCTCTTTAGTGCCACGTGCAATGCGTACTTGTGATCAGGCCTTGATCGAGTCACTCGGCATCGCAGTGACTGGATGTTAACTTTGTGCGCATCACCCTTTTGTATGTTCTTAAACGTAAAAATGTGATTGTAAAGGCTCGTTCACACCGAAGGTGGTGTGGCCAAAGTGGCGAGGTGGCAACGCGGAAAGCGGGAAAAACCTCCTCTCCAGGCGGCGAAAGCGAGAAAAAATTAGGTGGCAAGGGCGATCGCTTTCGGAGCAATTTTTTGCCGCCTGTTGAGGCTCGCCGCTTTGCCACAGCCAATCAGAACCCCACGCAGTGGGGAGGCGTGGTGGTGGCGCTGGTGTACGTTTGGGAGAAGCACTGACACGTGATAGCGACAGGTGCGTGAAATTGCGAGATGCGTGCCTCTTCTGCACCGTGGTCAGACGAAGGAGGCATGCGGCCTGAAAAGGTTCACGCACTTGCTGCCTCGCCGCTTCGGAAATCCCGCTTCACCGCTTTGCCGCGCTGCCTTTGGTGTGAATGAGTCGTTAGTGAGAACGCCTGTTTTTTTTTTTTTTTTGGCCCATCGTTAAGTGCGTCATCACATAAGCTTTGCATTGTAAATAACATCAGTAAAAGGTTCATGTGCGGCTTCTATGGCTAAACTTTCTGTTAACTGGCGCGATAGCTCCCGAAGGGACAGTGCGACTGTTTTTCCTTCCCAGGTGGTGCAAGCTTCACTGTGTATAGGGCAAACAATATCTGCAGAGAGCATTCACAGTGGCTGTCATTCAATGAAACAACAACTCGTGTGAACGCTGTCGATGCGAGACGGCGATGTCGCGGATGGCCAATTTTAGCGGTTGCTGAGGCATCTAAAGCCCTAATAATGTGTCAGAAGGCGCACAGTTGGTACATTCGAGCAGCTGTGGTTGTTGAAGTGGTTAGATACACCAATCATATTTCAGAAGTGCGCCTTGTGGATGTATCTCACATGTGGACTATATCACGTAAAGAATTAGCTAGCGTATCAATGAACTAGCGTGCCACCATATGCGATAACTTCGCGAGAGCTCCACCCATGGATATAAACCTGCACACGAAATAGCAAGTAAACTATCATGCGAAATGACACGTATGTGTGAGGTTCCTAAGTGATGCACGCCCCCAATGACTCGAAGGCATGCACACTTTGCATAGCTGCATGCCCTTGCATCACAAGTACCCCGGCTTATCGGTCAGCGTAAAAGAGCCATAGAGCAATTCGCTCTGAAATATACGAGCACGCAGCAAAAGCCAACGGAGAGTACCAATCTTAATTTGAGTTGCTGCACTCCAGTTTTCTTTATTCGGAACAGCAATGCGAAAACTGTGATGTTCCGTAATTTCATTTGCGAGCGTCTTTTGGTGTACATTGGAAGTGCACAAACCAGTATCGGGAACTCAAGCCAGATGGCGCAAAACGACAAGCAGAACACGTAAGCATGTATTGTGGACAAAAAAAAAGGCCCCCGCAGAAGCGTTAATGAATTCTGAATGAGAGATCGCGACGTCTTGCACAATTAACTGCGACTTGTAGCACAAGGCTCAACAACCACTCATGGCAACGAACCGCTACGTCATTCTTGGCTGAAAAGTATCTCATAGCAGAGCGCGCACGGAAAGACAACTTTGTATTCGTAAAAACAGATGCGCTGCGCCCCAAGGAGTCCGGGCCTCTAGAGCAAAGATGGCAGTCGCGAGCGATTTTAAACAAATGAACACTGCGAGTGGTCCCACGTGACGGCATCTGGGCAATACCAAGGCGGCGCCAGCCTCGGAGAGGTCGGAGGAAGAGGAAAAAAGAGGAGGCGTGGGAATAACCACATATGTAGCTATTTTACGAAGTTTTAGGGCCTTTAGGGACAGGCACATCACAGATCGGCATTTGAGAAAGAGCAATCAATCTGTCACAGTCTTTTCTTTCCTTTTCTTCTTTTCCTTCTTCGCGCCCAACGTTGAGAGGTGCCGCCGCGAGATTGGGCATGGTGCTGAGAGCCTCTTCGGAGCGCGGTATGTTCGAATTAACCATTGCAAGTGCTTGCGCGTTTGAATTACAGGGCGTTTTCGCCCATTGGAATACACATAGCTTTGACGCGACCACAGCCTGAGTTCGAATTAACCAGAGGTTCGAATTAATGAGATTCGACTGTGTTTATTTTTCGTCGCACGCGTGGTCGCATAGCAGTACATCGGGCCGTGAGGTGGTTCTTTCTTTGCATGCTTATAGGTTTGCACCCACCTGAGCCACAAACTGTTATAATTGTTATAATAAAATAATGGATATAACAAAATAAATGTGGCTCCCCTTCAACTTCGTTATAACGAGGTTTGAGTGTATATATATGCAGCAATTTGCTGTTGCTGAAGGGGACTTCGTGGGGTCTCGAATGAGGCCATGCCCTCAGAACACAGCAGACACGGTCGAACCAAACTAAGCATCGGGTACACTTATTCAACGGCTTTTGCTAATGACGATATCACCAGCTGAACGGAATACGTCAGTAGTGACATGCTAATAGAAACGCACAATACAGTCAGGCTCGCTTATAACGAAGCTGAGTGTCATGCGGTATTTGTTTGCTGTATCCCTAAGTTTGCAGTAAGGGAACACACATTTGCAAAAGTTGAAAGTGTGAACAATTTTTCTTTTGAAAAAAAAAAAAAAAAAGGTTTGTACAGTCGATTCTGCCTAAACGAACCTGAGCGTGATGCAACATTTGTTCGCTGTATCCCGAAGTTCATAGTAAATGTAACACAGCTTAAAAAAAAATTGCAAGTGAACCAAAAATTTTTTTCCACACAAATGTCCATGATGCACGTGTCCCAAATAGCAAAAGCGATAAGGATGGTCTCGAATTTCTTCGAAGCGGCAGTGTGCTCTTCGACGAGGCCTGTGGCATAAGCTGCCCGAGGCTAGTAATGTAGCCAACTGTTACAAGCACGCTTGTGGGCTCTGGCTCCGAAATTTCGTCATCCTGGCGATCTGATTCCTCCAGATCGCTATTGGTGCGCACTTTATTCCCAACGCCCTCATCCGGGCATCATTCCACAGTGCTGGAATCATTTATAATGCTTTCATCATCATCATCATTCGGCTGTAATGAGATTATCGCAACAGATGTCCCTCACGCCCTCTCATGTTGGAGTCGATGCACTGCCACAAATCATGACCAGAGTAGTCCTGTTCGGAAGCTTCAGGCTCGGCATTGGGTTCGACATTGATGAAGTCGGCCTCGCAAAAACAGTTTCACACACATGTAGCCGTCAACGCCGCCCACAGCTGAATACAGGGACACCCGAAGTGGTAAGTTAGCTGCTAGGCTGTCAACAGCTATGAGCAAGTGCTCCACAGTCTTAACTCTTTCGTTACCATGCGAGAATGGTTGTTTTTCATATGTCTCCGAAAGATCGTTTCTGCCAGTTTGAAAAGTACTCCAGCACGCATTGCAGCATACCAAACTTTGCAGAAAGAAATGCTCTTTCCAAAAAATATAGGTTTTAAAGCAACTGAAACATTTTTGAATGAATAAAGATATGAAAAGTGTGAAATTTTTTGTCACCAGCTGGTAAAGAGTGGCATAAGAAACACTATATATGCAAAAATATTCAGAAGAAAGAGAATTCAGAATATACAATTTATAGATCATTGACCCAGGAACGGTATAAAAATAATTAATGATGCACAAAATGTTTCTCTTCACATAGACAAAGTAAATCATAACTGAGGTGCTGCTTCATTGCTCATGCCATGCGGTGAAGCATTGCTTGGTTTTTCACGCGACACAAGTGTACTCGTACACTCTTCTCAGTAAATTTTCATTGCCTTGCGATGAGAGTCTCTAGGTATACCAATGTAGATGGATACCCGTGACGTGAATAATCCCTCTATAAATGAGATGTCCAAAAAACTTCGCTATTTCATCTAGCGTCGCCTCTTTCTATAAGCCACCTCACTCCGCATAGGTTGACGTTTCAATATATGCATCCAAGCATATTGCTTTCATCTTTGCACATATTGTAATAAAGAAAGGACATTATAACGCACAGTTCTAAAATGTTTCGCTCTGCTCTGTAGTCAAGACCAAGTTGTGCTCTGGGGCCTTCTTGCCGTTAAGAGAAGTTCTGTAGCCAGCGCCACCACACCACGCCCTAGCGAAGTGTGTACCATGCACGTAACCTGATTATGCACAAAGGTCGGAAGCTATATGCACTTGTGGTGAAGGAGATAACTTGAGGATGTAAACAAAACAAACCTGTGAACGGCTACGGATATGTCTCAGGCTGACGCAAGACATCATTCCCATAAAACTTGAAGCTGAGGTGCTCTCGTCCACAAAATCTCGGCTCGTTCTCACTCAATTCAGGAGGGGTCCCAAGACAGTTTCAAGCAGCGCATGTATTTTTCAGCGCTGATCCACACCCTTGCACGCGTGATGACCATGCAATAGGAGCGACCAGTGACACTATATGTGACCCTGTTTCTGATATAACGATACAAGCAAAACCAAAACGGCTAGAAACTGGCTGTGAGAGCCACCAGCACACTTTATGCATGTGGCGGACCTCGCGAAATATTTTTTTGTAGAACTAATTTTCCCTGACTTCTAGCAACAGCTCTCAACTGATTAGGTGGCATAAATTGCCGACATTTATTACTGCTCGGCTCGGTCAAATTGCTAAGCTAACACATAAATTTAATATTTGGTGTGAAAAGTTTTTTTTAATTACATAACTTCGATGTTACTGAAGCATTATCATGAGGGGCACACAGTCCTGTCAAGTACGCCAACCTAGTATATTTTTCTAACTACACATGTACATTGGTTTGCGCAGAAGTCCGTAAAATATCGCTATGTTGCCTAAGTCGGCAAGTTCAAAAGAAATTCTGAAAGTTAAGTGGCTGAACTATTTGAAAGTGCTGGGTGCATGAGAAAGAAATTTAACATGCCAAAAATCAATGACCGAAAAAGCGTCGATCATTGGTAACAATGGGGTAATGAAAGAGTTAAACGCACTGATTATGTCGAAGCCAAAGGGTCACAATTTAGACGTTTTGTTGAGCGACACATGCACACCAACAGCCAGTTAGACGCGTGACGTGGAAGCCAGCACGCAAGTTTTATTTCTAGTAAAAAAAAATGAAGCTTCTGAATTCGAGCCAGCGTGCGGTGGAAACGGGAGCAGACTTGCAAGAGACAGAGTTCGGAAGAGAGTGGGGGAGGACACGCGGGTCTGGCACCTTGCTTGCACGGTCCTCAAAACATGCAACTCGTGCATGGGAAAGCTTAGGAGCGTGGTCAGTGCGCGCGAAGGTCAAGGAATCACATTGTGGCGCTGGCGGGCTTGCACGACCCCATCGACTTCATTTTTTATGCTTCCGAACACGTGCAAAGGACATGCTTAGCCAAGTGCGAAGCAGGCGAGAACAGGTCCTGAAAACGAATCAAATTGCAAATTATCATAGTTGATAGGGTAAGGCAAGCGCATGCCCTGGAAAGAGACAGCACAGATGCAGACAAGTGCAGATTATCGAGTACAGTCGATGGCCGACGATGTTGGCAGGTGGTCTGGTTACTAGGCCAGTGGTGCCAATGGTAGTGTAACAAGACTGGCATTCAAGACTGAGTAGAGACTGGTCAGCTGACTGGTCTTTGAAAGACCGGTGGCAGTGTAAAAACACGAATCTCATCTGGCGAAGGAGCGTGCTTGCAGTAGCAGGGGTACTGAAGACGGTTGGAAAGAGCAACAACTAGAAGGCTGCGGAAGCAGTGTTAGAATTTAACAATAAAAATCTATGAGCATTTCGCTGATGCTTCATTGGCGTTCGAAAGTGGTTTCTCGGGAAGCCGCCGGAGCGCCGACTCTGTTCTCTGTAACTGATTGGCAACACTCAGAGACGTTCATTGTAAGTGCGATTTTGTGCCATAGAAATAATGTACATTTATACGGTCACGTGGGTATCATTCGTTTTAAGCGAAAGTTTGTGTTATGTCGGTTGTTATTTGTGGGCTTGACTGTAATGCATGTGTTTCAAAGAGCAGAAGTAATAAGGATGGTTTTGAGTTTATTTCAAGCGGCAGCGTGCTCTTCGTCAAGGCCCATAACATACACAAGTTGCCTGATGCTATTAATGTAGCTGATTGCCGTGAGCACACTTATGGGCACTGGCTCTAAAGTCTCGTCATCTTCATCATCCGAGTCCTTCAAATCGCTCTGGCTGCACACTTCATTCACAATACCCTCATCTGTGCACGGTTCCGCAGTGTTGGCATCATTATCGGCTGCTATGAAATCATCCCAGCAGATGTCCTGCCCTCCCATGCCGGAGTCGATCATGCGCCACCACAAATCGCCACTGGAATGCTTGCTCCCGTTCGAAAGCTTCATTTTTGGCATCTGGCCCAACGTGGACAAAGTTGGCCTCGTGTATACAGCCCTCACCTCTTTCCACCATCTTCACAGCTGAATACAGGGACATCTAAAGTGGCAAGTTAGCAGCCGGGTGGCCAACAGCTACGAGCAAGCGCTCCTCAACGTGGCACCTATAATAGGTCTTAAACGCACAGATTACGCCTAAGCAAAGTTTTGTACTTTCAATATTTTGTTGAGTAGCAGGAAAACGTGTGGAGAGCCTCCCATCCACCATGCTGACCAAACAGTCAGCAAGATGCGCATGCGTGACATATATAAGCCAGGACACATGTAACTGCTCGGGGCTCGTTTCGAGCAAGAAAAAAATTGGCACATGCCATGTACAGTGGGAATCAATGATATGTGAAGCACAAATGAGGAAGGTTTATACGTCACTTAAAAGTAGGCGCAACATTATGAGGCGGACGTAAATTATGCCGTGTACGACATGCATGTCATCATTGTCATGTTTGCACCAGTCAAATACCTTCGTCATTCATTGTAATACCAAATTTGAGAAATGTCGAGCTGGCGATACGACCGCAAGCGCGCCATGAGCGTGGCGTATAGTCATGACTTGCATGACATGCATGTCATGATTTTCAAGTTAGGGCCTGTCACTTATATTTGCCAGGCAGTCATGTCATGCCATACCAGCTTTGCAATATTTGTGAACGACGCCACTGCAAGAGCAGCAAGACCATGACATGTAAATCATTACATTCATGTCGTGATTTTCATCTTACGACTTGTCATTTATGCTCGTCATACAGTCATGTTATGCCATACCAATTTTGGTATAGATCCCACTATCCAAACAGCTAGGAGAGCCCAAGTTGTAGACGACTAGATAGACAGATACGGTCAAAGTCGCCAAAGTTCGCGAAGAAATGCATTGCATTTGAAAAAAAAAAAACACTTCTGAATTTGACGCTATGTCGCCAGCGGGGCTCGCTTCACAGTGCGGTGAAGATGGGCGAAGGAATCACGATAGGCTAATGAGAGGGAAGCGCACGGCGGGAAGGCGACCTTGATAACCAAAACACACAGGAAGAAGGCAGGCAACTCGGGTAGCTTGTTTGAAAGGTCCATGAAACGTGCAACTCATGCATAGGCAAATTTCGGGAAGTGGTCTGCACACACAGAGGTCAAAGAACCTGATTGTGGCACAGACTGGCTTGTAACATTGTGGCCATGTAATGCCATTTTGTGGCCTGTAATGCCATTTTGTGGCCTGTAATGCTTTTGTGGCCTGTAATGTAATGGATTACATTGTGGCCATGTAATGCCATTTTCATGCTTTTGCGCATTCGGAGGGCATGTTGAGAGAAGTGGGAAGTGAAATAGAACACTGACCTAAACACGGAATAAATATCGAATTATCAGAGTTGGTGGGGTAGAGCAAGTGCGTGCACTGGAACGATGCGACACCGACCAAAGAAAATTCAGACAATCAAGCGCAGTCGGTGGCCAACAATGTTGGCAGATGGTCTGGTTACTAGGCGAGCAGTGCCAATGGTAATGTAACAAGACTGGCATTCAAAAACTGAGCAGTTACTAGTCAGCCGACTGGTCTTTGAAAGATCGGTGGCAGTGTGAAAACAGGAGTCTCATCTGCCGAAGGAGCGTGCTTGCAGTAGAAGGGGTAATAAAGATGGTTGGTAAGAGCGACAACTAGAAGGCTGCAAAAGCAGTGTTGGAATTTACCAATAAAAACCTATGAGCACCTCGCTGATGCCTCATTGGCATTCGAAAGTGGTTTCCCGGGAAGTCGCTGGAGCGCCGACTCCGTTTGCCCTAACCGATCTGCGGCGCTCTGGGACTTTCGTTGTAACTGCTATTTTGTGCCATTGAAATAATGTATATTTCCCCAGTCACGCAGGTATCATTCGTTTTAGGCAAAAGTTTGTGTTAAGTGGGGCTGTTATATGTGGGCTCGACTGAACTCCAATACACTCAACATAACAAAACACAAGGTAACGCGAAGACTACGAGGGGCCCCAGGGGACACAACACCCAGTCACTGTATCCCACGTTGCTCCGCAGAAGTGGCACCTCTACGGCAGCTGCCAAATGCCAAAAGAAGCTTGCTTGTCTCTCATGTGCCACTACCCTGCCTTCCCGCCAGGTGTCACGGCTGGCGCTACCGGCTAACCATGATGATGGTGAACTTGTTGCGAGAGCACTATGCCTCCTCCTGCTGAACGGCTGTTAAACCTAAATGCAGCCTATCCACGAGAAACGTGTGCACCAGGAGGGGCAAACGACATTACAGGGGAAGATAGCACACCCCGCTGCGGTGGTTTAGTGGCTAAGGTACTCGGGCTGCTGACCCGCAGATCGCGGGATCGAATCCCGGCTGTGGCGGCTGCATTTCCAATGGAGGTGGAAATGGTTTAGGCTCATGTGCTCAGATTTGGGCGCACGTTAAAGAACCCCAGGTGGTCAAAATTTCCGGAGCCCTCTACTACGGCGTCTCTCATAATCATATGGTGGTTTTGGGACGTTAAATCCCACGCATCATCAGGGGGAGATAGCACACCCACATGGCCCCCACCTTTATTCATACCGTACCCCCTTGAACCACCCAAAATAATGAATCAGTTACAGAAGCTCAATGAAAGAAGACAACACATGTACCTAAAGAATGCTTGTGCACCACAAAACCCCTGCTGGTTGACACCACTGCACTGTCCGGCTCGACGACAATTCACCTCAGTCCTGGTCCCATAACGCAACCTGTCGGTTGCGTTATGGGAAATCATCACGTTATGGAAAATCATCGCTCATGCCTGCACGTCTTCTGGTTTGCAGCAGCACTCGAGGGCAATTGGGCTACATTCAGCTGCACAGGTGCCAGGCATGTCTATCGCCCAAGATGTCTCGATGGGATTCCTGGTCAGTGGCACAAACGATGAGCAGAGTACAGCCAGCCGCGGGTTGCATCACTCCTGCTGCGTACACTCAAAACACTCGCGATCGAATGATGCAGTAGGGGGAAGGAGCTTTGAGCGTGCTGCCCACGTGGCACGAAACAGATTGGTGGCTACTGGGACGCTCAGCTCAAATGAAACAAAGGTCACTTTCTTCGTTCATTGCAAGATAAAGTAAGGAAAGCAAAGTGCAGCACCTCAACGCCAAAATCCACCATGTTGTATCACGTGCAACAAGCGACCAAGAAGAGACATCAGCTCCTTAAGGGGGTCCTGCTCGCTCATTGTACGTAGCAGCTTACTGAGCAAGTCGGTTGTCCTCTGTCATGAGGCCTGTTGACAATACCATAGCTGTTCCTCAACTGTGTGAGCTGCACGGGGACTCATCCACCACCAACCGCACCTTAACAGCATATTAAGGTGGAAAATGTGTCACACAAGGTGTCGCTATAGAAGCCAATGTTTTGACTAGTGGACTTTTCTGCTTCAAGGCTGCCTTGAAGAAGAGCATCCCTCTTTATTGTGCTAGGATCGATCACTGACCTCGCTGCCTTTGTGCCAGTTTACCATTGTACCATTTTTATTTTTTTAGAAAAGCTTTTCTAGATATTTGGAAAATCGTGAGTAGGTGCTCTCACGCCAATGTCCTTGAAGGAGAAAGCATGGCGTGCGGTCGTCTTTGAAAGTTATTGAGTACAATGCAACGTCATTTTAAGGAGTTGTGTCAATTATTGAAGGCACTATGTAAGCAAGTAATTACAAAGAGTGGGTTCTTAGGCACGAGTTCGCTTCGCACTTTTCTTTAACCCTTTGTTGCATGGCAGAAACCTTTGCGTCTAAACAGCGCTTACTTTTGGTTTTCTGTTATTTTGCATTCAGGAAAAGGTGCAGAAAAAGGTATTGTTGAAGCAAAATCTTGATTTGGTAAGATACAGAATGTCTAGTGGACATTCGCACAGGAAGTTCAATAAGTGAAATTTGCAAAATTGTTTTTCAGCCATTGAGCTGCTTTGCTCGAACAAGTTAATGCAAAAAATTAGCTGCAGTACCACCAAAAAAGTAACCAGAAATCTCTAGTGGAGGGGGGGCTAAGGGGGGAGGGCTACTTTAAGAAATTATCTTGACCTCGCTAAGCTACTTCGCTAAGCCACAATCGTAGCTAGGAGGGCTTCTGTTATGGTGTGCATTGAATAAAGCATACCAGAGCACGATTTTGTCTATGTTATAAAAAAAACAAGTGAACTTCAAAAGCTCGTTATAGCAGCAGTCTCCTTACTTCAACAAAAGTGCAGGAAAAAGCGTGGGTTCCTGAGGCGATTTACCTCGGTGAATTGAAACCACTTTTCTCTGCTTTAGTTATCATTATCTACATGCATGTCTCAGAGGCACCACAGCAGCGTTTCCACCATGAATGGTGTTCTCTAGAGGGGACATACTTAAAATATGTTCTAAAAATTTTGTTTCACTTTGCTAGGCTGCAATATTTACAGCTTGTGATTATGAATGCTTCTTCTATTGCATGCATTTAATAAAACCCACCATATCGCAATTTTATGTATGTTATACGAAAAAAAAAAAATGTGGACGAGAACTTGACTTATCCAACAACATAGGTGTTTGCCATCTTGAACAAGAGTGCAGGAAAAAGCATTGCACCATGGCACCATTTAATGTGGCGAATGAAAACCCCTTTTGTTTACTTTAGTTACCACTATCCACATGCACCTCTCAGAGTCACCACAGCTGCTCCAAAAATTTCACAAATTTGTCCACTATTGTGGACAGCATTCAACAAAGGGTTAATTGTTACTGCTGCCTTTTTTGGTTCGGACCTTTTTTCTTTTTGGAGTGACTTTATGACACCTGTAATTTCCAGAAACCATTTCTGTAAGCTAGCCTTGTCACAAATGTTTCACTTCAACTGACATCTTGTTCAGTGCAGTGAAGCCAGGATGTCATGCTCTTGTGCTAAGACCTTGGTAAATAGCTGCACTCTGAATGTTCGCCTTGTCTCCTTGTTTGCATTGCAGTGGCATTTCCAGTACGCACACTAAAAACGTGCACTGAAAGTTCAGACATGTTCTGCTCCAAGCGATCCCAAATCCTGTTTTGTCTTCTTCAAGTCTGCTCCTAAACACAGTTCTTCCTGCTCCTAATGTGCTCCAAATTCTCAACTGGCTGGACCAACACTGAGATACTCATGTTATGAGACATATTTATATATATGCAAGATGGCCAAGAGTATGAAAGATAGTACCTCAGATGTTGCAAGACTCTGTGATCGTATGGTGGAGTAGCTGATTTTCTTTTTGTTCAATTTTTAAAAAAAATCTCTCACCATGGTAAATGCCTGTGGGAACCTGCACAGCAGTGGTGGGCCAAAGTAAACTGGCTGTGCAACCTTGCAAGAGCGTGCTTTGTTTCTTGCCTTGCAGATATGGAGCAGCGGCTTGCTTTCATCACCAAAACTAAGGAGAAGGTGAGGTCTTTTATTCTGTTTTATCGGCATCACCATCAGCATGCTGCTGCCACGCTAGTATAGCTGCAAACTTTCTAATCCCATCTGCCCACTTACCCTTCGGTCTTCCCCTCACGTGTTTGCTTTCACTCCAGTCAGTTCCAGCAGTGTAGGCATTCCCTGGTGTTATGTCTTCCCTCAAGCTCTCCCGTACACCAGCTATCACAAGAATCGAGGGCGCTTGAAGCATTGGCTAACATTAGTGTAGCATTTGTGACTAATGCTTGCTTGCGAGGAGACTTAGGGGCATATCACATTTTATGCTACTAGTACCTTCCTTTTAGTTCACCGTGACAAAGAGTGTGTGCCGGTTGATTATGGTGACTGTCATGTGACTAGTGTGATGTAATTTTTGGAGGTCATGTGACATTACTAGTGGTGGGCTATGTGACCAGTGTTGCTCTGTTTTCGCAGGATGGGTGGTTTGATGTGATTTGTGCGGAATCATGCGACATTAATAGCGGTACGGGTTTTTTGGTCACGTCACTGTGTTACAGGATTGATGCATAATGCTAGTTTGATGACTAGTGTGCGTGAAGAAGAAAGAACGAAAAAAATTGCACAAGTTGCCTAAACGGCAACAGGCAGGGCTGCCCATTAGCTCCACTGTCTCTTGAGCATTGCAAGGCCTGCAGTGCGAGCTATGCTAGTTTTCTTCTTTGGCACAAAATCAGCAGTGTGCAGTATGCTGCTTTGAGAATGCATCTTGATATAATTATATTTGGGTTTGATGACCTTCCATAATCGTGAATTTTAATGCTAAAAAGTGGCATGACTTGGCAACCAACACAATGTCGTTGCAGCCATCAGGATCATTGTTTGCTGCAGACCAGGCCTGTGTTTGCTTGCTTTGAATTTTGACTGCTGTACTTTCAGGCCTTGCATTGAGGTTCAAAAACCAGAAGAAATCAATCAATCATGAAGTGTTAGTGGACATTGGCTAGGCTTGCAGTGCTTCAGCCGGATAATCTCCGGTCGTTAAGGGTCACTGACTGGATTTCAAAAGAAGGCAAACCTGCAAGGTGGAGACAGTGTCAGATAGGATTAGGAACTGTTTGCATGACAGCAGCATGCAAAAGACTAGGTTGATGGGAGAAACTTTAGAGAGACCTATGCCCTGCACAGTCAGCCTGATCATGATTCTGCTTGACGGTTGAGAGATGTTGCCCGCTTGCCTCCGTCATGTTCACTGTGGTTGATCCACCAGTGTGTCTTCTGGCGGAGCAGTCTGAACTACTTCAGTTTGAAACATTCTCGCACTGCTTCTGAAGCTGGCACATCGATTTGTTGTGGATTCCCTGAATAACTTGGCCAGTCGGGCTGTGATGCATGGTTGTGTGGCCTGGTGGGGCATATTTTTGACTAGGAGTGGTTGAGCAATATCTAATTTTGGCCCTCTTATATAAGCACAGGTGAAGGCAGATCCCGAAGCAGTGGTCCTCTGCAATGTGCTCTATGGCCAGAACAAGCTGGCTGCCAACGACATGGCCAGTGTCAAGGTCAGTCTCGTTTGTCCCAGACTATGTTGGATAGTGTCTTGCAGGAGATACTTATTAGTTTCACCTTTATGGGATCAAATGAATCGGTCAAATGGTTTCCCGGGTCTAGAATCAGGAGAAGTCTCGATACATGTCTCGTCATTTTCTCAGTGACGAACAGGCGACACTGAAGGGTCCAATGTCAGGCGCTGGGCTTTTAGACAAATTTTAAGATGATGGATATGAAATGTGTAGCACATATTCTTTTTGATGTGAAATTGGTAAGTTGGATATTATTTGTTTGAATAAAGGATGTAACTCACTCTCTCTCTGCTAATGGTTCATATTTACAATATTATCACAGGGTTGTGACATTCACAAAGGCAGCAGTGATGAAAGGTTCAAGACAAAAGTCTTGAAACTGGTAAACAAGCAGTCCAACTACAAGTTATACACGCTGTACACTGATAGTAGTGACAGACAGAGCATCGACCGTCAATAGTCTGATCCACAGCAAGATGGTTCGGCATTTGTGCCTGAAGATTTTTCATTCTATATTAATGCTGCCTCTATAGGTCACAACACCTGTACCATGAGTGAAAGGTACAAGAGGTTCTATGCCAGACAGAACTTTTTAAGAAATCTTTTTTTTTCCAAAAACTATCCCAAGACTGGGATAGGTTACGTGGTGACATTGTCTACGTAGTTTCAAGTGAAATGTATTTTTAGACATATGGTTACGGATGTGATGGGTTTATTTACTCTGAAAATGCCAGTGCTCAACGGTCACTGCCGAATCACCATCACTCGGGAGCGTCCTATCTCTTCTTCTTTCTCGCTCTTTCAGTCCACGTCGCATTTTCCTCCGGGCAAGACGAAGCTCACCAAGCAAGTAGAAGCGATCGGTTGTTGTAGGGCTTCAATCGAGCAATGTGCACAATTTGCGTCTTACGCGAACGCCGGTTCTGAGCTGTCACTTTCGATACAACGTAAGTGACGTCACTCAAGCACCGAGTAATGAAGAATGGTCCTGAGTACTTAGAAAGAAGCTTCGGGCAAAGCCCCTTCTTTCGAACAGGTGTCAACAGCCAGACGAAATCACCCGTACCGAAAGTCGCAGGCGGGTGTTTTGCATCGTAATGGTCTTTTGCGCGAGCGTGGGCGGAGAGAGTGCGGAGCCGAGCAAGTCGATGAGCTTCTTCGGCGCGATACAAAGTCTGCGCGACACTGGCGTTTTCGTTCGTCGAAAAAGGAAGTATGGTGTCAAGGAAACTTTGGGGATGACGAGCATAGAGGAGAAGGAAAGGCGTATAACCTGTGACCTCGTGTTTCGCGGTATTAAAGGCGTATGTAACAAAAGGGAATACGGCATCCCAGTTCTCGTGATCCGCCTAGACGTACATTGAGAGCATGTTGATGATGGTATGATTGGTGCGCTCAGTGAGGCCGTTGGTCTGAGGGTGGTATGGTGTGGGATGCCGATACTGGCACCCACAAAGCCGTAGCAACTCTTGGACAATGCCAGCGGTAAACTGCCGGCCGCGATCGCTTATCACCACACGAGGGGCCCCGTGACGGAGTATAATCGAGTGCACATCAGATGATGCGGCTGAAGCAACCGCCATCGTTTCAGATACCGCGTCAGGTAATCTACGCACACAATAATTCAGCGGCGGCCAATGATAGACTTGGGGAAAGGGCCCAGTAAATTTATGCCGACTTTTTCAAATGGTGATGTCAGTGGCTTAACCGGTTGCAGATGGCTGGTTGATGGCGTGGTAGGTTGTTTGTGGCGTTGGCAGACATCACAACTTGTGACATAGTGCTTGGTGGCCTTCTAAAGTTGAGGCCAGTAAAAATGTCAGATACGGTGAAGCGTTCGGGCAAATCCAAGGTGCCCGTACGTGATGTCATCATGCATGGCTTGGAATACCATAAGACGCAGGCATTCTGGCACGACAAGGAGTAGTGTGGAACCATGGCTGGAGTAATTCTTGCGATATAGTATGGCGTCATGAATCACGAATGGCATGGCGCGTTTGGAGCTACGAGCCACATCGATCATTGGTTTCAGCGAAAGGTCACGCTGTTGCTCATGACAGGAGACGTCCAAATTTGGGAAGTTGGAGGAGATTGCAGCCAGGTAGTTATCGAAATCATAATCATCAGCATCTACAGTCGCAGATGGAAGACGAGATAAGCAGTCGGCATCTGCGTGACATTGATCGTTCTTGTAGGCCACAGAATAATTATATTCTTGAAGCCGTAAGGTCTAGCGAGCCAACCGACCAGCTAGGTCACGTAGTCCGACAAGCCAACAAAGCGAATGATAATCTGTGACGATCTTGAATTGCCGGCCGTACAAATAAGGTCTGAACTTTTGGACGGTGAAAACAACTGCAAGACATTCCAGTTCGATGACCGTATAATTTCTCCCCGTCTTAGTCAAAGTACGACTTGCATACGCCACGACGTGCTGGCGGCTGTCGTGATACTGAACTAGCACGGCACCAACACCTCTACCACTAGCATCTGTATGCAGTTCCGTGAGTGCCTCCAGGTCGAAATGGCGGAGGAGGGGCCCGGAAATAAGCAAGTACTTCAGCGGCTCGAAAGCAGCCTCGCACTCAGCGGTTCAACGGAATGGGGCGTTTTTGAGGAGCAACTCTGTCAGAGGATGAGCAAGCTGGGCGAAGTCTTTGATGAACTGGCGAAAGTAAGAACACAGGCCCACGAAGCTACAGAGATCCTTCGCAGACGTTGGTTGCTTGAAGTCTCGGACAGCATTGATCTTTTGGGGGTCTGGCCGTGTACCGTCCCTGTCGACTAGATATCCGAGCCCAAGGGCTTGAAGCTCACCAAAGCGACACTTCTTTGCATTTAAAACGAGACCAGCTTGTTTGACGCAATCTAGAACAACGCTAAGCCGATGGTTGTGCTCGTGGAATGTCTTGCCAAAAATCATTACACCATCGAGATAACACATACATATCTCCCATTTGAGACCGCGAAGGATGGAGTCCATGAATCGCTCGAAAGTAGCTGGGGCATTACATAAGCCAAACGGCATAACGTTAAATTCAAATAACCCATCAGGCGTGACAAAAGCAGTCTTCTCTCTGTCAGACAGATGCATTGGTATCTGCCAGTATTCAGACATTAGGTTGACGGACAAAAAGTATGCGGCCGAGTGCAGGCAATCTACAGCATCATCGATGCGTGGTAGTGGATAGTGGATACTCGTCTTTCTTTGTGATGGGGTTGAGACGGCGGCAGTCGACACAAAATCGCCAGGAGTTGTCTTTTTTTTACCAATATAACAGGAGCTGCCTAGGGACTGCTTGACTCTTGAATAGCGCCTTTCTGCAGCATGTCGTTGACCTGATCGACGATCACTTTCCTCTCTAACGGGGATACGCGATAGTGTTTCTGGCGTATCGGTGTAGCATCTCCCGTGTTGATGCGGTGATGCATACGGGATTCGGTCCACATGGAACAACGCTTGTCTTGAGTGAAATTAAAGACTCCCGCGTAGCGTGTAAGCACCTCCTCAAGGACATCCTGCTCAGAAAAAGGCAACGACTTATTGATCATGCGTCTCATCTCGGCTGAGTATTTGGACGCAGTCTGATTGATGGCCGGACACTGAGACCATTTTGACGTCAACTGTGACCTGCTCCTCAAACGTTCCCAGTTTAAATCCGGCTGGTAGGACAACAGGTTCTGATGCTGCGTTGAGCGCCCACAAACAAGCATGTCCATCGATTGCTGTAAGGACAGACCGTGGGACCAGCACATTCTTCTTGATGACGTTTGTATGATCGGGCTCAACAAGTCCAGTGCAGGGCCCTGAGCGGACGTGAGGAGAGCATACAGGAACTAGCATTGCTGTCCGACCAGGGATCGTCACATCATCAGACAACGAAAGCGCATCGATGGGAAGAGTTGGAAAATCGTCAACTATGGCAGTAGGCAACATACTTTGTTGAAGAATCTTTCCAGTTCCACAGTCAAGCGTAGTGCCGCATTCACGAAGTAGGTCTATCCCTAAAATGATGTCATGAGTTGTGCGAGCCAGTACAGTGAATTCAACTCGGAAAAATTGTTCCCCAATTGTGAGTAAAACTGAGCAAATACCAATAGGGCATAACCCTTCGCCTCTAACTCCACAAAAAGTTTCTTTAGGATCCCATGCGAACTTTACTTTGTGACCCAAGAAACGATGCTTGAAATGAAGACTCATAACTGAAACAGCAGCACCAGTGTCTACAAGATCAAGAGTGTCTACACTGTCTATACACACACGCGCTTTGTTCATCAACATCACAGCAGAAGGAGGAATTGGCGAAACTGACCGTCCCGCAACTGCACCTCCATCGGCCGCACCAGCTAGTTTCCCAGCTGATGCGGGGAAGGCGACCGACGACGCGAAGACGGCGACCGGCGGGAACGTGTCGGAGATGGCGTCAGGCTTCGCTCGGAGGCGGGAGACTCGCTGCGAAATTCGTTAGGCCATTGCTGCCGGGGTGGTGGGCGGCCGGGTGAGCGGTCCAGGTTTCGTGCATACGAGGCAGGTACGTCGAAAAACATGGCGGCACATGCGTTTCGTGCGTACAAGCCAAGTACGTGGAAAAGCGTGGCGGCGCAAATGGCCGGCTGGGAAACAAGCGTGAAATATGCCCTGGGAGACCACATGTGTAGCAAACGGGGACTTGTCGGCTTACATTAGCAGGAGCAGAGGTGGCAGGAATACGCGGAGACAGGTCGTGCTCTGCAGGAACACTTCGTGATGACGCATAGTAGTCTTCTGGTAGAGGCCCAGTCGACGATGGTCGGAGGTCTGCAGCAGCACACCGAGATGATGACATCCGGTGGTGGCCGTGATCCACCGGGGGAAACGGAAGCCGCGGGGTGGAATCTGCTGTTTCTGTGCGCTGTCGGTTTTCGACGTGGCGCTCTTGCATCCAGTAGGGGCACGCGGCGAGCGAGCATTAGAGGTGAGCATCACCTTCTTGAAGCCGTACGAGCTCTTCTAGAACTACTCGATGTATGAGAAAGGGAATGTCTTCGCAGGCGGCGACGTCCAAACTTGCAACAGTGGGAACATTGTCCAAGCGCCCGAACTTGGGTAAAATTCTTCGGTCTTCAACGCCTCGAATGCACGACACTGCTGCCTGAAAATCGAAGGAGTGTTCAAGTTTTCTTTTGTTATCAAAAAATTGTACACGTCCTCGGCTATGCCTTTTAACAAATGACCGACTTTGTCTTCGTGAGACATATTTGCGTTGACAATCCCGTAAAGCTTCAACACTTCTTCAATGTAGGTTGTGCACGTCTCGCCGGGCAACTGAGCCCTACGTGAAAGCGTTTGCTCAGCTTTCCTTTTCATGGAACTCGTGTCCCCAAAGCAGGCCTTCAGTTCCTCAACAAATATATCCCAAGTGGGGAGGTCATGTTCATGGTTCTCAAACCAAAGCAAAGCGGTCCCGGCAAGGAAGAATACTTCGTTCACGAGCTTCGCTGGCGCGCCCCAATCGTAGTAGCGGCTCACTCTGTCGTAGTGTTTTAGCCAAGCATCCACATCTTCGTCAGTTTTACCTGAGAATATGCATGGTTCAGGTGCCCAGTAGTCTGGCTGTCGAGGTCGACGGCCACCTTGTGCCATGTCGGTGGCACTGGCGGATGGAGCAGCGTAGTACGTCAAAGCGATTGCTGTGTCGTCGTTCATGCTGATGTTGTCCGGGGGTAGGCCAGGTAAGCGTCTGCTTCTTCAAAGAACTTCTGCTGCGGGATCCAGGACGGCGAATTACCCAGCACTGCTCCTCCAAAGCTGTCACAGATGTGATGGTTTTATTTGCTCTGAAAAAGCCAGTGCTCAACCGTCGGGATGCTCTCGAGCGATGGTTATTCGGCAGTGACTGTTGAGCGCTGGCATTTTCAGTGTAAATAAACCCATCACATTCATAGGAATATCTGATATTGTTGTGTCTATTATTATTATTGTAGGTTCTTTTTTTCTTTTTGCTCACACGGTATGCAGAAGAGAACTGGGGCAAAACTCCGGTATGAAATCACTTACTCAATTCAACAGCTCAACCTTAAAGTGTTTGTGTTTTTTTTACATTTATTGCTTACTGCCTTGAAAAACGTATGTTGTCAATGTACTGTAGCTATTGTTGTTAATGTTTTCCAGGCTTTACGAATGTCAAAATAATAAACTGGCCAGACTGACTGTAATCCCCTGCCCCACTGTATTGCCTCTGGTGCTGTGGGTACCAAATAAATAATATTAATAAATACACGTGGCATGGAACATCGCTGGTGGCTGTGTTTGTTCAAGAGCAGACTCGGCTGTCCGTGTTTGTGGACTCAAGCATAACAAATGATGCTGAAATAGTCTGGAAAGCTCTCAGACATTTTGCGCAGTTTTTGCTTGGCAGTATCTATATACGTGCGATGTGCCGGTAATATACAAAGAGAGGAGCATGTGATAGAACTGTTCTGTCTCTGTGCTTTTCTGATTGAAAGCCGGACTTGAGCTTTTCTAACACGAAAATTCAAGCAAATGATGGCTGTTTTATATATTGCTAATAGCATATACCGTATTTACTCTCATAATCCTTGCACTTTCATAACCCCCACATTTCCCAACAAAAATGTGATTGTTCTTTCAATTCAATTCAATTCTTTATTTACAAATTGTGAAACATAAACAGTTTCGTGAGTAGTTATTGTACTACCAAAAATTGCAGCAGTAATGTGGTCTGCTTCATCCAACCGCTGACGATGATAGGACACAGCAGCCTAGCGCCATCTATTAGGCATCACGCATACCATCAACACGTGAAGCCTCAATTCAATCCAAGCCGAAGTGGCAAGTCCGCATTGGGGTGTGCTAGTCCGTGAAGCGTACAGTGGCGACGAAATTTTCGGAGACCACAGGAGTTTGTGGTGAACAGCACTGTGGTACCTTCTCACTGCTGCCAGAGAAGCTCGAGAGCTTGCACTGCGCATGGGCATCTGTTTGGGCCTACCAGCCTGGCGCGTTTGCTTCCTTCAACTGCACGCACACCGGAACGCCAGGCAAATTTTGAGATGCCACTTTCGCAGTCGCTGCAGATGATATTGTGACAAAAATACATAACTTGTAGTGGCAGTGCTTTGTGTGCTTCGCTGCTTCTGCACCTCAGTTCCAGACGCATATTGCATCAGCTCATTTTTAATTGATACAAGTCATAAGATTAATGGCAATGGAACGATTGCATTCTTTGTGGGAGATCCTTTCTTGATATGAACTTGGTGTGCTTCGCCACCAAGAGACATAACAAGCCCAGTGGACGCTCCTTAACCTGTAGGGACGAGGTAAGCGTGTTTCATTTAACAAGACTTTCGTTTACTGAGACAGGGGTGCAGAACTGAAGTATGAAACTAGTGATGTCTACTGTATTGAAGAAACTCGGACGGGCAGAAATAGGAGTGAAGATTAATGGAGAACATTTTAGCAACTTGAAGTTTGCAGATGGCGTGGTCTTCATTACCAATGATGCCAAAAAATGGTTGAAGTAGGGTTGAAGATGAACAGGCAGGTGACAAAGGTAATGCCAGGCAGTGTGGCGAAAGAATTTGGGGTGAGCGTACTCATGTGAAGGAAATCCGCCAGAGAATAAAGATGTATGGCAGGCATTCTCAACGCCTGACTGATAACTTCGCGCTATCGCTCATCTGCACTGCCATTGTATTTAGTCACTTTTAACATGAAGATTGACACAGAAACTTGGAACTATGCATTGGAGTCAAAATAGCAGGGGTACAAAAGAGTGGCTGATCTCACTTGTTGGGGGAGTCATGCCCGGCTGGTATCCAAGTGGTGTACACTGGTGAAGCGTGTGGCCCTTGGTATTAAGGGCCACAATGTCTTGTACAAAGTGCAGTGAGAAAAGTGTGTGGATGCTGTGGGGGTAAGTGCTGACACCTAAAAATTCTCTGCTGCTCAACTATCGTTAATGATAAACATTTTTCTCGAGCTTTTCTTGTCGGGTTCCTGGGTGCAGGTGGTGTCGAACCATTTAATATAAAGTGCAATGGTGAAGGAGCAAGGTATCAAGTGGCAGGACACTGTGTTGGTGCAAAGGAGAAACGTTGATCATGAGCATCTAGAGTGTGAGGCTGCTGTTGCTGTGCCAACGTTTTCTGCTTGCATGAACACCCTTCTGAAAATGGACCTGGGCGTTACCAATAACAAACGGGCAGTTACAATAAGTTCGAAGGAACGGCAAGTGTGGATGCAAAGGGTAAGAGGCTAAAGGGACGAAAAGAAGAAACTTGCGGGCATAATATGAAATGTGCTCACGCTGCACGTGGTGGGTTATCCTGCTGCTGCTGCTGCTGCTGATGATGATATTGCGGCGTACAGTACTGTGTGAATGTTGCAGAAAGTACTGGAGGAGACGGAGTCCCAGGCGGAGGCTCTGCCAGGGGTGACAGAAGTGCACGGCCGCTTCTACCAGCTGTGCAGCGACTACCACCAGCAGATGGGTGACCACCAGGCCTACTACAGGGACGCCCTGCGCTTCCTCGGCTGCACCCCGCTTGAGCGCATTCCTCGTAAGTGTGTCCCAAAGATGGCTTAAGCAAAACATTAAACAAGGGTGCCTGGTGCTAAAGGGGGCACACAGTTTTTATACTTGACCGTACCACTATTGTGTGGCACCAGTATACAATCAAACCTCGTTATAACGTAACGGCATATAATGAAATAATGGATATAACGAAGTAATATAAATTTTTTTTGAAAGCTCCATTGAAAACCATGCATTTTAAACCTCGTAAAGAAGTAAAATGGACCGGTAAATGGATATAACAAACTAAATTAGTCTATCAAATAGTCTATAAAAAGTGTGTTAAGTATATCGTTTTATGCGGAGTTTGACGCTCGTTCGGCACGGCTCGCCCGAAACTCCCGCGCCTACCTTACAGCCACACCATGCGTGGCCGAGAGAGCCGTCCTCCTCACACAGCCAGCGGAGAGGATTGAGGAAGCGCTCAGCGGGTCACTTGACTGAGAAGCGGCGCCGCGGTGCAAAGCGATTTCCCTCTCACTTATAAGAACACACGATGGGGAAGCTTCAGAAGACTTAAATTTATTCAGAAATCGGAGGACATCCTTCATTAATTGAAGTAATCAATGATGCGCGTCCGCTCACGTTTGCCTTGCAGCGAGTCAATAAATTTGGCATGCAGTTTGGCATGCAGTGCATAGTAGTGCGCGGCTAAGTCCAGCGCCAACACTCTCTAAAAATGACGGCAACGACTGCGTCTTCGCTGCTACCCTCTGCACCGAGAAAGGAGGACTCTTTGTGACAGCTTTCTTTTTTTTTTCGCTCTCTCCATGCGCGGCTTTGAAAATAGGAAGATCCCTATGTGCAGAGACAGAAAAGGGAGAAGCGTGGCACAGGCGCGTTACAGATCGGCATTTGAGAGAGAGCAAACAATCTGTTACAGTCTTTTCTTTCCTTTTCTTTTTCTCCTTCTTCGTGCGCAGCGTTGAGAGGGGCCACCGCATGGTGCTAAGAGCACCATTAGAAATGGCGCTGAGCCCCGCCGCGGTGGTCTAGTGGCTAAGGTACTCGGCTGCTGACCCGCATGTCGCGGGTTCGAATCCCGGCTGCAGCGGCTGCATTTCCGATAGAGGCGGAAATGTTGTAGGCCCGTTTGTTCAGATTTGGGCGCACGTTAAAGAACCCCAGGTGGTCGAAATTTCCGGAGCCCTCCACTACGGCGTTTCTCATAATCATATGGTGGTTTTTGGGACGTTAAACCCCACATATCAATCAGAAATGGCGCTGAAAGCATTTTCGGAGCGCGGTATGTTTGAATTAACCGTAGCAAGTGCTTGCGCGTTCAAATTACAGGCCGTTTTTGCCCAGTGGAATACACATATCTTTGACGGGACCATAGCGTGAGTTTGAATTAACGTGAAGTTCGAATTAAGCGTGTTCGGATTATTGAGGCTGTGTTTGTTTTCTGTCGCACGCATGGTCCCGTAACAGTACATCGGGTTGCGAAGCGGTTTCCTTCTTTGCATGCTTACAGGTGTGTGCCCATCTGAGCATACATTGCCACAAACTGTTATAATTGATATAACGAAATAACGGATATAACGATATAATTGTGGCTCCCTTTCAACTTCGTTTTAACGAGGCTTGAGTGTAAAACAAGGTGTCACACTGCCAGAAAAGGCATGTCAAGGGCTTGAGGAGATATAATGGGTTATTACTCTCCATCTCTGCTCACTGAAGCAAACCACTCTACTTGAAAGAAATGGCAAGGATAGAATTTTGGCTCAACATTATGTCACCCGCCCCTAAACCACCCAGAGGTCAACAAAATTCAAGTGTGGCGGAGATGTTGTGCACGAGCATACCACGACCACGGAGCCGTGAGAATTTTTCGAAATGGTGTTCTAATATCTGAGTTAGATGCATTTCGTTATTGAAACGTGGCTGGTCACTCCTTTCACTTTTTTCTTCGCTAGCCTCCGTTGGTATCTTTTTCCAACGCCGCTTTGCCCTTTCGCTGAGCGCCCCTCCCAATCTGGCGAATTGTACGCCATCGCTGATGCCATGCTCAAAACACCATCTACTTCCGGTTGCCATGGCTCTATCCCTCCGTCAACTGCGTGATTTTTGGCGAAACACTGTTGCTGGGCTGACCGTGCCTATGCAAATCGTGCCAGCATGGACCGTGTGTTATAGACAGCAGTAGCTGGTTCGCAAGTGCATACATGCATACTTACGAGCAGCGCAGACAGCTGCTTTAAGACTAACCTGAAGTTGTAGACTCTTGTTCAACCATTGACAGCATCAATGTGCGACGCATCACAGAATCAAGTTTTCCGCATCACGCCGAGGCTCAAAAGGCCCGTAGAGGAGGAGAGATTGTTTCTTTGAATTCGTGGTGTGCTGGCGGCTCGTAGCGCTGCCACATGTAGGATTGTGAGGGCGTTCTGCACACGATGCGCGTGTTTCTTCGAAATGTTTGAAAAAATATCTCGGGTGGAATAGAGGCCTTTTAACGAGCAAAACACGGCACACACGCTGCTGCAGCTTCAATTTACAAAAACAAACTCATTCTTTCTGACAATGATCTGCAATTTGGACTGCCTGCCTGGAAAGGTTGTCGTGACTCAGGGATATTAAGAGTAAGCCAATCATAATAAAACAATCGGCCTCTGAAATATGCTATAGAACTCAGTCCCTTTTCAGCTCTGCCAGTTGTTGAGTTTACTGATTTCCTCACAGCTTACACATTGTAACAATGTGTGTATATTTATATCAGTATGTGAGAATGGGAATAAGGTGCTATTTTTGCATTGCTATGTATTGGTATCTTGCTTGTTTCACTTATCCTGCTTGGATTAGAAAGGTCTGAAGTGTCGTGGAAATGTAAGAATAAGGTCCGTGTGTGTCCACCGCAGGACATGGGTGTCAGAATAATGAAATGGCCTCTTCTGTGTGCCACAGTTTGAGTGCATATGACACCTGGAGCTGGGGAACTGCCAGAAGCTTGTTGTATTTTAAAGCCTTCGGGAGTGACTATGTTCAATTCACCAGTCGAAGTGAGCCAAAGGACGAAGAAAACACCGCACTGACCTAAATAAGAATGCGTTCTTAACAAGACCAAACGTCTGCTATACTTTACTTTGGCCGGCGCAGTGTTTTTTTTTTGTCGATGTCATTCCTCGACCAGGGGGGAAACTTTTCAAATTGAGCCAGAGCGTGAATAACCAAGTGTCTCTGCATTTTGTAGGCAACGTTCTTCCCTAGTGCCTTCCTCGTCTGTTCAACACTATGGCTCGGCGTGATGTATGCAGTAGTTTGACTAGGGCACTGTCACGTTCCTCTTGAACGTTACATTGCAACCCGTCGCACTAAAGTAAGCGACCAATTTACAGTAAAAGCTCGTTGATTTTAATTGGACGAAGCAGAGTTAAAATTGGCGGGAGGTTGTTAGAATGAACAGACATATTGCCACTTCTCTGGACTAGTTATCGTCAAGCAGGCTTTGCTACACTTTTTTAGCAGGTGATTTTCAAAGGTAAATTCATTGGGCTGTAACAGTGAACTGAACTGATTGATCAGTCAGTGATCCTATAGAAACAAGCACCAACATGCATGTGTGTTGTGAGCCGTAATGTCAAAAGATATATTGCTATTTATGATCCATTACTAATCAAAACGAAAAGTAATGGGTAATACAGTCCAGTCCACTTATAACGATACCACATATAACGATATATCGGTTATAACGATGGGTCGACTTAACAGTCTCATTTTATGCATTGGGGCTATGGGGAAAAAACCATATATAACGATATGTTATCCACCGCATATCGGATACAACGATGAAAAGTTTGCCGTGGACGGCATGTTTCATTCAGAATAATCGTAACATTTAGATTGATAAGTTCCTCTGAAACGAACTATGCCGAGACAAGACGAAAAGTTAGCGTAGGCGAGTACGTATCTGCCGCCACTGCAGCACAGCGCCGGCAGCGCGTCCCGGCCGTTCAAAAAGCCGAGGAGAGCATCGCGAGTTGGCGCGACGCGCTACAGATGGCGCCAGCTGTGTCACGTTTTACGCCTCGCCGCGCGTCGACCGCGGAGAGGCTGAGAGAATTAAAAAAAAAAAGCGAAAAGCAAAGCGCCGCGCTCCGCGGCTCTCCGCCTTCTACAACGGCAAGCCGGCAAGCTACTCGTAGCTTGCCGAACGAAAGCGGGAAAGAGATAGAAAATAAAAAAAAGCGAAAAGCAAAGCGGCGCGGCGGCATCGGGGCGGGGCCTCGTTGGCATTCCGGCTGTGTACCTCTGGCTGTGCTTTCTTCCTCCCACTGCTCCCACCCCGCCGTCGGTCAGTCTCTTTTCCTCAGCGAACCCGTGATGCGTTCTTCGGAGTAAGAAATAAAGTCTTCTTGTTTTTGACATCCTACTATCTACAATATTTATTAATTGGTGAAAATAGCGAAATGAAGCCTGGAGCTACAAAAGGTACGTCCGGCGACGATTTTTTGGCGGCAGTCCAGATATAACGATCGCCGGTTATAACGATCATATTTTTAGGTTTTCTCGATATCGTTATAAGTGGACTGCACTGTATACATGTGCTCGGATTTGTTTTGTCACAGCTCCACGAGCATCTTTTGGAGGTTCAATGATGCTACCACTGCGTCCATTGCGTCAAACTTTGTCAAGTTGCCCTGGCTGCTATGCCCGCTACATTTCCTTAAAATTAGGCGAGTTTGTGCCGAACCTGCGCCAGAGGTTGTGCTCTGAGTTAGAAGTGACATCGCGGCACCTGAGTAAGCTCAGCCAAACTGGATTAAATGTCAATTTGGGATTGCTTTACTGTCCAATTTTTCAAACTTCCTAGGGACCACAATATCGCCTGAAAAAAGATTAATACCTTTTTATTCAGCTCAAGTGATCAAATTGCTACAGCCGTGTCTGAAATGGCTTCAGAGTACGTTTATCAGGCATTTTCGTGCACGCTCAGGCTCTGCATTCAGGACCTGCCGAAGTCCATCTGCAAATTCGCGCCTCATGGTCAGCGCTGCCAATACCAGCAAAGTGCGGAATGAATTGCTGCTTTTATCGTATGGAGCATGTGGAAACAACAATGCAAAACATGAAGGGTGTGGCAGAAAAGTGGAATATTTTTACAGACCTCCACGATGCGTGTGTGCACTTAGAAGATGCCCGACTGTACGAAAATCTCTGGTGACATGTAGAATTTGCTGCCACATGAGATCGATCATTCCTATAGGTGTGTGCAGCACATCGTGAACACAGCTGATGCCGTTCTTACCGAGGTGCTTCCGTGCGTATGTGTTTGTCATGGAAATGTGTTCTTGATGCCCACTATGTTTCTGATCGCACATGGGTGCGGCGATGGCAAGCTGCTTTTGTTCGCCAAGGCACTGCATATTGTGGGGGCTCGATATGGCAAGCGAGCACCACGCCACGCTCGTGGAGTGAACGGCCACAGAAGATACGGTCGGTACAAACCAAAAAACATACGTACATTTATTTAACTAATTTAGGCGACGATATCGTCCGCTGAATCGGTACATCAATCGTTATCAACACGCTAAGTCATCATTACACAAAATTACCAAACACTCAAACAACATAACCCAAGAACACACAAAGGCGGCGGCGCCAACGCTTCACTCACCACGTGGGCCTACCGCAGGCGGCCCGCGGTGCCGTCCATGGCAGACCCACTGCGAGAGACAACCGTTCGTGGCAGCCGCCACGCGCAGAAAAGAGCTCGCACAATTCTCGCCCGCCACCAAGGCCTGCCTTCCACCAGGGGTCCCCGCTGGCGCTACCACTCTACCAACAGTGGTACTCAACGTGAATACAACGCCATCTATCGCCTGTTGGTCGTCACCCGAAATGCGGCCTTGGGGCGAGACACGTGCGCCACACAGAGCAAACAACTCTACAGGGGGTGTCAGCACGACCACAGTCCCCCAACCTTAAATCAAACCATATCGCGAAAACAAAGGTCAGCTACACAAGCTTTGCAAAAAAAAAATGACATCGCATGTCCATAATGTCCTTGCACCATGACACCGCCGCTGGTCGACACTGCTGCACTGTCCGGCTCGACTTCAACTCAGTACCGGCCCCGCAACAGCACCATTGCCG
Organism: Rhipicephalus microplus; assembly: GCF_043290135.1. NCBI lineage: Eukaryota > Metazoa > Arthropoda > Arachnida > Ixodida > Ixodidae > Rhipicephalus > Rhipicephalus microplus. Next base: position 33,864,255 of record NW_027464585.1, read on the forward strand.
GCGACGCGATGAACCGTCGCTAGCGCCGACACGTCTTCCAGTTGGAACCAGCACTCACGAGGGCGCCGGACTGCAGGCAGTTGTGCAGGTCCTAGGCATCTCCATCGCCCCACCTCATGACCGCTTTCCTGGCCAGCGACGCTGACGATGTGCAGAAGACAACCGGCCGTGGATGACATCCCTCCCGCTGAATACATCAACAACAACAATAAAAACTCGAAAGAAATGATAGAGCAGGGCCTAGGGAAGGGAGCTTCGGGCTTTTCGGCCACGTGGTATGATGGTCAGTACTGCTAGCTAATACATCGGCGGTGGCGAAGACGCCCATCAAAATAAAACAAAAATCACTTTTCCCAACTCTTGCATCGCAGGATAAAAAAAAGTGAGAGGAGCAGAGCGCAACACTTCAACGCCACGATCCACCTAGTTGTGCCACGTGCGACAGGCGGCTGCGCAGAGCCTTAGGCCTAATGAGTCGCTCAACAACAACCCGCATCCACCCGGCCTAGGCACAGAAGAAGGAGCCGCGAGGTGACATCCGCTCTGTGAGGTGGCCCTATCGCTTGCTGCACACAGCAGCTTACCGAGCGATCGGCGTCCACCGCCCCGGGCGGTGTCACGATGCCCCGGCGTCGAGCCCCAATACAAGTCAGTAACGACGCCCGGCTCCCTGAGCCCAAAGAGATAGAAGAAGCTATTTACAAAAAATCGGACCACCCACAAGGCTTCCGTACTCACTCGCTTCGGGCCTGGCCTGCAAACCACGTGCTCTAGGCCTTGCTCATCCCAGGAGGCAGACCGCATGGCTCTCGTCCCAATTCAACAACGTTTTTGAAAACTAACAGCAAACAAAAACCCACTTGCGAGCAGAAAAAAAAAAAAAGCTCAACCTGCTGACAAATTCAAACACGTCACGAAAGCAATCTCCTCGCCTCTCAACAAAGCACACTGTCGAAGTTAGCAATGAGAAGTGCCCCCTAGGCATACTACACCCCGGCTTTAACAAAAGCTTGTACCGAACTGCAAAAACTGTCGTCCGATACTCCAAGAGCTCCACGTTGGGCAGCCAGTGTGGGCTCTCGACGAGGTGAGTGCGCGCCACGCCCTTGAAGTGAACGGACACAGCAGACACGGCCGGTACAAACCAAAGAACAATACACATTTATTTAGCTAATTTATAACAACGATATCGTCCGCCGAATTGATACATAACTAGTTAGTAATATGCTAGGACATTGTTACACAATAAAACAACAAACAACATAACACAAGGGCACACAAAAGGCGGCGTCGCCAACGCTTCACTTACCTTGTGGCCTACCGCAGGCGGCCTGCGGTGCCGTCCACGGTAGACCCACCGCAAGAGGCAACCGTTCGCGACAACCGCCACGCGCAGAAGAGGTGCGCTCAACTCTCGCCCGCCACCAAGGCCTGCCTTCCGCCAGGGGTCACCGCCGGCGCTACCACTCTACCAACAGTGGTACTCAACACGAACACAACGCCACCCATCGCCCGGCTGTCAGCACCCCCACAATATGTGCGGCGCAACTAGCCGGCTCGCACAGAAATGCAGTGTGGGCGGTTGCAGGAGCGTGTGGGCGATTAAAAGGTGCAGTATGCCGACGATTGTGCCACATGCAATAATAAGCAGTTAGCTGAAGATGCTTGTCATATAGAGTTTAACTGGTCTGTGTGCCGCCTTGCCGCCATCATGCCTCCGATCATTTCTAATTGGACTTCACAGCGCCAAAACACTGGTCCCTTCAGATTTTTTGATGTGCTTCACCCTACGGAATTTCTGCATTGCGGCAAAGCCGACTTGTTTTGACGCCGAATGATTTTTAAAATTGTTCAATTAAGCCTACGAGGCCATGGACGTAGCAGAGATGGGGACTTTAATTAATTCTATTTCTGACCTAGAATGTTGGCTAGAAGCCCCAAAAATTTGACGCTGTAGACTTTCAGCACTCAAAGTTTCAGACATTCTTATAGATGTTGTGAAGGTGCTGACACCCCCACAACATCTATAGTTTTTTGCGCCCCACGGCGCACGTGTCTTGCGCATATGCCACATTCAGGGGTGACAAATATCAAGTGGTAGGTGGCTGTTCGCGAGCGTTCATCACCACTATCATCATCATGCTTAGATCGGTAGCGCCGGTGGTAACCCCTGGCGGCAAGCCTTGGTGGGGCATGAAACAGTTAAACGAGTCTCTCCTTTGCGCGTGTCGGTTGTCGCGAACGGTTGTGTTTAGTGGGGGTCCCCGCTGCATGGCACCACGGGTTGCGCGTCGGGGCCCTCATGGTACGTCAAGTGTTGGCGATGCCACTTTGGGTGTGTTATTGTGTTTGTTATGTTGTTGAGTGTGGTGAAATATTGTGTAATTATGTTATAGCATGTTGATCATAATTGATGTTATAATTATTTGGCTGATGATATCGTCATTCTAAATGCATAGTAAATAAATGTGTGTTGTGTTGGCTTGGTTCGTACCGACTGCGTCTGCTGTGTCCGTTCACTTCAAGAGCCTGGTGCTCTCCATTTCGAGGCCCCACACTGGCTTCCCAACATGGAGCTTTTGAAGCATCGGACGACAGTTTTTGGCGGTTCGGTACAAACTTTTGTTCGAGCCAGACTAGGCTTAGGGGGACTTCTTTGCTAGTGTCGACGGTGTGCTTTGTTGAGATCAAAGAGATCGGTTTTTGTGACGTGTTTGAAGTTGTCGGCATGTTTAGTTACTTTTTTTCTGCTCGCAAGTGTTTTTTTTGTTTTGTGGTTGGTTTTTAAGAACATTGTTGAGAGAGCCATACGGTCTGCATCCTGCGGTGAGCAAAGCTTAGAGCACGTGGATTGTAGGCCAAGCCCGAAGCAAGTGAGTACGGAAGCCTCGTAGGGGGTCCAATTTACCGTAAATAGCTTCTTCCATCTCTTAGGACTCAGGGAGTCGGGCATCGTTGCTGTGTAGTCTTGCGGCTTGACGCCGAGGCATCATGACACCGTCCGGGACGGTGGGCGCCGATCGCTCAATAAGCGGCTGTGTGCGGTGAGCGATAGGGCCATCTTTCAGAGTGGATGTCTCACTGCGGCTACCTCTTCTGCACCTAGGCTGGGTGCTGGGTGGGTGTCGGTTGTTGTGAAGCGACTCATTAGGCCTAAGGCTCTGCGCAGCTGCCTGTCGCATGTGGAACAACTAGGAATATTGTGGCGTTGAGGTGTTTAACTCTGCTTCCCTGACTTTTTATCTTGCGATGCACCAGCTAGGAAAAGTGACCTTTATTTAATTTTTGGTCTGGGCGTCTGGGCCGCTGCTTATGTATTAGCTACCAGTACTGACCATCGTACCACGTGGGCGAGAAGCTTGAAGCTCCCTTCCCTTTGCCCTACTGCATTGCTCTTTCGAGAGTTTTGAATGCACACAGTGGGAGGGATGTAACGTGCGGCTGGCTGTCTTCTGCACATCATCAGCGCTGCTGGCCAGGAATGCGGTCGTGTGGTCAGGCGATGGACATTATCGGGACCTGCGAAACTGCCTGCAGTCCGGCGCCCTCGTGAGTGCTGGTCGCAACCAGAAGACGTGTCGGCGCGAGCGACGGTTCGTCGCGCTGACGGCAACGTTGCCATTGCGGGACCGGTACTGGGGTGGAGTCATCGAGCCGGACAGTGCAGCAGTGTCGACCGGCGGCGGTGTTGTCGTGCACGGACATTCTTTAGGGACATGTGTTGACGTCTTTTGTTAGCGCTTGGGTAGCCGATTCCTTCATGTTGTTTATTTCGGGATATGGTTTGTATTGAGGTTACAAAAATGTGGGGCTGCAAACACCCCTGTAAAGTAGTTTGTGCCTCATGGCATACATGTCTTGCGCATAAGCCGCATTTCGTGTTCACAATGTTATCGAGCAGTAGGTGGTGTTGTGTTCGCGAGTGTTGATCACCACTGTTATCATGGTTAGATTGGTAGTGCCGGCGATGACCCCTGGTGGCAAGCCTTGCTGGCGGTGCGCAAGAAATAAGCTGAGCTCTCTGGCTGGTGGCGTTTGGCGCGAACGGTTGTCTCTCGCAGTGGGACTCCAGTGCATGGCACTGCGAGCCGTCTGCGGGGGGGCCCTTGTGGTGAGTCAGGCGTTGGCGAGACTGCCTTGTTTGTCATGTTCTTGAGCGTTGTGTAATATTGTGTAAGGTTGTTTTGCGTGTGGACCACAATTGATGTTATAATTATTCGGCTGGTGATATCGTCATTCTCAAAGTAGTTAAATAAATGTATGTTGTTGCTTGGTTTATTCCGGCCGTGTCTACGGGTCTGTTCACTCCAAGAGCATGGCGTTCACCACCTCAAGACCGCACAATGTTCATAGGGCTTGTGGTGCTGTCGCGGAATCGTCTGAATTTGATCAAGCATGCAATTTGGCGTCCGAAAAATTGGCAGTCAACTCATCTTCAGTCATGTTACAATGAGGTGCTATGATTTTAAATTTCATCATTGACTTTCTCTACTGATTACAGTCCGGTTGTTTGCGAGTGATATAATTCTTTTTTTAATACTCCTATTATGCTTGAAGAGCGTGCAGCACATCTTGATATTTTTCATTCTTGTGTCATGAACGCAGCATGTAAAAAGCTGCAGAAAGGGGAAGACGGAAACTTTGGATGAAAAAAATCTCTAAACAAGGGTTGTGTCGAGCTGATGTTCTGACTGGCAGACTTGTCTTTCTCAAGGCTAGAACAGAATAGTTGTGTTCTAGCCTCGAGGAAAAACAAGTCCACTTGTTGAAACGTTTGCTTGACACAACCCCTGTTTACGAATTTTTTCATGAACACAGTATGTCTTAAAATTAACTCTATAGCAATATCTGCTTCAAAGCAGTCTGTCAGTAGCATCACTGAAAAGCTCCAGCACAACATTCGAATTCGCATGTGCCGAGAAATGCTGCTGTTTCGTTGCTTTGCATCTCTGGTGAATTTGTTCTGGTTTTGTATTGAATTGCGATTGCTCTGGGCTGACTTCTGGGAAGACTTATGGAAACCAGGGGTTCTCAGTTTGAGTGAACCATTGTGGGTACCGACGGGTTTGAATTATCGAGAGTTTTTCTCCACAGACAGGGCTGCGCTTGGTGCCGGTTCGAATTAACTGCAAGTTTGAATCAACAGAGCTCGAGTTGCTTTTAGTGCGCATACCTTTGTAGGATTGATGTTGTGTTCTGTGCTGGAGACATAGTATTCTTGAGAAACCTGTGGGCCTCGAACAGGGTGGCATAACCCTAGCCTTGCGTGATGCAGTGGAGGAGCAGCAGCAGCGTGCCTTTGCCCTGTGCCTGGCTGCCCTGCTTGGGGAAGGCGTCTACAACTTTGGCGAGCTGGTAAGTGCATTGATCGATTGTAATACAACTGTTTGCGATGAAGAACCTGCTAAAGGTTGTGTTCCACTGCACAAGGAGTTTTGCTGTACACTAGTTTGGGTATGGCTCAGCACAGCCATCAAAACGGTTGATTGTGCCACCAAGTCCATTGCTGAGCCCTCCTCTGGTCCCGTTGAGCTTGGGCCACTGTTGGACCACAATGAAGTTCTCACTTGGAATAACAGAGAGTTGAGCGAGCTAGTTGGAAAGTGTTGTATTGTAAACGACAGGGCGGGCAAACCAGAAAAATGTCAAAACACTGACTAACCATCACTGAAGAGACGCACAGAGGTAGAAGGACAATAAATAGTGGTAGTGCAAGCGTGCGCCAATCGCAGATTGACTTGCGCACAGATGGAATCAACTTGACAGTTGTCTTTCATGTAGACTACCATGCGGGCCAAAATGGACATGTGCAGATATTATTAGTGAGCCCTTCCTTCTTGTGCTTGGACGAATATAGCAGCTTGCTTTGCTTCATCATTTTCTAGTGCCAACCTTGTCGCTGAGCTGTAATGATTAGTGCCACATCGGAGAAACAGCACTTCATTTTCTTTAGTGTGGTGCACAGCCTTATACACTCAAACCTCGTTATAACAAAGTTGAAGGGGAGCCACAATTATTTTGTTATATACATTATTTTGTTACATCGATTATAACAGTTTGTGGCAATGCATGCTCAAATGGGCGCACACCGATAAGCATGCAAAGAAAAAAACCGCCTCGCGGTCCGATGTACCGCTACAGAACCACGCGTGCGGCTGAAAATAAACACAAGCAAATCTCATTAATTCAAATACGCTTAATTCTAACTTTCAGTTAATTCGAACTCGCGTTGTTGTCCCGTCAAAGCTATGTGTATTCCAATGTGGGAAAAAGCCCTGTAATTTGAATGCACAAGCACTTGTCATGGTTAATTTGAACATACGGCGTTCCGAAAATGCTCTCAGCACCATGCCCGATCTGGCAGCTGCACCTCTCCATGCTGCACGCGAAGAAGGAAAAGGAGAAAAGGAAAGAAAAGACTATGGCGGATTGTTTGCTCTCTCTCAAATGCCGATCTGCGACACGCCTGTGCCACGCTTCGCCATTTTTCATCTTTGCACGTAAAGACCCTTCTCCTTTTAAGGGCGCGCGGAGAGAGAGCAAAACAATAAAGAGAAAGCTGTCGCGGATAGTTCGCTCTCTCTCTAATGCCGATCTGCTTCTCTCCCTGTGAAGCTCCTCCTTTCTCGGTGTAGAGGGTAGCAGCAAAGACGCAGTTGTTGCCGTCGTCTTTAGAGTGTGTTGGCGCTGGACTTGGCCGCATGCTACTATGCCTTGCAAACTGCGTGCCAAATCGATTGACTCGCTACAAGGCAAACGTGTGCAGGCGTACATCACTGATTACTTCAATTATTGACGGATGTCTTCTGATTTGTGAATAAATGTAAGTCTTTTGAAGCTTCTCCATCGTGTGTTCTTAAGTAAGAGGGAAATTGCTTTGCACCGAAGCGCAGCTTCTCGGTCATGTGACCTGCTGAGCGCTTCCTCAATCCTCTCCGCAGGCTGTGTGAAGAGGACAGCTCTCTCGGCCGCGCGTGGTGTGGCTGTAAAGTCGGTGCGGGAGTTTTGGAAAATCCGTACAGAACGAGCGTCAAACTCCGCAGAAAACGATTTACTCAACACACAACGGTCGTTTTTTTAAGGACTATTTTATAGACTAATTTAGTTCGTTATATTCATTTACCGGGCAATTTTACTTCTTTCACAATGAGGTGTTAGCATATTTTTCAATGGAGCTTTCAAGGGGAATTTCAATTACTTTGTTATATCCATTATTTCGTTATATCTCGTCATGTTATAACGAGGTTTGAGTGTAGCGGCCACTCTTCGATCACACAGGCTGTGAAGTGTCACAAATGCAAGATGATGTTCACACACATGGCCAAGTCCGCAACTGCCGTGAAATTGTTTATCAATGTATCTATGACTGTACGTTTCATCGTTTACTTTGTTATAAGAGACTAGCCATGTTAGTGACATCAATGAGTGTACAACCAGTATGTAACGATGCCCATCATTATACAGCATCATTTAGCCATTATTCTTGTTTTGACTGCACCGTGTGATACTGTGTGGCGGCATGAATTTCGATACAGTCGGAACCACTTTCAACAATAATCAAGTGCCATGAAAATTCTGTTGTAACCAGACAAGTAGAAAAAAAGCAAGAAGTGGCTGGCTTCTGTTCGAAAACTATAATACGGGATCGCATGTACCAATGTATGCTGGTAATAAGTCTGACAAAAAAAGAATACACAAACATGAGTATGTTCAATTGAGTATGAGAAGGCCTCATCTTGAGAAATCTAGAAATGCCCGGGCGAGAGTGGGGTAAGCCTCATTCCATGTACAGTACTCGCGAATTGAAACAACAATTTAGGGTTAGGGTATGCATATACTTTCGTTGCCACTGTATTAGTCATATTGGCGTGATTTCGACTCAAATTTGTATCTCAGAACAAACATTATCTTTAGAGACTAGTTGTTGCGACATGACATGGTTATCTCAAGCAATTGTGCCTACTCTGCAGTTGGCCTAGTGAACAATTCTGTGTAGCATTTTAATCCATAACTACTGTACTTCTCACTCGCTTGTCTCGTGCAAAGTTTGCCATCGTCCTCACCCAGTGCCCCGCACGGTGCAGTGGAAGGCCCTTCACGATAGCTCATCACCGCCCTTCATTGCTGTAGCTGTCACTAACTCAAGCACATTCGCGACAATCATCTGACCTGTTCTTCCTCACAACAAAAATCTTAATCAGTGGCCTAACTGGGTAGAATGAGGTTCATGGCAAATATATTTACATGTCCCTCGTGATGGTAACAATAGTGCTTAATATGATTATTATTATTACATTTAGGTAACAATATTCACATTATTGTTTATGTGAAAAAGTTAAACCATATCTAGCTAAAAAGTACCATGTGTGGATGCAAAGCAGCGGGGGATGATAAACGGAACCCACAGAAGTTCGTCTACATCACCTTAAGCAGGTGCACCAACATTCAGAACCTCTACCAGACTAATGCGGCTGGTGCCCATTCCTTCCACCACAAGAATGACAACATGGACAAGAATATGATGGACAAATCTACAACCTTCGCCTCTACGCAGTCACTCAGCGATAACTCCGTGGTCTTTTTTTGCCACCGACATGGGAGAGAGAGGGGTAGGGAATGTGCATGAGCTGTGGGAGTGTGGACGCCGCGAGAAAGAGGGAGGGACAAACCCCTCAGTTATAAGCTCCTTAGCATCTAAAAAGCCGTCTGGCTGTTCTGGGCAAGCAATTAAGTGATCTTTTGATTGATTGTCCACTACAGTAAACTAAAGCCGTCTCGAACGTCCACACGTCGTACGACGCACCGAAATTCCGCTAGGTTAGAAAAATGTGAAAGAAGAAATCAACTTTGCTGGTCACTTGTTGCATTTTCCTTTAATATACAAAGTTAGTATATTACATGCTACCACACAAAAGGGAACGACGAACTCGGAATGTAAGCTGTTCTCATCATTTTGGGCTACATCACCAGGAAAAGTATTGTTCCACATTATTTATTGTGTTCACAAGGTATCTATTAACCTGGAAAACCTGGAAAAGTCATGGAATATAGACCGTTCTGGAAAAGGCAGGGAATTTGTGAAAAATCTGGCCTGGTCATGGAAACTGATGGTAGTCTGTGTGATCGTCACATAATTGAGCATTACCATTGATCAAAGCTTAAAAAGCCACTCATTTGGCTGCAGCTACAGTGAACAGTTAAAAGATGTGTGAAAAAAAAAATCAGTGCGCAACTGTTGCTTCTTAGTGAAGGCGCGAAAGGATACACCTACCGAAAAAATACAATGTTTGCTGACATCATGGCACCCGCTATGGGAGCCTTATTCACAGTGATAGCCATGAGAAAGGTACAGCGTATTGAAGTATGCCTAAGTACGTGACATAAGCACTGAAAGTACATTGTCGGAAGCATCTTATCACTTCTGTTCAGCATATGTACAGTTGTCTGCATGTGCTGGTATTCTAAGTGCAGGCATGATGCAAGCTCTTTTTTGGCCAGAACACACGCACTTGGCCCGTCAGCTTGGTGGCCTTTAGATTCCACATGTTTATCGAGAGCATACAGTCAACTGCCGATTTTTCGGACATGCCCGATAATTCGGACATCTTCGCGGCACCGCCACGAGCCCCATAAAATCAATGTATAAGGAAGTCTGAAATTTTGGAGGCTCGAATTCCCTGGAGTCCAATTTTCCGGACTTTTTGACATGACGGAAGGTCGGAAACCACCACTGACCTCCAGTGGAAACCACTACAACTGCGTCACACGTGATTACGATCGCATAAATGAGCGCGCCGGTGTACTGTGGCGGCATCTGTTGCTTGAACTCGTTGATCGTTAACGGAGAAACATACACGGCCTCCTAGATTCCTAACACTGGCAGTGTTTATCGTGCAAAGGTGCTTCGCTGACAGTCGAAACTATCCACCCGGAAATTTTTTGGTGCCAATAAAGCTCCTTTCACTTTAGCACTTGTGCTCGTGCGTGCCACTCTGGCTTCCCGCGCAGCGCTTTCGCGAAGCGTTTCACCACTTCGAACTAGAACTAACCGTCACACACTGATTTGGTCTGGCCATGCTGGCTATCTTGAATTTTTACCAGCGCCACCTCCAGAGTACCCGAGGCATCGTCGCCTACCTTCACGCCGTTTTCTTTACGCAGCCCACATGGTGTTTGGCTAGCCAAGTGTGTGGTTGTGCGATCGTGTGAAGTGTGCACTGCAACGCTAAGCCTAGGTGCTTCGACGCACGTCAGCAAACTCCCTTTTTCACATCATGAGGATTTCGCTTGCCTGCGATGGCCCCCACTCCGTCTTCGTCATTCTCGCCGATGGCATCGAAGGGCAGAAAACAGTACCGTCGGTTAACGATGGAGAAGAAAGCCGCCATTATTAAGTTAGTGAAGAGTAGCCAATCGCAGGCTGACGTGAGCAAGGAGTTTGACATTTACAAGCAAACAGTTTCCGATTTCCTGAGGAACAAAGACAAGATCTTTGAAGCGTCCGAAAAACCGTCTGGTGCCCAAAATATGAATGCAAGCCAAGGTGTTCATCCAAAGCTTGAGGACGCTTTCGTCCTGTGTCTTAATTCAATGATTGCCAAGCGGTTGCCAGTCTCGAGCTGCATCTTGAAACAAAAAGTGGGAACTCTCGCGCTTTGAATGGACATCACAGATTTGAAGTTAAGTGCTAAATGGCTGAGAAACTTTAAGCATCGGAATGGCCTCAAGTTCAAGAAGATAGGTGGCGAAAGCGGCGCCGTCGACAGTGCAGTTATTGCGCAGTACCGCAGTGGAAAACTCCACTCTTTGTTGCAGCAGTTCTCTGCTGACAGCATTTTCAACTGCGACGAAACTGGCTTGTTTTACAAGCTGCTGCCGGAAAAAACACTCTCTTTTGCTGGTGACGCATGCCATGGTGGCAAGCATAGCAAAGAACGGCTGACCGTTCTTGTCGGCAGCAACATGTCTGGCAGCGAGAAATTTCCTTTGTTAGTAATAGGGAAGTCCAAGAGCTCGGGGTGTTTTAAAAGGGCAATGCTGCCAGTGTTATACAAAGCCAACAAAAAGGCATGGGTAATGCAGCAGTTGTTCGAGAGTTATGTGCACAGGTTGGACAGGAAGTTTGAACAACAGAACAGACGTGTTCTGCTCTTCGTTGACAACTGCGCTGCTCATGGTCACATCAATAACTTGAAGGCTATCCAGCTGGAATTCATGCCGCCCAACACGACTGCGATCCTCCAACCGATGGACCAAGGCGTTTTCCGTAATCTGAAACTTTTGTACCGCTCACGTATACTCAACCACATGGTGCTGTGCTCGGAAAACGGGAAAGGCTACAGTGTTGACCTTCGGTCTGCTGCCTGAATGCTTGCGGACGCATGGAAGGCAGTAACGCAAGACACGCTTCGCAACTGCTTTCACCACGCGGGCTTCGTACTTGACACAGAGGCAGCAGACTCGCCTGAAGAAAGCGACAACGTGACGGACTTGTGCCCTCTCATGAACGATATTATCAACGACCTCCGCTCTGCTGGTGCTTCCATGCCCATGGAAATTACACTTGAGCGGTTAGTCGACGCAGACAACAAGCTCGACTTCTGCGCAGAGCTAACCGACGACAAAATAGTCAGTCAGGTTACGGCGGAATCAGACGACTCCGATGTCAAAAAAGAGGAACCAAGGCCTGCGCCATCTATGACCGCCGAATTGATGCGAGCATTGATGATGCTGTCATTAGTGTACAGTGATGACATGACCTTTGCTCAGATCGAGGTGAATGTGATCACATGCAAGCTGAACACTGTTCAAACAAGGATCAACAAGTTTTTCAAGCCACTGCAGCTCTAAAACCGGCTGCCCTGACGGCACCCGCTGTTGGCTGGCTGCATGCATTTTTTTTAACGGCTCGTTTCAGGGCCACCCCAATGCTTTGGCAGAGTTCCGGAAGTCTGGTACTTTGACCTTGACCCTCTTTATCCGAGAAATATCATTTAAATGGTGCATTTTTTGCTTGCATTGAGAAATGTTAGCAAAATAGTGTGGTTTTTTTGCTTGCATTGAAAATTATCAGTAAAATAATGCATTTTTTTGCTTGCATTCATTTTTTCGGACTGCCCGAATTTTCGGACGGCTTTTCGCTCCCTAGAGGGTTCGAAAAATCGGCAGTTGACTGTATATGATGTCATGCGTCATTTCCTGACGTCATGTTTGTGTTGTTTTCTTGGAACTCTTTCCTTGAAATCAGTAGCCTCACCGATATACTGGTTGTCACAATTGTGGCAGCCTAAAATAAAAAAAGTCAGTGGAAATTTTTGCTCAACTTGTCATTCACATTGTCTAAAGCATTCAATAGCTTTGATGTTTGTACATACACTATGTTGATGTCTGTTGCTTCTACATATCACACTAGCATATCAGACTTTCCAACTACAACATAATTCATGCCGTCAAATTTGGGCATGTTTGTCTTGACCATGGCTTGGCTCGGCATGAAGGCCTTCTTGTTCGGCTAGGACTGCCGGGCTATATCATGCCTTTTATTATTATTATTACTGTGAAGAAGAAAACGCATCATTAACAAGCAACATCGCCACCGCGCTTGGGTACTGGGTTCTGGGCTTCTCTCGCTCGCCTCGTGCTGATCATCGCCGGCATCTGCTTGACCGTCGCTCTATCCCGATCGTGTTTTCATCGTAGGGCCACCCTCGCAACACACGCCAATAAACCACTTTTCAATTTGTGGAGGGTGCTGACATTCCCCGTCGCCTGAACCTGGGTGCTGCCATTCGCCGTCGCCTAAACCTGGAGCTGCGCAACCGGACGCTACCCGCCATCATGGCCACCAACAATGGCTACCTGGCTCTTCCACTCCATCCTCCAGCAACACCGGCGTTCTTCGCTTGTGAGAGCCGAAGGTCTTCACGGGAGCTGATGAGACCGGCGTGGAAGACTGGTTCACCTTCGAACTGGGGAGTGCAAACAACCAGTAATATGACGCGGACAAGTTGACTAACATTATCTTTTACCTCACTGACGTGGCCGAAATGTGGTATAACAACCACAAAAACAACATTACGACGTGGTCCATCTTCAAACCATCGTTTGCTGATGTTTTTGGCCGTCCCGCTGTCCGCAAGTACAGAGCTGAACAACGCTTGTGGACTCGCGCACAGAAGCCATCGGAATCGTTCAGCAGTCACATCAAAGACATTATTGGTCTTTGCAACCGTGTGAACACCGCCATGCCCGAGTCGGAGAAGATTCAGCACAAACTGAAAGGGATAAATTACGGTGCATTTCAGCTGCTCCTGGCCCGTAATCCGGTCACCGTTGCGAAACTTGTCACAATATGTCAAAGTTTCTACGAGTTGAGGAAGCAGCGCGCCCTGACTCTGCCATTTTCCTCCCACGCCGACTCGCTCTCCAGCCTTACTTCTGCTCCCGATCCCTCACCAACCCTGCAAGACATTAAAGACTTTGTGCGTGAAGAAGTAGCTCGGCAACTGTCGTTGATTGCCTTCACGCAGCAGCCACCGTCCTCTCGTCTGCCCTCATCACTCGGCGACGTTATTACCGAAGAGGTAGCTCATGCTGTTCCCGTCGCTGTCCACCAGCAGCCTGTGGCCATGCTCGTTCCCCATGCGCCGGCTATGTAGCCCGTGGCCGCGCCTCTTACGTATGCTCAGGTGGTACGCAGCAGACCCTGCCAGCAGCGTTTGCCACCCATGGCTCAAGTTGCTCCCCACTCCGCCCCTCTTTCGACACCTTGGGCCACACCGCGAGTTAGCAATTCCTGGCGCACTCCTGACAATCGACCGATCTGCTACGCCTGCGGTACTCCAGGACACGTGGCATGATATTATCGCCGTCGCTTCCAACCACTCCACGACCGTACTCGGCTGTTACCGTATGACCCACCGCACATGCACCTACCTGCTCCCTATTCTCACGGCAGTATGGCTACACTTACCTTCCCGAGTCTCAGTCACCCCAGCCCCCATCTCAGACTCACTCTCCCCGGTCCCCGTCTCCTCGCAGGCGATCACTGTCCCCAATGCGTCTCCGACCCGCTTCCTCCAACCAGGAAAACTGAACGCCGAAGTTCCAGAGGCAAGAACTGCGCCGTCGTCGAAATGCCCAAGTTCTCTCACTTCACCTGCTAACGTCGTCGCCATATCTGTCAATGGTGTTTCTACCTTTGCCCTCGTCGACACAGGTGCTACCGTTTCTGTTATAGCCGCCCAGCTCTGCCGCTCCCTACGCAAAGTGACCACGCCACTCTCTGGACTATCGCTTCGTATGGCTAGCGCACAACCAGTTCGACCTCTCGGCACCTGTACGGCCTGCATATTCGTCCAAGGCTCTATGTACGTGGTCGAGTTCATCGTCCTTTCGGTGTGCTCCCTTGACGTTATCTTCGGGTGGGAATTCATCATGCCGTCACACATCATCAGGCCGTCATCGACTGCGCACGCGCCGAAGTTCAATTTTCGCACCTGTGGGATGAACCTTTGCACGAAACTCTTGAGCAATCGCCAAAACTCGTCGTGCATGAAGACACTGAAATTCTGCCAGCCTCTCTTGCCGTTGTCCCTGTTCGCTGCGGTGACCATTACGATGCTACGGTATTGTTTACACCTTTTGACATTTTCATGAGCCGCAGAGCCATTTTCTTGCCTTTCGCTACACTTGACGTCACTGCTGGCCAAAGTAACATTTTCGTCCACAACCCCCTTTCTGCACCGCTTACGCTACTTGCCGACGAATGTCTCGGTCGAGTGGAGTACCTTGATTCTTCTTTATTCCTTAACATGCCAGACGAATCGTGCAGTAGCGCCTCGACCGAACTTCATGCCCTTTTCCCAATAGTATGCTTGTCGAGGGACATCTTCTCGAGTTCCATCGGCGACACCTTAAGTGCTCAAGAACGCGCCGAGCTTTTTAATCTCCTCCAGCACTTCGCGAATTTATTTGACGTTTCTCAGCCGCAATTGGGTCGCACATCTGCAGTGAACCACTATATCCACACCGGTTTGCACCAGCCATTGCGTCAAAGACCGTACCGTGTCTCTGCTGCAGAACATCACGTCATCAACGACCAGGTCGAAAAGATGCTACGCCGCCACGTAATTCAACCATCGCACAGTCCTTGGGCGTCTCCTGTCATTCTAGTTCGAAAGGAGGATGGACCGATTCGATTTTGCGTCGACTTCCGGCGATTAAACAAGGGGACGCGGAAAGACGTCTATCCATTACCACGCACCATCGACGCCCTTGATAGCCTCCAAGGAGCCGAATTCTTCTCCTCCTTAGACTTAAGATTTGGATACTGGCAGGTTCCTATGGCAGAAGCTGATCGCTAAAAAACTGCGTTCATTACACCAGATGGCCTGTACGAATTTAACGTAATGCCTTTTGGGCTTTGTAATGCTCCTGCCACGTTTGAACGACTCATAGACAACACACTGCGTGGACTGCAGTGGTGTGTGTGTCTATGCTACCTCGACGACATTGTCGCTTTCTCTCCCGATTTTCCTACACATCTGCTTCAGCTCCAACTGGTTCTGACGTGTTTAACCAACGCTGAGCTCCAACTGAACCTTAAAAAGTGCCGCTTCGCCGCGCGAGAGCTGTCCATCTTAGGACACATCGTGTCCAAGCATGGTGTTCTACCCGACCTTGCAAAACTGCGAGCAGTCGCAGAGTTCCCGAAACCTACTACACTGAAAGAATTACGCAGTTTCGTCAGACTATGCTCGTACTTCCGGCACTTCGTTTGAAATTTTGCGTCGATCACGTTACCACTGACCAACCTCCTACGCGGTGACGCAAACCTTTCATCCTGGTCTCCTGACTGCGACGTCGGGTTTGCCACGCTGCGTAGTCTGCTAACATCTCCTCCCATTCTTCGGCATTTCGACCCAACAGCCACAACGGAAGTTCACACAGACGCTAGCGGGGTTGGTCTTGGCGCTGTCCTCGCCCAACGCAAGCCGGGCTACTCCGAATACGTTGTCGCATATGCGAGTCGCACGCGCACTAAACCTGAAGCCAATTACAGCGTCGCTAAAAAGCGCAAGTGTGGGTGCTTCGCAAGTTCCGCCCTTATTTGTACGGTCGCCCATTCGACCTGGTAACGGACCACTATGCACTTTGTTGGCTCGCCACATTGAAAGATCCTTCTGGCCGCCTAGCTTGGTGGGAACTGCAAATTCAGGAGTACGACATTCGCGTCATCTATCGCAGCGGACGCTAGGATTCTGACGCCGACGCCCTGTCCCATTCACCTTGACCTCCCGACTCGGCCTGCGGAACCACTGGTATCAACTCCGTCACATCTCTCGATCTCGACTCCTTTGCCAGTGAACACAAGGACCCGGGGATCGCTTCCCTTTTTGACTGTCTCTCTGGATTGTCAACCACTGCTGTATCACGATCTCTTCGACGTCAAGCTGCTCATTTCGCCATTCGTGATCGGCTGCTACATCGACGCAACTACGCCCCTGAAGGTCGCAAGTGGCTCTTGGTTGTTTCCTGCAGCCTGCGATCACAAATATGTGCTTCCTTTCATGACGATCCCCAATGTGGCCATGCCGGAGTTTTCAAAACTTATGAACACATTCGCCATCGCTTCTACTGGTGCGGAATGTGTAATTTTGTTCGAAAATTCGTTATGGGCTGCCTTGACTGTCAACGCCGCAAATCATCGCCTTTCCACTCGTCCGGTGCGCTTCAACCGCTTCCGTGCCCTGCCAAACCTTTCGATCAGATTGGAATTGATCTCTATGGCCCTCTACCGACATCAGATGAAAATCGGTGGATCAGTCGCTGTGGACCATTTAACAAGCTACGCTGAGACCACCGCCCTTTCAAGTGCCACTGCGCGGGACGTAGCGTCCTTCGTCCTCCATCGCTTCATACTACGACATGGTGCACCTCGAGAACTACTAAGTGACTGAGGTCAAGCCTTCCTATCGGAAGTCGTCACGGCTCTGCTTTCTGAATGCCATGTTGTTCATCGCAAGACCACGGCATACCCCGCAGACTAACAGGCTCACGGAGAGATTTAACCGCACCCTCGGCGATATGCTCGGGATGTATGTGGCATCTGATCATGCTAACTGGGATCGCATTCTTCCATTCATCACGTTCACATACAACACCGTGGCACAGTTTACCACTGGATTTTCACCTTTCTTCTTTACGGACGCGAACCATCCCACACCATCGACACTCTCCTTCCATACGGTCCTGACACATTCGAATGCCCATCTGGGTCCGAAGCTGCCCGAAAAGTGAAAGAGTCCCGCGAACTCGCGCGCACCTTTACGTCACAAGAACAGCAGCGCCAGGAAGAAAACAACACCGACTCTTCACGTAGCCACAGCTCTTCTCCGGGATCACTTGCATGGCTGGCTGTTCCTTATCGAACCCCCCGCCTTTCCTCAAAACTCTTCCTGAAGTACAAGGGCCCTTACCGCGTTTTGGAGCAAACCTAGCCGGTAAATTTTCTCATTGAGCCACTTTCCCATCTGACGACATGCGCTGGTGTAGACGTGACATCCTACACGTCGCCGCCTTAAGCCATATCGTAGCCCTCTGCCTCCAGACTCTTAGGTCTCCAGGATGGCTCTTTTTCGATGGGGGCAAATTGTGAAGAAAACGCGTCATTGGCAAGCAACATCGCCACCGCGCTTGGGTACTGGGTTCTGGGCTTCTCTCGCTCGCCTCGTGCTGATCGTCGTCGGCATCTGCTTGACCGTTGCTCTGTCCCGATGGTGTTTTCATCGTAGGGCCACCGTTGCAACACAGGCCAATAAACCCCGTTTCATTACTATCATCGTTATTATTGGTGATGCAATGGTAAACGTCCTCAGCTAGACACTTATTGCTGGTAGCTCACTTTTCATGGGTAAAGTTGGGTAACTTCATCTAAATTTCTCATTTCAGTTTCTTGACATGTTATTATTAAATTTGTGATTTCTTTTTAGCCTTGTATCCATAGAAGAGTACACAAACGAAAATTACCCGCCGGCATCTGTGATAAATCTATGGAATCGAGAGATCTGTTGCGTCTTGACAGATTCTTTCTTGCCAGCACATGTTGAAACGTCATTTCTTTAAATGCTACCCCTAGCTTTCATTGCAGGGATCTGAGGACTTTGCCGAACTGTAAGCATTAGAGGCCAGAGAAATAAAACATAATATGCTTGTGTTCGTCGTGGAAAAAAAAAAGAATGAGTGAATGAAAGAAAGTAAATTATGCTGTAGGACTCCGTTCTTGCGATGCTGTTAGTCATTGTTCAATATCAAGGCGCACAGAATATGCGAGTGGTAGTGTTCTTTTTTTTTTTTCCTGAAAAGTATGTGCTAGAGGTGTGTAATTCAGGTGGGGATGCAAATCAATAGTAAATACAGCAATTTATGTCACATTAGATCCAAGCTAATCTATATCCTAAATAGTTAAGTCAGTAAATACAGGTCGATCTAATCCAATGCACATCCTAAGTGGCCTGGGCTGTAACTACTATAGTGATCTAGAATATATGGAACTGGCTTGGCTCCAGCGTCCTCATTTTGTACAGATTCCACGAGATGGTGCCACTTCTACCTTTTCTAGTGGCCATGGCTGCATTGTAGGACTGTCATGGGCTCCTTCAAGCATTTAGCTGTGGTTAATTATAGCTCCTGTGTTTGCTTTCTGATTCTTCCTAACATTAAACAGGCAACTTACTTACTCTCCGAGTCGGAGATATCATTTTGGCCAGATATACATATTATTCGATACTTGCCGCTCAGAACATTCTGAGCACATTTATTTGCTTATTTTATAGGCACGGCTGATTTTTTTTAAAGTAACATTAGGGTCATGGAATTTGCTTTAAATCATCATGGAAAACCGAGAGAAGTCAGGGAAATTTAAAAAAGCAAATTGGTAGACACCCTGGTTCATCTGATCTCTATGCTATGTCGGCTTTTTTTTGCCAATGCTAAATATGCATTCAAAAAGTCTTTCCAGCAAACCCTGTTGCCGCACAATTAGCACGCTAGTGCAAATTTTCAATGGTTGTAAAAAAAAAAAAAATTTGTTCTATATGTTTCACATGTAACATGGTGCACGCGTATTACGAAAAGAGCTGTCGCTCTCCGTTGACATATTTTTGCCATCGGCTGCACTCTAGACATGAGATCTCGAACATGCGGCCGCAGACCTCTTGACAGTGAGCCCCGAACCGCACGTGACTGTCATCATTGCAATTTCCTTTATTTTTTTTCATTCCTATAGATGTAGTCATGAGCTACACTGGCATAACTTGTATAGAGAATTTTTTTTCGACAGTCAACATGTGCTGATGCATAACGGTGGAACAAAACACTATATTTTCAGAATTGTCCAGACTTTTTCAGCAACACCTCCAGCAGCGCTTCAAAAATGACCGATATACAAGAAAGGGGAAAGCATTTGAAGTTGCCATGTTAGGTATCTAAAACACATTAGCCTTTTATGTATGTGTGTTTTGAGTCCCATTCGGAGTCCATATCAACCAAATTTGACGCTGATACCATCTCCCGTTGCCACCGCAATCATTCACATGTTACCAAAATCTTGAGGTCTATTAGCAGAAGGTAAAGTTGTAGCTTACCGTCTCATCACAGCCGACAGTGAGGTCGATGTTCGTGATACACTTTCTCCCCAAGGTAGTGGGTGAAACATTAGATATTTTGTGTTGTAACTCTCATTCTCATGCGCCGATACACATATTCAGTTAAAGACCTTAAAGGTATGCTTACGAGAAACCTAGAGTTGAAGTAAAATGAGCAGGAGCATTGAAGAATGTGGAAAGTTTTGGTTGGGTGTGAAAATGTAAGTTATTAGTGAAGATAAAGCGGAGACCGAATATCTCTTACTCAATTTCTCTCGCCCAAGACTCGTTGCTGAAGGGATGTGGTCACGAATCAGATAGCTCTCAGCAAATTAGAAAGTGCCATCGCATGCCACCACACTGAAATCGGCCGTGGTGGGGTGTTGCTGCGACTTTCGTGGTTGCCATGATGAATGTGGTGGCAGACATTGAACCTTGCAGTGAAGATTTCAACATGGCAGCAGGATTGGGTTTCAGAGAGTATGCAAGGATTCCTTATGCCCTTGCGGTGGCAGCAGCTTTCTGCGAACGAAGCCCGGCTCCAACCAATGGAAAAGAAAGCGTCGTTATCGTTTACGACATGCGAGGTGTCCCATTGCCGAATACTGTTTATGTATGCGTGTGTTTAATTTTTTTATTTTAGTGGCATTTTTGTTTTAGAGAATTCGAGCAGACGCACCATGCGCTGAAGAGAGTCATGGCAGAGCATTGAGAGCAGAAGCCATGCAAGGCCACTCAGTCTGCCCCCAGAATGCAGCACACATCCGAACAGCAGGTGGGAGGGGGGGGGGGGGGGGGCAATGAAAAGAAATGTCATCATCATCATCATCATCAGCCTGACTACGTCCACTGCAGGACAAAGGCCTCTTTCATGTTCCGCCAGTTAACCCGGTCCTGGGTCCTGTGCTTGCTGCTGCCAATTTATACCCGCAAACTTCTTAATCTCATCTGCCCACCTATCCTTCTGTCTCCCCCTAACGCACTTCCCTTCTCTGGGAATCCAGTTAGTTACCCTTAATGACGAGCGGTTATCTTGTCTACACGCTACATGCCCGGCCCATGTCCATTTCCTCTTCTTTATTTCAACTATGATATCTTTAACCCCCGTTTGTCCCCTAATCCACTCTGCTCTCTTCTTGTCTCTTATGGTTACACCTACCATTTTTCTTTCCATTGCTCAAAAGAAATGTGCCATGTGATAAAAACCATCAAAGCCTCATAGTTCTCTGCGGGACAGCGGCAGGAGACGGGTGAAATCCAATGCAGAATTAGTGTGCGTCTTGTTTGTTTAAACGACGTCGACATTACTGCAGTCAGAGTACACCTGGACGCTGTTATTGCTGGCATGGTCACCGGTAGAAGTTAGAAAACGAAACAAACTAACAGGGAAGATATCAAAATGAATGATTCTCGACGAGTCATGGCTGAACTGCGTTCTCGATCATCACGACAAACAGGAAGGAGCGTTAGGGTTATCGGCGTCAAATGAAACGCGAACAGCGGCAAGCATTAGCAATTATCTAGTAAGCCTCGTCCAGTCATCACCGCGGACATGCACAGTGTTGCAAAATAGAACTGATGCACGCCCATCAATGGTGATGACTGGACGGAGGGCGCTATACGAGTTATACTTCTAAAGCTCAGTTCACAGCAATAATGCCATGAATGCATTCCTAATAAGAGGATCATTTGTCATTGCAGCTCTACTTCCTGTATCTCCTTAGTGCTCTCCACTGCACGAAGCCTACCACTGGAGACATGGGTGCAGCAGTCAACACGCAACATTACAATCACGTGACACCACCTTGTGTCACAGAACCTTGCTCTAAAGCACATTTTTTCTTCTGGTTTCCCTCTTTAATCAGCCCCATTTCAGAAATATTTCATGTGCACTGGCATGTAGAAGCAACAAGAGCTTGGAAAGCGTGACCAATGTTTTCGGTGTGGCTGTAAGCCACAATTGGTGCTTCGCGCATGCAAAAAAGCAGGGTGTAATTTCACATTTATGGTTTTACTTCCAGGATGATTAACATCACGACTCATGGTTTATAAAGCTAGCTTAGGGGCCATAAGCCGAACTCCCACGCATGCATTTGCTTCAAGCACGCGCTTCCAAATAGGGGACTTTGTCTGTGGACTTCGAATAAAAGTGTTATTTCGTCAGTGACATTGGCTTCACACGGGACACCTCCCTGCAGACACCTCGAAGTCTCTTAAAAGAGAATTACTTCGGGCACGTCATCCCTCATAGTCAACCCGATCCTACGCACGCTGATGTAGGAAAATGATGGGTAATTTACAGATATAGAACGAAAAACGAGGAGGGGTGATGCAACTTGATGGAAGAAAGCAGTCTGTGAATGAGTTTGTCATTTCAAAAAGGATAATAATGAAGCCTTATATGATAGCCTATACTTAGTTTTATTCTTTTGTCCTTTCATCCCGACATCTGCCCATGAAAACTCGTGTATAAGCTTGGACATGTTTGATGAGTTGGTAAATAGCTCTTCGATTGCTACTCTTCAACAACAAGAGTGTGGGTAGCGCTTTCCCTTTCCGATCATCACTAGGGTTTTGTAAGTGAGGAAGAATCAAGGTTGTTTGGGCCAAATGAGAAGAAAACGAATATTTCAAAAGATCAGTTAAGTGGCGGAGCTAGAAAGAGGTTAGGGAGGAGGTTCCACCTCCCACAGCGCATTCATTATTATTTTATTTGTTTATGTATATACATACGCACATATACAAACATATGCCAAATAACCAATAAAGAGAAGTCAGGTTTTCTACCCAGAATACGTATGTTCATAATTAAAATCGTGCTCATGTTGGAACAGGCACCAACCTATTTATTTTATTGCTTTTCATGAGCTTGTCTATGAGAACGAGCTGTAGCTCGTTCTCATAGACAGCTCGTTCTTATAGACTCGTTCTCAAACACAATCTTCTTAGAAGTTGTGGCTCATATGAGCCACAACTTCGAAAAAGATTGTGTTTCGTTTGTTAAAGGAAAGGAGCACAATTTAACTGGTCAATAGAGCCTCAGGGATGATACCAGGTGCAAAGAAGGTAAGGAAGCGGTATTGAAACTGCTTGGTGGTGCACTCTCACTTGTTTTGAACATGTAGGGGTGACCTTGCTACAGCGGGCGGGGTGCGAGCGCCCCGTTTGGGTCCTCAGGAAGTCCCCGAGTGTATGTTGAGCGGACTCTCCAAGGCGCCCTCTCTCAAGTGGCGTCTGGGGCACTTGTACTCCTCTTAGTTACGCCACTGGTCTTAATGTTTCTGAAATTTAGTTCTGCATGTACAAAATTTTAATTTTTCTTCGTTCGACATAACAGTAATCAGAAGTAATAAATAAGAAGGCAAAGCAAAGTACCGAGATTGTTGTTTGTAATAGTTACGGTATAAATGTAAAGTAAAGTGGGTGCCAGGATAACTTGGCGCAGGCAGGCACCGAACGTGCGACCTTCTAATGAGGCGTCCGATACTCTAACAACTGACAGTCGCATTATTTGAAGGTTGTAGGTTCATTGCCTCCGAGCGGCAAGTTATCCTTACTTTGCTTTCTTCACATTTATATCATATTTACTATTATTTCATTGATATGAATTCATAGGAAGCACACAAAATATTCGTATCATCCCGAATTTCTATGTACGAAAACAAGTTAAAGTTGATAATGAACAAGAACATAATTGCAGTCAACTACTTCTTGCAGAAAAAAGTCGATGATTTTTTCTGCATTCGCTGTCAGTCAAGAAAGCCCCTTGAAAGGAATAAAACCGTGCCGGAGCTTTCTCATCCATGTGGCTGGCATCTGAGGCACATTGGGTCTGAAAGGAAGTTAAAGCAACAAAACTCACCGGAAGTTCACTTGCTTTGCTGCCTAAGCAAAACCACATCGCGAAGTTGATATGAAACAATTGGTCTTGGAGCATTCACACTTGAGAAGTGAAGCAAAAACGAAACGCTAGGGTGGCCGGAAAACCAAGTCCACGCGGTTTCACCCCATTTGCATTCGTTCTGACCCTGGTACTGTCGGCCGCAACGGAATCTGCAGCGCATGGCAGAGCAACAAAAAAAAGAAAAAGACGCGTCTTCACGAAATGAAAGATGGCGAGTAAGCTAAGCTAAGTACCAAGGTTCATAACGTCAACGTTGAAGTCGCCGGCTAGTTTAAAGGACTGACAGGACGAAAGTAAAGATGCACAAACAGTCGGGCTGACGGTGCAGGTGATCGCGTATTGTGCTGTGGTATACTTGATTGACGCGCACATAAACTTGGTTTTTCATTGTGCAGTTTTGGTTTCGGTTTATGGAGTGTGATGTACAGCAAGGCTCGGCCTTAAAGGGACTGTCTACCGCTCGAAAAAGTTTTTCTGAGTGTGGCGCAAATTAAAAGATCGTTCATCATATTGACGGCAACAAGCATGCTTTCGTGCTGGAAAAAAGTAATTATAACTTTAACTTGATATTGAAAGTCGATAAAGAGTGACCACTAGAGTCACCCAACAGCAAATGTGGTCAATCTTGACAGCCCATTGGTAAGGCAAGAAATCCTCGCAGGTAGATTTAGTTTGCTGAAAAAACAAATATAACTTGAAATTGTATTTTATGCACTTGAGGCAGCCTTAGGTTGTGCCAGAGTCATAAGTTTTTTTTTTCTCACGCTTTCAAATAAGCACCCGGTAGTGCTGCTGGCTGTGTGTTAGTTTTCCTGCATGCCTGCAAACGACAGAGAAACAAGAGCACGACATCCGTTGCCGGTCATGAGAACAAGAAAAAAAGTGTGTGTGCGCCTAGAACGATCACTAAGGTATTTGTTTTATTATTAAACAAAACTTGATGAAACCTGCAAAACCCACATGCGTTTCCAGTTTTAGACTTTCACAGGCACCGAAAAATGTTGTGGGCATTCTCAAACCAATGGAAGGAGACAGAACGCGGACAGAAAAATCCTGTTTTAAATATTTATGCGCACTTTTCTGAGAAACTGCTGCAAGGCACTTCACATGGTACGTGTTTTATTGCGACACAAAACAGGAGAGCAACGAAAGACGGTAGACAGCCCCTTTGAGGAGCTTTGCCCCCTCATACGGCATCGCTGCATCACCCGCAGTGACAGGGCCTGCATTGAGGTTGTAGACTGCGGCCTCTGTGATATGACCCGGTGACGACGTGTCGTAGGGTTAATACATATAGAGGCCCTAGAGGGAAAGCTCCCCACAGAGCTAATGCATTAAGACCTTTAACCCCCATGATCGCATGATACCCGAACTTATATTTTGTTTTTACTTTCAGTCAACTGCCATCACTTTCAACGAACACCAGTACGTGCATAAAAGCAGCATATGTACTGGATAATCTGTGGCACCATTCTGTGGGACATGTTTTAGGGGCGAAGCTCCTTATGGCGTGGCTTGTGCATTCCCCGTTGTAGTGTGTAACCTGTGGCACATGCCCGCATACCAGTGGCACATACACACGCTCGGGCACATATCCGCATGTCCACATGTTACGAAAAACGTAGCACGGCATCGTTATTTCGCCAGGGGCGATGCCCCCTGGAGAAAGGCAAGCCTTGGTGGCAGGCGAGAGTTGAGTGAGTCTCTTCTGCGCGTGGCGGTTGCCGCGAACGATTGTCTCGAGCGTGGGTCCCCGACGCGAGGTACCGTGGTCTGCGCGCTGGGGGACCCACATGGTAAGTCAAGTGTTGGCAACGCTGCCTTGGGTATGTTATTGTGTGTTTGTCGTGTTATTGTGTTTGTCATGTTATGAGCGTATGGAAATTGTGTGTTAGGATGTCTTAGCGGGTTGATCACGATTGATGTATTATTCGGCGGACGATATCGTCGTTCTGAAATTAGTTAAATAAATGTGTATGTTTGGCTTGTGCCAACCGCGTCTACTGTGTTCGTTCACTCCAAAAGCGTGGCGTGGTGGCGCTCGCCCGCCAAACTCTAGACCCCACAACGCGAACGGCACGCGTACGGACGGACGGACAGAAGCACAGACAGATTGACAGATGTTTCACCCCACTGATCATCATTCATTCCGTGGATATGCTGTGATATTTTTTTAATACATTGACTCTATGAAGAACTTCACGGTGCAACAGACAAGTCCGGGAAATCGGGCATGTCCAGAATTCAGGGCGTCGACTGTATGTGAATCTGTCGTACAGGACATAAAGGAAAATTAATCGCATTAACAAGGGGAAAAAAAACTGCGGGAGACATTCACGATTGCTCCCACATTCTGGTACGACATAGAAGTTGCGTTTTCCGTCCTTTGTAAGCTAGCTCAGATCTTCCCACTGTTGACCAATGATACGACGGATTCATGCTCAAATGTGTAACACACGTGGCTCGCAAGGTATCTCCCAGCTGCGGCCATAGAGTTTCCTAAAATAACTAGAGGGGACTCTGGCACTGCAATCGTTCAGCGACCATGGGAATGATGGGTAGTACACGGATTTGCCTAGTCTTCGTGAACCGTACATGTGGCTTCGTTTATCGCTGTGTTTCAGTTTTGTTTTGTTGGAAAGAACGAACACTTCTGAACAACGTGACTTGATTTGAAATGGTAAGCCTAAATAATAAGGTAGTAAAGTGCCACCGCTGAACATTTGCTGATTTTTGTTGCTTTACAAAAAAAGCTCGAAGCCATGCGAGCACAAATTAAGTCTAAAGTAAGATTAGACAAATTCGTGTACTACCCATCATTCCCATGCTCGCTGAAGCTTTGTGCATACCTGCCAAGTCTCCCGGATTGGCCGGGAGACTCCCGGATTTGGATCGTTTCTTCTGTTTGTACGGTTGTCATGAAAATCTTCCGGAAATCGATATTGTAGGAGAGACAGACGCTACAATATTTTGTTGCGTGATCCAGCCGCCTTGACAAAACAGCAGCTCAATCCGCTCCAGGCTTTTCGAACCTACCCCATTTCATTATGAATGAGTTTAAGAGGCGTTCATCTAAACGTACAGTAGAATC
Organism: Rhipicephalus microplus; assembly: GCF_043290135.1. Lineage (NCBI taxonomy): Eukaryota > Metazoa > Arthropoda > Arachnida > Ixodida > Ixodidae > Rhipicephalus > Rhipicephalus microplus. The sequence continues at coordinate 33,890,896 of NW_027464585.1, forward strand.
TCAGTGATGCGAAACGGCGGCAGACGCGAATTCGTAAAATTCCTCAGTGAAACCCCACTGTATCTATTGGGCCTAAATTTGAATGTTCCGAACATATTTCTTAATAGCGGCGGGTAATACGAACTTTAGTACGGAAATCGTCGAACGAAGGCCGAGAGCAGCTTCCTCGAAGCTTCGAAGGTACGCGTGCGACCGGCGCATGCACTGCCTTCTACAGTGTGGGTGATTGTCGTTGCCACAACCGCTGTCGACGAAACCGTGGTCGCTTTTCCACGCGATCATGTATAACTTACAAAGTCCCGAAAGTGTGCGTCCGTCCAACACTCAACCAGTCAAATCTCAAAACAACGCTGCTTTCTGCAAACCCTGCGGACAAAACCGCAGCAGATGCGATCGTATACAGCATAAAACGACTTTGTTTTGAAGGCGCGTGCGCAGTAAAGCGCACGAGGATTGAAAATGGAACTACCATTTGCCGATAGCGATCTACGAGCTGCGAGGGCACGCATTGGTAGACTAAAGGCAGTAAATGCGTAAAAAAAAAAAAAGTCACAGTTTCGCCGCAAGGTCGAAACAATGTATGCAACAGCAGCAACTTGGAATTTCACACTGAGAACGACAAGCAGATTGAAACGCGCAGCGCACTGCTCACGCACAAATGACGCACGAAAACAATACACACAGGACAAGAGCGAACTAACAACATTTACCGTTCCACACGTATCGTGCTGTTTGAACGAAAAAAAAAAAAAAAGCGATGCTCGATACATAATCAAAGGTACTGATGAGTACAGGCTAACAAATGTCTTTGTAACAAGTGTCTTTTCGCAAACAGGGCCTTTGCATAGACCGAAGATATCTTTGTGAGCCCAGCAACTAACGCAATCTTCCAGTGAAAGCCAAAGGCACACGATTCTCCCCACCGAAAGATACGCGCACAAGCATCAACCCCCCCCCCCCCCCCCATCCGCGGGGCAAAGTGCTTGCAGAGATAAGCGCGTGTCGGCGCATTGCGACGAGCTGAGCACCAAGCGCGGGCGGCTTTTTTTTTTTTCCATTTGTAGAGTGTTAATATATATAGATAAGTATACATGTGACGCTACAAAATGGAGACACGTCGTGGTCCAGACGCCATGCGTTTATTCTAATGCACGCGCACTTCTTCTTCGTTGGCTTCTCCTAGAATCACCTTGTTAATGCGTCACACTTCTCCCTCCCCTCGAGAAAGTCTCAGTTCAGAAGGTACAAAATAACGCCGCAGTTTGCTAACATGCACAATGTCGGAGTTTCTACCTAAGGGTAGCACGGAGCAGTTGATCTCATAGTTCACTGTTGAGACCTTGCGTAGAATCTTGTAAGGTCCTTCCATGACGGAACTCAGTTTGCTGTTGTTGGGATGCCATGGTGTCTCGTAAAGGACAATGTCACTGACTTGGAACTCAATCAAAAGAAATTTTATATCATAAATGACTTTGTTTTTATTGTGGTAGGCGATAGAATCGGTAACTGCAGTTTTTCGCGCTTCTTCGACAATTTCTTCTCGTTGTTCTAGTACAGTAGGATAAGATTGAATTCCATACATTAGGAAGGAAGGTGCGTAGCCGGTCACTTCGTGGGGTGTTCTGCTGTATTCGTCAATTACCTCCGGAAGCAGCTTAATCCAAGACTTCTGTGGTTCGTCATTGATCTTGCATTTAAGTCTCGTTACGATAGTCTGGTTTGTCCGCTCGTTCATGCCGTTGCATTGTGGATGATGAGATGAGGTGAATAGTTGGTGTATACGATTATGTTTTAAAAACTGCTTGAATTTTCCTGCAGTAAATCCTGTTCCACGATCTAAAAGAAGCTTCCGTGGCTTTCCAGAAGAAAAAATTGTTTTTATGCATGAAATGTAGGCGTCGCTGTTCTCACTTTTATGAGCAAACGCTCATACGTAGTGAGTCGCATGATCAATAACCAAGTGTATAAACCTTTTTGACGAGCCATATCCAGGAAATCCTCCAATGGTGTCTATTGCAAAGAGGTCGAAGGGCTCTTCAGCTGGAGGCAGTGATTGAAGCGTCCCAAACTTTTTTGTTTTCGTCTTCTTGCATCTCTGGCATGCATCACAATGCCGAATGTAAGTGGAAACATCAGTTACCATATGCGGCCATTAATATTGCGGAGACAGGAGTGATAGCGTCTTCTTCCCTCCGACATGCCCAAAATGTTGATGTGCACAATGCATCCCAAAATGTTGATGTGCATTCTTCAGAATGGTTGGGCATAGTTCATGGGGCACGTATATTTTCCGTAGTCCTTTTCTTTTGTCGATGATGATGTTATTTTCCAATCAATGCGTTCCTTTTGGACGCTCATTGTTGCATAGCTGAAGGTTGTCGTGTGACAGAAGATTAACTATTGCTGCTCTGGAGAGCGCATCTGTTTCGACATTACTTGCGCCCTTTTGATGTTTGATGTTCACATCATACATTGACAGTTTCAAAGACCATCGGAAGAGACGAAAGAAGCCACTGGAAGAGGATCTTTAACATTCTTCAGTCACTGGAGTGCAGAGTGATCTGTTACAACAGTGAATGACTTTCCATGAAGGTAGCAATGCCATTTATCAATGGCATCTAGAATGGCAAGACATTCTCTTTCTGTAATAGCATAGTTCACCTCGGGCTTAAGTAGTTTGCGGGAATAGTAGGCAACAGGATGTTCTTTGCCTTTTTCATCAGGTTGTTTCAGCACTGCACCGATGCCTTCGCCAGATGCGTCACAGCACACAGTACATTGTCTCGAAGGGTCGTATATGCGAAGCACTGGTTCTTCAGTTATCCGCTCCTTCAGTTCACGAAAGGCTTGCTCGCATGCTTCTGTCCACACCCACTTGCTGCCTTTGTGGAGTAGTTTTGTGAGTGGAAGAGCGATATCGCTGAAGTGGGGTATGTACTGACGGTAGGTGTTTACAGTGCCCAGAAAACGCTGGAGATCTTTTTCTCGTTTTGGTGTCGGGAATTTGAGTATGGCAGCCACATTACTTTGCTTAGGTGTCACTGTTCCTTGTCAAATTTTGTGGCCCAGGTATTCAATGCTGCAGCGCGCAAATTTGCACTTTTTTTTTCAGATTTACGTTCTCGGTTTTGAGAGCTTTCAATAGCGCCTAAAGGTGTCGTATATGATCATCAAATGTCTCTGAGTATACGACCACATCGTCAAAGTAATTACTAACATTGGTGAGCTGATGTTTCGCTACTATTGATCTTATGGCCGTTTCAAATGTAGCCGGAGCGTTCTTCAATCCAAACGGCATTACCAACCACTCAAAATGACCATCAGGCGTGACAAATTTAGTTTTCTGAACATCGTCAGGATGCATTTGGACATGCCAGTATCCCGACGTTTTGTCGAACGAAGTGAAAAACTCCGCCTTTCCCAAGTGGTCAAGAATATCATCTATACGTGGAATTGGTTGAAAGTCGGGTTCCGTTATGGTATTGAGTTTCCGGTAGTAAATACATAGACGAATGCGTTCTTCACCTTTCTTTTCTGCGAAAATGACAGCTGCAACGTAGGGCGATAATGAAGGCCTCACAACATCTTGCTTGAGGAGAGCGTCAACTTGTTTGTTGATCTCCACTTTGCCTGCCTGTGAATATCGGTATGGTGCTTGACGAATAGGGACAGCATTGGTAAGTGCGATCCTATGTTTCTCAGTAGTGATGCACCCAATATCTGTCTTGAGATTTCGAAAATATCTCGTCATACTTGCTTAAAAGAGAGTTGAGCGCCGCAGACTCATGCTCTGATAAGCTTTCTGAATTCAGGGTTCGCATCAGCGGAGCTTGAATGGTTTTTTTTTTTCATTGTGATGCGGAAGGTTCATATTCTCACGTGCTTTTGTCACTGACTTGCTTTCCAGATTTACAGAGAGATTGAAGTACGAAGCGCTGTCTAGGCCAAGAATTTATCGCGTTCTCATGCCTTGCAGCACATATGCATAAACTTTCTTTGTGACGTTCCCAATTTGTAACTGAATGTTTACGCGACCCAAAGTTCAAATGCTTGATGCAACTTGCTGGACCATGATGTTGGAGTCTCTCATCAAATGAAGTTTTAGCTGTTTGTACACATCTTCGCTGATACAAGTAATTGTTGCTTCTGTATCGAGAATTGCATTTATGGCTTTCCGTTGATGAGAGCACTTAAGTGTATTAATAAAGTTCTGGGTCGCCCTCCTCGTTTCCCCGTTCAGTATGAATAGCGGACACATTGCCGCGGCGCGGACATTCGTTGTGCCAGTGAAACTGTCGTGGGAAACCAGCAGCTGAGCAGTATCTACATTCGTTTTGCGGGGCACGCGGTTGAGGAGTTATTGTTGGCTGCTGCGGTCTGCTAAAGAGATGTAGAGCTCTTGATCCGATACTAGCGTTACGAGTAAAGGGAACTCTTCTCACCCGTTTTAAAGATGTCTCGACCCGTTGAGCAGCGGTGAGCCACTCTAATGACGAGTTGAAAGACAGTCCGGCAAGCGCTAGTTTCACATCAGGAGGAACATCATCAGTCATGCCAGAAATGATGGGGCACTCTTTCAGGTCAGCCAAGGAACCCTGTCGCTTTTTCTCGTCGTAGTAGTCCTTGATGGTCTGCCCTCCTTTCAGTCGGTAGTGAATGAAGAGACGGAAGGCATCTCCGTCAGTCGTAGCAAAGCAGGCTTGCATGTTGTGCTTGATATCATTCCAAGTCGTCTCGCCGTTGCCGAAAATCTCTGTCAGGTACCACTTGAACGCTTCCCCTTCAATGTATTCACTGAAGTGACTGACCCGATCGCGGTGAGTCTATGACGCCTCGGCTGCCTTCATGTCGAAAATAAGAAGCCACTTTTCGATGGGGACGTGTTCTGGCGTTCCCTTGAACTTCTGTATGTTGAGCGGAGGCTTTGGCCTAGCCATGGCACGTTGATGAGGTCGATCCTGTTGACTTGTGTGATGCTTCAAAATGGAGACACGTCGTGGTCCAGATGCCATACGTTTATTCTAATGCACGCGCACTTCGTCTTCATCGGCTTCTCCTAGAATCACCTTGTTAATGCGACACATACATATACGGTGAATGACGGCGGTGGTGGCGACAGCAAAACACCAGCCTAGACTGTCAATAACAAAGGGGCCAGACGCGTTTTGGCGTTCCTGAAAAAGAATCTAGTAGGGAGCAAAGCTTTGACACGCGCTTTTGCGGCAGCCAACTGCGCCGTCCCGTCCGTTCATGTGTGTCCTAGATACACGAGCTGTTTTGAAAGAAATTAATTCTGCTTGTTGTGTTGATCCTTTGAGACTCTCACCTTGGTGGGAAACCCTACCTTCGTGTGTTCAGCCACTCCAAGCTGACCGCAACGCCGTTGTTTGCACTTGTGATTGAGACTCCCTAATCCCTCTTGTTTTTCGCGATGTTTTTTTGTTTGTTTGTCCTTGGGGTTTTTTTTTGGTGCCGAAAAAAATAGTAGCAAATAATTCAGCAGCTTCCCCTCCCCCCGCTGCTGAAATCTCCCGGATTCAGAATCCTTGTACTTGTTTGTACCAGAATCCAGGTATTGTTTGTGCATAGACGCTAGTGGCAGAGTTCCCTCTAGAGTATACTTAGGAAACTCTATGGATGCGGTATAGAGTACATCGGCCAGATGGGCCGATGCCTCATTGTAAGAGTACAGGAGCACTTCTTCGATATGAGCAGCAAATCCGGTGGACATCTTGCCCGTCACTGCCGCAAGTGTAAATGCACAGCACATTTGTATCGTGCCACGCTATGCAGAGTGCAAAAAACGGAAGGAGAAGTAGTAGTAGAGGCCACATTAGGAAATCGGGCATCAACTGCATAAGTGGTTTGTACATATCTGACAAAGAAATGCAGTTGCTGTTCGGTCATTGGTCATTGTGTGTTCGAGTAGTTATCATGAGCGCATGTGTAACAACTTTGTCTTTGTGCTTATCCGATAAATTCAGTTGGAAGTCTGTGTCTTTTGTGTCCGTGCTGCAAGTGCTCATTGTCAATAACTCTTTGATGCTCTATTTGTATCAACTGGGGCCTAAGAAAGAGCACAATGTAGCTTTGGATGAACCAAATCACCTGCATAAAAAGTTTTCCTTCCTTTAACTTGATATGTGCTGTTGCGTATGGTCACTTTGCTGAAGGCTTTACCGCGTTTGAAATTCCTGTGAGCCACGGAGAAAGTATTGCTCAAGGCACTACCACGTTTGAAATTCCTGTGAGCCAGGAGAAAGTATAGTTTTGTTTGCTCAAAACTGATATAACCAAATATGATTTACACTCTATTTCTAGCCTGGGATTTCATTCTACTTATGCCGAAACAGAGCATGAATGACTAATAGGTACAGCTTATTTATGATTAAAATTGAACCCCCTTTATCAGATGCACTGATGTAAGAGAACCCAGTGTGCCAGTGAGAGTTGATAAGATAGTGCATATGTAGTTACCCTACTTATATACGCGTCTCTGATAAAGAGTGCAGTTATGATGACATGCATAGATGAACGTATCGTGACACTATTCTTATTGCGATAGACTGTTCAGTGCCTTGAAATAACATACTCATATGATACATTTTTACTGAGAATTCTTCATTGGTGGCATCTAAAAAGGTCAATTACTCGTAGTTCAGGGGATGTCCTTTTTTCTTCTCCTCTCAACAACAGCGCCGTGTGTATGTGTTTCTTCTCTAAAAGTTCCGTCTTTTTTTGCACTGATAAATTTGTCAAAATCACTGTGTCTCGCCCCAAAGGCTAGCCTATGTGTGCCCCCCTGTGTAAAGTACTTCTACTATAAGGATGCCTGTCTATTTTGCAGCTGGCACACCCCATTCTGGAGTGCCTGCAATGCACTGACCGCCAGTGGGTGGTGCAGCTGCTGTCGGCATTCAACTGTGGATCCCTGGCACAGTACGAGACCCTCAGGCCCTCCTGGTCCCGTCAGGTACACCTCCTCACAGTCACATGCCATTTGCAAACTTTCATAATGATCGACACAACTGCTTGGTGATCAATCCATCTTCTTACTGCTTCACAAATATCTTACCTGCCCTCGCAAACTAATATCACAAACACCTATGGCTGCATACAAAACTTTCAGATTTCTGAAAAGGACGTACTACTTGTTAAATTAATTCTAGTTACCGTGCCTTTTACATTGTTCTTCTAACTGCCTTTCTTGTCACCGATGGGAAATTTTACATTAAGGGGGAGGCTACCTTTGAAGGGCAGCTTTTTCGTTTGGTGAGATATCCTAATGAAAATTTCACGGTACAGCTAATAGCAAAACCATTTGACTAATCGCAAAATTTTATGCATTCATGTTCACTGGTTCCCAAGTTACAATCATCAGTGATTCCATTCCTGCGCCAAATGCGCCAAACTGATACAAACGAGAATGCTTGCGCAATTCTGATAAAAATCTCGAAAATTGCGCCAAAATGCGTCGAATGGCTCTCGCGGGCCTTGGTGGTGTCAGCCAGCGCCGCCACCACAACCTACAACGGGGTCTGAGGGTACGCATTCCTCCATGGCAACGATAAAACTATGAGAAGTGCAGCGGAGGACATCTAGCGGCAACATGCACAGTACGGATTGAGTGATAGCGAAGATAGTGCTGCTGTAACTCCGGAAGTGAAGTGGGCTGTGCACTGGGGAATTGAATGCTGCTGCCTCGGCTCGCCAACACCAACGACTGTTGGACGACTCTTCATTACTACTACGTGCTTGTGTCGTCAGCGGTGGGATATGATACGATGAAGAAAGGTAAGTAAGTTTCTGTTATTGACATTTTCTCTTAAGTGTGGCATGTGAGCGTGGCGAAGTTGGTACTGCTTGAACCGCAGTGCGCAAAAAGCACCGTCTATTTGCGAGCTAAAAACGGTAAAGCCTTTTTCGCTTTCAGATTTTGATCCGGATCTTATCTGTGAAAAGGTGCAATTGTATGGCACAGATATTCCTAAATTAATGCTCTAGCGACTGCCGCTAATATTTTTGCGGCCGTCATTAACACTAAAAGGCCGGTTTCATGGGAAAAGGCTGCTTTCGTGGAAGTGACGCATTTATGTTCTAATTGTATTCAGAAGCATTGAGCAGCAATGCGATATGCCCGATGACACGCGTAGTTGCATTCTAGGCTTGCATGACTGACCTTGAGCAGGCAGGTTCGCGTAAGGATAAACATTTTGTAGCAAGTCTATCTGTGGAGTTGCGCATCATTGTTGCGCAGAGCAGAGATAGCACGCGCTCACGCTGTGCTCGTGGTGACGGCAACTTCGCCCGCATGTGGCAATTGTCGCTATAGTTTCACCTTCTCCGCGCCGTGATAATGCGCCGACAAGCCGGCCGTCTGTGCTTGATAAATGCTGTTAGATTTTGGCTGGCTGACACGTGGGGGGCCTGTACTGTTGTTACATGATTGGCTCGTGCCGGACCTAGATTTGAGCATGGTGCGAATGACAGGGCCTTAATTTTTTAAGTGAGCATTTCTCGTTTCGCCGTCGGATTTGTGTTTTAATCTTCCATATTTTCTCTCTTTTCCACAGCTCGGACTACCAGCTTTAATCCACCGGTGCTGGAAGATGTTGACAGCAATGGGGACAGCATAGAGACATGGTGCCGAGGTGGTCCACAAAGTTGGGAAGCAAAATGTATCATTTCGTGCGCACAGCATGGCACATTAGCTGTCAGGAGACATGCTTCTTCGAAAATGCACCTGAAGTCAAGGATGAAGTTCTGTGATGCAGAAGGAAAGTTTGTGAAGCCAAAAGTGGCCCAACCAACTTTGACTTTCTCTGGAGGAGCAGCAACCCCTACCCTAAGCGACAGTGTGACCCAGGCGGAGGCTTTGTTCGCTATGTCCATAACTGTGAAAGGAGTGCCATTTTCATTTGGAGATACTGCATCCAGGATGTTCCCTGTGATGTTTTCAGATTCCAAAATTGCTGAAAAGTTCTCTTGCGGCAGGACTAAAGCGTCCTACATCATCTCTGATGGACTGGGTCCGCTGTTCAGAAAAAAAGTGATAGAGGAGCTTTGCTGGCCAGATGTGTACTATTCGATTGAAGTTGATGAAACGCCCAAAGCAGACCAACATGTTCAACAACTGGACATCCTTGTGCGATATTTCTCTAAAACACAACAAAAAGTTGTTTTTCAACACCTATAGTCATTTAACCTTGGTCATGCAACAGCAAGTATCTTGTTGGACTGCATTGAAAAAGGCCTGACAGAGCTACCAAAGGAGAAGCTGCTGTGCTTCTTCAGTGATGGCCCAAACACCATGAAAAGGGTGAAGAAGAAACTGAGGGAGATGCTCAACCGCAACCTTCTAGACATCGGAAGTGTAATCTTCACAAAGTACATAATGCATTTGGCACTGGACTGAATTCATTTGGATATGATGTGGAGCTGCTAGTGATGGACATTTATTACTCTTTTAAGCATGCTGTTCACTCATCACAGCTTTCAGAGAAACAGAAAGGCCTTGGGATCCCCGAGCACGTCTTTCTTTGGCATGTCAGTCGCAGGTGGCTTACATTTCAGTCTAGCCTTAAAAGAGTGTTCCAGCAGTTCGAAGTGTTGAAAGCGTTTTTTCAAACTGAAGCCGGCGCCAGACCAACAAGCGCTGTACTGCAGAAACGACTAGCATCTGCACTTTCAGATAAGACGATTTTCACCAAGATGCTGTTCTTACGCAACTCTGCAGAGCTCTTCTCTGAATTTCAAACCGTTTTCCAAAAAGAAGAGCCCCTTGTTCACATTGTACACTCGGAGTGTATTGGGCTAGTAAAAAAAGCTGCTGAGCCGCTTTATGAGGCATGAGGCCTACTGCAACTTGTCTGGCCGTGAGTTGAAACAACTTGATGTCGGGTCACCAGAAGGGCTGAAGCAAGTTCTGGAAATCGGATCCGACACTGAAAAAGAAATACGTAACTGGGATCTCCAAGAGAAGAAGAGCTTCAGGACAAGTGCACAGGCATTTTACATTTCTACTGCGAGACACCTAATCAAGCGGCTTCCTCCGGATAACAAACTGCTCTACCACTTGCGCTTTTTCGATCCTAGATACTCTTCACCTGTGGAAGAGACAGTTCAGTCTATCAAGTACGTGGCTGCAAGCGTGCCCCACATGATAAAGGGTGAGCAGGTGACATCACTTGTAGACCAGTGGCATTGCCTTCACAGCCAGCCTATAAGTGCAGGTGCTCATCTCCCTGCCCCCAGCATCGATGGCTATCGGGCTTCACTGTTAGCTTCAGGAAAGTACCCTCTCGTGTCAGTCTTTGTACGAGCCATGTTGTCCCTTCCACATGGAAACGCCGACTGCGAACGTGGGTTTAGCGAGAATAAGCGCATCGTGGACAGTCGAGCTAATTTAGGCATTGTGGCTCTGAACGGCATTTGGCATGTCAGGAGCTATGTGAAGCGCTTTGACAGTGACCCTTTAAAAGTGCTAGTTACGAGGGACCTCGTTAATTCTGTGAAGCATTCGCACAAGACGTATACGGAACGTCTTCAACGGGAGGCCAATGACATGGAAAGTCAAAAAAGAAAGGCACCTGTGGCCAGCAGTTCACTTCATGAGAAAAGGGCCAAGCTCGACGAAGAAAAACATTGTGTAGAAAGGCGTCTAGAGTCGTCAAAAGCAATGCTCCAGCGTGCACAAGGACTGATCAAGAAAGGCCTCGCTGGCAATGATATGGAAGAAATTGAAAGTGGCCAAGTGCTCCTAGCTGAGGCAAATACAAACCTCACTCAAAACATGCAAATGCTGGCAAGCATAAATGAAAAACTTCAAAATATGTGAAACAAATGTCTGACTTCATGAGTACATGTATGTTCTTCATTCATATGCATTTCTCGCCGTATTGGACAACCTTGAAAACTGATACCGGTTGCTCCAAACTGCTCCAAAATTGACTTTTTGGTGCTCTAAAATGCTCCAAATTCTAGTTTCTTGTGCTTCAAAAATTGCTCCAAATTGTGGTTCCTAAGTGGCATCACTGAATCATTTATCAGCGTAGTCCACATGGGTTTCTTAGTCAGGCTTTGATGAATTTGTTGAATGTGCTAGCCCTGTGAAATTCACTAGGATGATTCCTGGGTGGGTGTTCTACACTTTTTAATATTTTCCGTGCTGAAAATTTTAAGTGTGAATATACTTTATCAGCCACCCCAAATCATCCACCGCCGTCGGCGGCGTCCGCAGTCTTCTCT